>NC_141609.1:4734204-5048204 GCF_047967505.1 Dipteris shenzhenensis | reverse complement strand
TATTTGTGTGTATGTACATACATACATGGATGCATGCATGCATACATACATACATACATATTTGATGCATACAATTTTACTAGATGGGGAAAATAGGCCCCACTCTAATTTTCCTCTTGGGGAGAGACCCAAATAGACAAATAGAGCAAGTCCAAGGGGTTGCTAGGGACACCCCCCGGCAAATGGAGATGCCCAATTTGCAATTTTAGCACCAATTTTGGGATGTAAGCTGCACAGTCATGTCCAAAAAAAGTTGTGTCAATTCTTGCATTAAATGTAGAGTGGTGAATATATCCTATTCCGTCATGGGGCTTGGAGAAGACGGAGGCAAAAAATTGAACCTCCAAAAAGACTTCTTTGACCGGTCTATGGGGATCGGCTCTTACTAGCATTGAGAGTGGACAAGACAGCTACCACTGGTGTGATATTGGAATCTCCCATTTAGCACCAATTTTGGAATGTAAACTGCATAGTTAGGTCCAAAAAAAGTTGTCAATTCTTGCATTAAATGTAGGGTGGTGAAGATGGAGAGAAGAAATTGAACCTCCAAAAAGAGTTCTTTTACCGGTCTATGGGGACCGACTCTTACTAGCATTGAGAGTGGACAAGACAGCTACCGCTAGTGTGATATGGGAATCTCCAAGTCTCAAGTTTTTGTGTCCATGAAATTAGATCATGTTGACGGTAACTCTAAGAAGGTGCAAAGGTAGGCAACATTCTTCATCATAGCTTACTCAAATGCAAGGCAGTAAAAATGCCAGGAGAGTTGCCAGGTAGCAATGATTTTGGGAAGGGATATGATTTGTGTTATGTAGGATATTAATTTCCATTAAATGTGGGACATGTTAGATATAACTTCATAAAATCCTAATTCATGAACTTAATACATTAAATGTTCAAGCATAAATAATAGTCGTGAAGTTAATACATTAAATATTCAAGCCTAAAGAAGCATTAATCAAGACCTAATGCACCGTACTAGACTTTGGCCTTACTCTCGTTCCATAGACTTGCCAATGTAAAGCCAAAATTTTAATTCTTAAGAATATATGGAAAGACCTTATGTTTGGCTCACTTATGGCAACAAAATTTCATTCTAAAGAATAGGTTGAGTGAAATTGTGTTTAAGAAATACAAATCAATGCTCAAGTTTGGACATAAATAAAGGTATCCTTTTGAAGATATTGGAACACATGAGAGAAATAATATTGAAGATACATGAATGTTTAGACATACTATTAAAGACAAATGAACATATAATGGATGAAATTCTATTGATGATACATGAATTTTCAATAGAACTGTCATTCAAAAGATTTGATGGATTGAATGTAGCTTTAATACATTATCCCTTTTACAAGGGTGTTTGAGTTTGAGGCTTGAAACATAAGAATGGATCTGTGTTGAAGCCTAGTGGTTTGTTAAGGATATGTGAAACTTATAGTAAAAGTACTTACAATGGAAGGGATTATATCGAAGATCCCATTAAGTGTAAGAAAACAATACAACGTCTGTGCTCAACAGACAATAGGATCTCGTATGCAAGAGAGAAAAGCAGATAGTATGGAGAATAAAAAATTTGATTACTGTAAAACTGATACAATAGATGGCGTTGCCTCCCAGCCGTGCGCTCCTATGTGGAAGCTTCGATGGTGTGCTGGAAACAGTAGAGGACGGAGGTTGGATGCTAAGGAATCAAGGTTGTTGTAGCCAATGATGAATATGGGCTTCACGAGCTTGCTCTTATATAGCCACCAGTTGTAGTCGGTTAGACCGAATTGGGAGACCGACCCAGTTTGCCCAAAACGGCCGACTGGAGGTTGGTCTCGAAATAGGCCACCAACCACACGTTAGAACCGTGGCGCAGAATAGAGCGGCTGACCTACAAACACCATTTGGCCCAGAGCCATCTAGGATCATCTGGGACTCCAAACGGGCCTCGTAACCCGAGAGTCGGCTACCCCGAGAAATGCTCCATCTACCCTCAGTGTGGTCAGTCATGGGATGCCTTCCCGCACTTGCATGTAGCCTAGTTGGCAGTGTGCCAACTCTATCTGAAGCCGTCCAGCCATCAGGCCACACATGGCCCCCATCTGGTGTCCAAACTAGGACCTATCGGATAACTGAGCTACTCAAATTCCTTCTTCTCATATGGGGGGCTTATAAGTAGAGTTAGCTGGTTCCTGCATAGTTACACGACAGTGGAGCATTGATATCTAACACCCCCCCTCAATGTCCACCTGCAAGTGAACTTACTTTTTTGGCCCAATGCCAAGTCGATGAGGATGCCTCTCCAGCAAGTCTCTTCCAAGAGCCTTCGTGAAGATATCCGCAGCATTCTCTGTAGTCGGACAGTACACCAAGTCGACCTCTCCATCCATGATGAGCTTGTGTACAAAGTGATATTGAAACTCAATGTGTTTTGTGCGAGCGTGGAACACAGGGTTCTTTGCAATTGCCATGTAGCTCTGATTGTCACATGATAACTACGTAGGCTTGTTCTGCACTGCACCCATGTCCCCTAAAATCCTCCTCAACCACAGTGCCTCACAAGAAGCAAAACATGCTGATTTATACTCAACCTCGGTAGAAGAAAGAGCAACTGTAGGTTGCTTCTTGCTGACCCATGACATAGCTCCCAGATCCAAGTGAGAAATAGTAACCTGTCACTGATCTCCTGCTATCCATGTCTCCTGCCCAATCTGAGTCACAGAATCCGATCAAGGTGTTGCCCTTGGTATAGGTGATGCCATAATCAAGTGTGCCTTTGATGTATTTTAGCACCCACATCCCTACCCTACAATGATTCTCCCGGGGCTTATTGGAAAACCTGTTGAGTACACTAGTCACAAAACTGATATCTAGCCACATGTTGCACAAGTAAATCAAACTGCCTACAAGCCTTCTATACTATGCTTCATCCACCAGTGGTGATGAATCCTTGTTTGAGGGCTTCACTCCATAGGGGTACCAACTGTCTTGCACTAGCCATGCCAAATGCCTTTAGTATCTCTCTAGCATACTTCAGCTGTGAGATGAAGATTTTTTTTTGGCTCTTGCCAAACGTCAATCCCCAAATAGAAATGCATTAGTTTGAGGTCTGTCATTTCAAACTCTCTTCCTAGCAACTACTTTGTCTATGAGATCTTCTCTTCATGGTTTCCTGTTATGACAAGGTCATCCACATAAAGGACCATGATCATACAACTGCCTCCTTCTTTGTAGATATACAAATTTGCATCAGATGGGCTCCTCCTGAACCCATTTTGCAGAAAGTAGGCATCAATCTGTTGGTACCATGCTCGTGGGGCCTGTTTCAGCCTGTAAAGTGCCTTCTTCAGTTTATAGACTTTACCTTTTGAACCGAGGATCACAAAACCTGGTGGTTGTTCCATGTATACCTCCTCCTTGAGATCGCCATTCAAAAAGGTGGATTTTACATCCATCTGAAACACTGGCCAACTTTCCTATGCTGCTAAAGCCAAAACATTGCGGATTGTGGTTAGTCGAGCTGTGGGAGCAAAAGTATCTTGATAATCAGCATGAGTACCTGTGCGAATCCTTTTGCCATGAGTCGAGCCTTGTACCTATCCAACGTGCTGTCAGACTTGTACTTAGTCTTGTACACCCACTTGGTGACGATTACCTTGCATTTTGGTGGTTGATCCACAAGGTCCCAAGTGTTGTTCTTCATTATGGAGCCATAATCCGAGTGCATAGCCTCCATCCACCTATCATCACCCTGTGCCTCTTCAAGACACTTCGGTTCTTCAGCATGGATCACCTTTGTCATCGAAGCGTAGTTGACCAAGTGTTCCTGTGCCCTTCTTTACTCCTCTAATCTCTTGGACCGGTGGTGTTCAGATGGTTCCTCCTCAATGGCTGGAGGTTGTTTGCTGTCCAAAAGCTGCTTTACCCACTTCGAGAATGACTGTTGCTGTTGTGGTTCTGCAAGCTCTTCTTCCTCTTCTTTATCTTGAATCCTCCCAAGCACCATTGGGGGAGCTCGGTCTATTGTTGGTGGTTGTACTGGATGGATATCCTGGTCCTGTTTGTCTGGGAAGAAAGCATCCTCCTCCAATTAATGCGGCTATTCTGAGAAGACCATGTCGCGACTTACTATTACCTTCTTGGTAATAGGGTTATAGAGACAGTAACCCTTCGCCTCTTCACTATAGCCTAAGAAAATACATTTCTGGCTCTTTAGTTCCCATTTGGTCCTGTTAGCATTAGGGACATGCACAAAATAGTCACATCCAAAAACTCTGAAATGTGCAATTGAAGGTTTCTTACCAGAAAAGACCTGTAGTGGAGTCATCCCATTCATAGCCTTCATGTAGCTACGATTCAGAATGTAAACTGTCGTGTTACATGCTTCAGCCCAGAAAGTCTTTGGAAAATCTTTCCCTTTCATCATACTCCTGCCCATTTTGCAAATGACGTGCATCTTGCACTCTACTACTACATTTTGCTATGGTGTATGTGGCGGGGGCTTCTGCCTCTTGATCCCTTGACTTTTGCGATAACTTTCGAATTCACTTGATGTGAACTCACCACCTCTGTCTGATCTCACTTCTTCACCTTCCTCCCCATTTCTTTCTCAACATTACATGCCATTCTTTGAACTTACTAAAAGCCTCATCTTTAGTCTTCAGGGAGTATATCCATATCCTTCTACTGTAGTTGTCGATCAGCAACATGAAGTAGTAGGAACCACCCAAAGCTTCCATCTCCATCTTTCCGCAGAGGTCCGTGTGAACGAGCTCTAGAGGAGCCTTTGCCCTACTGGCCTCTTTAGGAAAGGGTTGCCGATGTTGCTTGCCCATCATGCAAGCTTCACATACATCGGGCAGATCTCTAATTTCTGGTAGGTCTACAATCATTCCACTTTTATGCATCTCCTTTAAAGAACTAAGGTTTAGATGACCAAACCTCTCATGCCACAGCTTAGTGTTGCTCACATCAGCTCGAGCACTAAAAGATGAGAGTTCGTAGATGTTGTTGCGCCGTGTACCTTTACCAACGACCTTCCCTTGAAGATCCAAAGTCTGTGTGCCATTCTTATCGAATTGAACTTTGAGGTCCTGATCCGTGATCGTAGAAACAGACAAGTTCCTCTTGATATCTGGCACATAAAGAACATCGGACAACTGTTTTACAACTCCATCTGACTTGAGAGCAATCATATTTTTTCCTTTTGCTAGACATTTTGCATCATTGCCGACTGCTACCAGGATGTCATTCCCTACCGCATGTAGAGAAGTATACCAATCCTTCCAACTGGTCATGTGGCGTGATTCACCACTGTCAATAATCCAAGGTTCATCTGCAGGTACATGAATTGCCTCCATGCAAATCTCCTCAATTGCTACGAACAACTCTATTGGTACTGCCTGCGCGCTGTTGGTGGACTCTTTCTTTACTCCGTTCTTCTCATCAGCAATCTTCTTTCGGCACTATTCTGCTTGTGCCCTGCCTTGTTGCAATAGAAGCACTTGATCTTCTTCTTTCTCTTTTAAGATGGGTTACCAGAGTCCTTACCCTTACCTTTCTTTGATCCAGCCCCGAAAGCCGAATCTTCTCCTGTCCTCGTCTTTTGATGCATCTCCTCCTCCAGAAGCATTGCACTGAAATCCTCAAAGTTGAGGGGCGGATTTATGTTCTGTGTATTTAGCACCATAACAAGACCCTCGTACTTTGGTGGGAGAATCTGTATGCACCTTCGTGCTAGATTCTCGTTGGTGATGGTGATGCCAATTGCAGTCATCTAATCATGCAGATTCTTCACGCTGTTGATGAACTTCTCTACCATTTCAGACTCAGACAATTTCTCGTTCATGAGTTGAGTCTCTAGATTTTGAATACGCGTCTGATTTGTGGTCTCGTACTGATTTTTCAAGACCGTCCATGCCTTCTTTGCTGTGGTGACATGTTGAATTAATGCCATGACACAATCACTTACACTACAGACAACGGAACACATCGCATCTGCATTTCTTCTTGTCCACGCGAGAATCTCATCCGCAGTTGGTACTATCTGTTGTGCTGCATTGGCCGGATTTGATCTCAGAACCGGCTTCATGCCCACCCCAGTAGAAGTATCCCAAAGCTCGTATGCGCTTAGGATGGTCTTCATCTTGAACTTCCAGTGTGGATAGTTAGTGCCGTCCAACTTTTTGCTTTCACCGAACGGTGGAATTCATAGTCTTGCGCGCTGGGCCATCTTTCACAATCTGCTCGCAAATAGAAACACACTACCAAATCTTCTTGCTAGAGCCCAAGCTCTGATACCATGTAAGAAAACAATACAATGTCTATGCTCAACAGATAACAGGATCTCGTATGGAAGAGAGAAAAGCAGATAGTATGGAGAATCAAAAATTTGATTACTATAAAACTGATGCAATAGATGGCATTGCCTCCTAGCCGTGTGCTCCTATGTGAGAAGCTTTGATGGCATGCTAAAAATAGTAGAGGACGGAGGCTGGATGCTAAGGAATCAGGGTTGTTATAGCCAGTGATGAATATGGGCTTCACGGGCTTGCTGTTATATAGCCACTAGTTGTAGTCGGTTAGACCCAATTGGGAGACCGACCCAGTCCACCCAAAACAGCTGAATGGAGGTCGGTAGGCCACCGACCACACGTTAGAACCATGGCACAGAATAGAGCAACTAACCTATGGTTACCATTCAGCCTAGAGAGGGATCATCTGGGTCTCCAAATGAGCCTCGCAACCCGAGTGGGATACCCCGAGAAATGCTCCGTCTACCCTTAGTGCAGTCAGTCATGGGATGCCTTCCCACACTTGCATGTAGCCTAGTTGGTAGCGTGCTAACTCTATCTGAAGCCGTCCAGCCATCAGGCCACACATGGCTCCCATTTGGTGTCCAAAGTAGGACCTACCAGATAATCGAGCTACTAAAATACCTTCTCCTCATATGGGGGGCTTACAAGTAGAGTTAGCTGGTTCCTACATAGTTACACGAGAGTGGAGCATTGATATCTAACATTAAGAACATGTGAACATATAGTAGAATAATTCTACATAAAATTCAGTGGATCAAACTTAATGGCTCAAAAGCGAAAAAGGATGATGGTGCAACCAGGGGCTACTCTACGGCACTATGGTAGCAACCTTTGTAGTTACTATCAAAGGTAGTGCAAACTTTTTATCAAGGAAAGAGACACGAACCACTCCACATGACCTAGATCTGTATGACCTAGGTTGGCACCGACTTGTTTCTTTCATGGATAAAAAGTGACCCTTAGGTGATGCTATAGCACTCCCTTTTTTGGTCCATTATTATAGCACAATTGGGGCCTTTTGACCTAATACTAGCTACCCATCAAATATTTGTTGTAGATGTTAGGGGTAATTACCAAACTACTAGTAGTAGTTTTGTCACTACCATTGGTAATTTTATTGGAGTGTTCCTTAATGGTAGTTCTCCTACTACTACATAAAATATTACCAATAGTAGTCCTAATCCCAATGATAGTACACATACTATTATTACAACCGTCCAATTTAAATAATCAATTAGATCTATGAATGCATATATATATCTAGATCTATACCTATTTAATCCTCATCAAATATGTTTGCATTTATTTTTGGTGCTTTGCTTGCTTTGAAAGTAAAGACAACGTGATTTCATTATCGTTTGCATTCTTGTCAAACATGAGGAGCTGGAATGCATTAGAGTTGGGAGGCACATTGTAATTTGTGTGTAGATTTGAGCCATTGAATAGCCTATTGATTCTGATTGTTTTCGTTCTTATTATATCCTTAATTTGGTTGTTTCACACTGAACATCACCATATCAATTCAGATTGTTTTTGTTCTGGTAATGTCCTATCGATTCTAAATGTTTTTGTTCTTATTAAATCCTCGTAGTAGTTCACTGTGAGTTGTAGCCATAGCACACAATATAAATGGGTGCTCACATTTAATATATTTTTTAGAGTCAAAGGATAGTGGCTGTAGACTACAAAATCATCGCTTTGAATAAATTTAGCAAGATTATTCTGATAGAAGGAATAATTGCTATTGCACTAACGATGAAAGAAAATTATCGAAAGGCTGACACAAGGCTCAAAATTACACTAGTGCTACTAGGCTTAATAGTCATAGGCTAGTAGTAGTACTAGTGTATTTACTAAGTAGTCTGCGTGCCTCTCATTAAAATTCATAGTCTTCAAAAATATATAATACATAAGTCAAAATATTCTAGTTTTATCATCCTAATGTTGAAACTGACTTAAATTCATAGTCTTCAAAAGGGTATAATACATAAGTCAAAATATTCCAATTAGTTTTATTGTCCTCATGTTGAAACTGACTTTCTCTTCCTTCATCTCCTATGAGCCTCAAACCTTCAATCCATTAATCTCTCAAATAGTAAGAATGGTCTTGTATTAAGAGGTGGTGATATCTTAAGTGATCTACAAATACTAAGAATGGTCTTGTATTAAGAGGTGATGATATCTCAAGTGTTCTACAAATCGTAAGAATGGTTTTGTATTAAGAGGTGATGATATCTCAAGTGTTCTACAAATCGTAAGAATGGTTTTGTATTAAGAGTTGATGATATCTCAAGTGTTTTACACATAGTAAGAATGGTCTTGTATTAAGAGGTGATGATATTTCAAGTGTTCTACAAATAGTAATAATGGTTTTGTATTAGGAGCTAATGATTCTCAAGTGTTCTACAAAACTATTAGGTAACTCTTAGTGGTTGAAAGGAAGGGGTTGGAAGTACATGCAAAATCTCTAGGAATTACAGGATGGTTGCAAGAACAATTTTGAATGTCATAAATGACACTTGGGTTTTTCAACATACGGGTGAACTATTTTTAATCATTCACTTCTTTCATGGTTGATAACACTTTTAATAAGAAGAACCATTTTGAATGTCATAAGTGTTGATGCAATCCCATGCTATGAAGTCTACAGACAGTTTTTTTCCCCTGCATATGGGTGAAGTGATGTTTACATTACTAAGATCAACATATCAAGCAATGCATTTGTTTTGATTATTGAAGGAGTTGTGATAATAAGACCCATTTCAAATGCAAAAGAATTGTTGTATCAGTAATGGAATCCTATGCTTTGGAGTGGAAATTCGATTTCTTTCAAACCAACATACTATTGTTGCATAATGTGAGCATGGCTCCAATTGGAAGTTAAGGTAGACTATAATTCACAATGTTGGTATAGTTACACATAGTAAGATAAGTTTTATTTTTGAGAATCTTCCCAAATAGTGGTTTCCACAAAGCTATATTGAGTACCTCGATAAGGAAATTGTGGAAAAGCTCGCTTTTTTGGGCCCGCTCGCTTTTCCTCGCTCGCTCTATCGACTACCTCATACAAAGCAAATACAAAGGCAAGGTTACCAATATAGTGGATATTGCAAATACCCTTATCATCATGGATCTTCTATAGAGATCTACACTAGTGCTACTTGAAGATCTTCTTGTGAGTGGAACAAACTAGATAGATGGACCTATAGAGCTAACTTTGCATCTGTGCACAAAGTAATGGAAATATATGAGGGGGATTGCAAGATAAGGGTTCCCTTTTTTGCTGCTTCCCATGCAAAATGGGATACTCCAAATACAAAGTATTGTGAAAATATGCAATGGATAGAAATACATCAATCAAGGTACTTCAATGAATTAGAGGATAACACCTTGATAACACATGGTAGCTTCTCTTGGCTCTAGGTCCAATGTGGAATCCTAGATGGAGAAAATACCTTGATTGGGTTATTAAGGGCTACATGGCACTTATTCCATACCTTGATTGGGATATTAATATGATTTGGCAACCTATGTGGCACATGAGGTGGAAAATGGCAAAAGGAGGTGCTCCAGTGGTAGAAAAGGTGGCATCTTGATATCTGAATCAAGATATGAGACCTGATCACACATGGTAGCATAATTGGCATGCAAAAAGAACTACTTATGTGGCAAGAAATGTGCCATTGACATACCTCAACTCGAGGCTAGAGATAGGAGTACATATGGTTAATCATTTAGCAATCTATACCTTGAATTATGTATCAGGAGTACATATGGTGGATCATTTACAATATATACCTTGAATTATGTATCTACTAGGCAAGGTTGCCAAGTGAGATTGAAATATCCATGTACACAAGCATACCTATATCAAGATATGTGGTAGTCCATTTTGCACCTATACCAGTATGTGGCAATTGAGGTGGCAGTTGAGATGGCAGGTGAGGTGTCAATCTGGCCCATGGTGCATGATGATTTGTGAAGGTATTGGCATGATGCACAACATGCATAAATTGTGCTTCCATATGGCTAATGATGTACATAAGCATATGTCCATGATGGATTATTTTTTCATGTTAATTTTGTTAACAAGTGAAACTTTTATATTGGTCTCAAAAGTTTGTGGTAGTTGTTGTACCAATATGTGGCAATTGAGATGGTAGGTGAGGTGTCAATCTTGCCCATGGTGCATGATTATTTGTTAAGGTATTGACATGAGGCACAACATGCATAAATTGTGCTTCCATATGGCTAATTATGTACATGCATGTGGCCAATGGCCATGAGGCCACGAACATGGAGGCCTTCTTAAAGTTTATTATAAAAAAAAAGAAATTGAGGCATGGGCACTCCAGTGTAAAGTGTGCTCTGTTCTTCTTTTTTTAATTAAAAATTCCTCTTTTGGAAGCTTCTATCTCTAAAATGGTGGGAAATATTAGATAATACCAAAGACACAACTTTCAATGATCTTTCATGCTCTATGATTTGTATCTTCATGCTAATTTAGCAAAATCCACTATTCTAGGTCTCAAATCTATGTCACAAAACTTGACACAGAAATATGTGCTAACATTCCAATCAAAAAAGACTTTTTGCCATCTTTCTTGCATACGAGGTGATAGAATCGCAAAAATTACAATATATCAAATTTGTAGTCTAGTGGGAGATCTACAACTCTCATACTGCCTTTTTCCAAATAGCAGTGTTTGCATGTACTTATTTCTCTTGCAAGATGGTTTCAAAAGAAAGATAATAAAACAAGGCTAATAAAATTTCCGTATGTAATACATTTACTTAGATTGAAAGAAGAGGTGAAAATTAACATTCTTATCATCTATGTATATGTCACACCCCAAAGGAGGATGAAGACGTGGAATATTTCTTTGACCCAAAGCTACTTGTGTTATGGTGGCTTAGAGTGAGAAAGATGTTGGGCAAGATTCTTTACCTTTAGCAAAATCTATCCATGTGAGAGGATTGTTGCAAATTCCTTATAGGATGTTGCCATCTTTATGCTCAATTGTTTATAGACTTTAAATCTCTAATGGGTATACATGGAGTGTATTGAGGTAGAAACTACTAATAGGTCCACCATATAGAGAACATATACTTACACAAGGCATCGAATGATGAGAAGGTGAGACAATTTAGTAGAAGTCCATAACAAAATTTTAGGTGCTACCTGTTACAATTGCACGCACAGTGCTTGGTAAGAAGATTGCTCTCTCTTGCACTCTGAGAGATGCTTGGTAAATATTCCTACTCAATGTGTGGTTGTAGAATTACATCAAAGACTAACGATGGAAGGTCCATATGAAGACATGTAAAAGAGCGGCAGTTAATACAAATATGCAAAAAATAGACACCCATATGTAAAGCCAATTTATTAGTGAGAATAACACAACCAGTAAGTAGACAGACTCATGCCTCAGCTTGAGACACAACACTCACTCTACCAATAGTACCACCCTCCACTCACACAAACACAAGGGTAGAGAATGGTCCTGTTATAATGAATCACAAATTATAGTTTTAGAGGCCCCTTTTGCCAGTTGGTTCTACTAGTTGCCTTCCTATTTCCTGACTAGGAACATCTCTAAGCCACTAATTTCTATTGGACCATCTTGTGGGGTTAAAGGTCACTGTGCCTTAACCCCAGTTATGTACAATACTCAAACACATATATAAATGAATGAAAAAGAAGATTAGGGTGGTTCTGCACCCACCAAAACTTGTGTGGCTCTCTGTCTCTCTCTCTCCTTCTTCCATTCTTGCTTCCGTTGAGAGCACTCTCAACTGGTATCAGAGCCCGGGTGATCTAGCTGAGCGTCCGTGAATGCTTGAAGCTCAGCAGCTCTGTGGGAGGAAGGAGAAGCTCTGTGGGAAGCTTTGTGGGTGACTTTACTTGCATCCGAGTGTGCAGAGACCTTGGAGGAACCTTTGGAAAAGTCACTTTGGCTTTGCGAAGTGGTTTTGAGAGCCTGTTAAGAGCTTTCAAAGAAAAAGTCGTTTTTTGAGCTTTTCCCTGTTCCGTTCGATGACAGAGACTCCCTATTGACTTGTAGAGGCAACTATTGCTTGCTTTTGGTGTCCACATTACTTCAGGAGCTTGGAAACACCTTCATTCTTGAATCTGGGATCATTTCATTGGATTTCTGAGTCACTGTCTCAGTTCCTGCGTTTTTTGCCTGGGTGTTGGAACTCAAGTTTGGAGCAACCATTTGCAGATCTGTCAGTTCCGGTGGACTCAGGAGGTCCTAAAACTTCTATGTTGCTCATCATTCGCACTCCGATGGAGTTTACAGATAGCTCTGTTTCCAAAAACGTTTTTCAGTCCGTGTGTTGGACCCAGTGATTGAGACCACGGTTTCCAAAACCGTCTGTCCCATTGCGTTCCGGACGCCCAAAAACCCCTACCTATCAGTTCTTGCATGATTCGGTGGAGGATTTTCAGAGTTATAAATCTCTGTGTATTCGATTTCGTCTCTCTGTTATGCATTTTTTCATACTAAGGTTTTGAAAACTTAGATTTATGCCACATGGCAGTGGATAAGTGTTGACTCCCATTTCTCACTCATCGGTTGGGATTTTGGAGTTCTGGCAGAAGAGAGATATTTGCAGATTTTCTTGCTGAGTCCGATTATGCAATGGTGCCCATGTTTTGAGGCATCTCAGGTTCTATTTTCAGTAGCGCTCATTACCGTGGGACTATGATTTCTTGAGCATACCTTATGCAGATCACTCTGGTTGCAGTTTGAGCAGTGTGCGCTCATTCGTGGTATGCATTAGGTTGCAGTGGATGATTTATAGGCCATTTGGATGCATTGCGGTCCTTGTTGGATGCGCTGATAGGCCCAAATTGCCTTGTGGGATGCTATTTTTATGGACGCTTTGCACATGGATGCTATTTTATGCTGAGGGATAGCTTTGACACATTGCAGGTGACGCACTGATAGTGCTATGCTCTCTTGGATGAGACATTATTAATGCATATGCCAGTGGATGGTGTTTATGCTTGAGTCATTTGGCACTTATTGGCATTTTCTTTTGGGCCAGATTTGCTCATATGGATGCATAGTATATGCACATGAGTCAGATGCTTTGAGTTTTGAGTTTTGGTGATATTTCACTCTATTGTGGCATACACATTTGGGTGCACCTGGTATTTGGTGTGATTCTCTCTTGCAGGCACTAGCATTTGGGATTTTGCTTTATTTGCATCATGGCATCCTCTTCCATGCCTGAAAAGGAGTTTTTCAGCATTAAAAAGTTTGATGGGACAAACTTTTCTTTGTGGAAAGAACAGATAAGGGATGTGCTTATTCAAAAGAAGCAGATTAAACCCTTGGCAGGGATTGAAGCTAAGCCTGCAAATATGTTTGAGGATGATTGGAATGAGTTGGATGCATTAGCAAAGTCTACTATTAGACTTCATCTTGCAGAGTCAGTTTATTTCATAGTAGTGAATGAGCAGACCACGGAAGATTTGTGGAAGAAACTATGTGCCACTTATGAGAAGGAAACTGCCTCTAATAAAGTTTACCTCATGAAGAGGTTGTTTGAGCTGCAGATGAAGGAAGGGGTCTCCATTGCTTCTCACTTGAATGAATTCAATATTATTTTCAGCCAGCTTCAGGCTCAGAAGATGAATTTTGATGCGGAGACTAAGGCAATATTTCTCTTATGTTCATTGCCATCCTCATGGGATACCTTCCGTACAGCTGTCAGTAACTCTGCACCTGGTGGAGTACTGAAATTTGATGATGTTGTGGGTAGCTTGTTGGCCGAGGAGATTAGACGGAAGTCTATGGATGGCAACAAGCAGGATGCAGCCTTAAATGTGCAAAGGGGCAGATCACAGTTCAGGGGGAAGTCCCAAGAAAGAGGGAAGTCTCGTAGCAAATCCAGGGCACGAAACATTGAGTGTTACCACTGTGGCAAGAAGGGCCATATGAAAAAGGATTGCTACAAGCTGAAAAGAGAGCAAAAGGATAAGAAAAAGAATGCAAATTGGGGTGCAAATCAAAAGGAAGAGAGTCCAAGGGAGAACAAAGGAAAAGTGAAGATCGAGGAAATCAATGCAGTCACACGTGATAGTGACAATGATGTTCTCTTCATGTCTAGTTTATCTGCAGAGTTGCTTACCACTTCAGATGATGCATATTCCCAGGATTGGATTTTGGATTCTGGTGCTTCATTCCATGTTACTCCCCATAGGGAATGGTTCTCCACTTATGATAGTGGAAAGACAGGTTGTGTGCATCTTGGAAATGACTATGCATGTGACATAGTGGGAGTAGGTGACATAAAGTTTTCTTTTGCAAATGGGTCTGCATTTGTTTTGAAACATGTGAGACATGTGCCTAAGCTGACCAAGAGTCTTATTTCAGTGGGTCAGCTAGATGATGCTGGTTTTCACACCACTTTTGGCTTTCAGAGTTGGAAAATTCAGAAGGGCTCTATGCTTTTGGCCAAGGGTGCCAAGTGTGGGACTTTGTATCCCTTACATGTATCAGGGGTATTTGATCATGTTGTTGCAATAACCGAGCAGCCAAGCACTTCTTTGTGGCATTGCAGGTTGGGGCACATGAGCCAGAATGGAATGAAACTCTTATGCCGTTTGGGTTATGTACCGCATTTGAGTTTCTCTGATTTTGAATTTTGTGAGCATTGTCTCTATGGGAAGCAGACTAAATCAGCCCATAAAAGAAGGGGAAAGAAAGAGTTTGAAAAGCTTGATTTGGTGCATTCAGACGTATGCGGTCCCATGCCTACACGGTCATTAGGCGGGGCTGAATACTATGTGACATTCATTGATGATGCAACTAGGAAAGTGTGGGCTTATGCTATAGCTCGGAAGAGTGATGTGTTCCAAGTATTTCAGAAATGGCTGGCCTTGGTTGAGAATCAGTCAGGTAGAACGCTTAAATGCCTACGGACTGATAATGGTGGAGAGTATCTCTCTCATGACTTTCAGCATTTCTGTGATACACGTGGGATTAAGAGGGAGCTCACATCCCCTCATACTCCAGAGCAAAATCCAGTTGCAGAAAAGATGAACCGTACCATTCAAGAAAGGTTGCAATGCATGCTTTCCAATGCAAGTCTTTCTGGTGGTTTTTGGGCTGAGGCAATGAAGACTGCAGTGCATGTGATCAATAGATCACCTAGCAAGAGTTTGGATGGTGGTATTCCTGAAGAGGCATGGAGTGGCAAGAAGCCCTCTTACTCTCATTTGCATATATTTGGGTGTGAGGCATATGCACATGTGCCAAAAGAGCTTCGAAAGAAGCTAGATCCTAAGTCTAGGAAATGCATCTTTCTGGGTTATGGTGAAAGTGGAGAGATGGGCTATCGTCTCTGGGATCCAGAAGCAAAGAAGATCATACGCAGCCATGATGTGGTCTTCAATGAGAAAAAGATGCATAAGGCACCCATGAGGGATGTGGAAATGAGAAAAATAACTTTCCAGGATGTGAATCCACCTACATATGTTGATAGACAACAAGCTGTCCATGCACCAAATGTGCAAGAAATGGTACCACCAGGTACTCCCACAGGATACAATCAAGGGTAGATGATGGATCATCTATTAGTGGAAATGATGAGCCAAATGTGGCTGATATGCAAGTGGGACAGCAAGCTGAAATGCCCTTGAGAAGATCATCTAGAGTGTCTAGACCGCCTGATAGGTTTGTTCCAGGGGTAGACTATGTGATGCTTACTGATTGCGGGGAGCCTTCTTGCTACAGAGAGGCTATGATGCGTGAGGATCAACGCAAGTGGGAGTATGCTATGCAATCAGAGATGAGTTCACTTATGAAGAATAAAACTTGGGACTTGGTTTCTTTGCCACATGGAAAGAAAGCATTGCCATGTAAATGGGTCTACAAAATGAAGGTCATAGGTGATGATGTGCCTAGGTACAAGGCCCGTTTGGTTGCTAAAGGGTTCAAGCAAGAGAAGGGTGTGGACTTTGATGAGATATTCTCTCCGGTTGTGAAGATGACCACACTTAGATGCATGCTTGGACTAGTGGCAGTAGAGGATATGGAGCTTATGCAAATGGATGTCAAGACAGTTTTCTTGCATGGGGATTTGCATGAGGACATCTACATGGTGCAGCCGGAAGGCTTTGAAGAAAAGGGCAAAGAGCATTTAGTTTGCAAGCTGAAGAAGAGTCTCTATGGTCTTAAGCAAGCACCTAGAGAATGGTATCAGAAGTTTGATGCTTTCATTCGGTCCCAGGGTTTTAGAAGGAGTGAAATTGATCACTGCCTCTACACTAAAAGGGCTAAGGATAGTAGCCTGATAATCCTGGCACTATATGTGGATGATATGCTATTGGCTAGCAAGAATACTTATGAGCTAGATGCATTAAAGGCCAAGTTGCATGAGGCCTTTGATATGAAGGATTTGGGATTTGCAGGTCATATTCTTGGTATGCGCATCACGCGTGATCGGAGTAGGAAACTCCTTTGGCTTTCACAAAAAGAGTATGTTACAAAAGTATTACAGCGTTTCAATATGGAGGGGGGGAAGGCAGTGAGTACTCCATTGCCTCCATATGTGAAACTGAGTCATACAGATAGTCCCAAATCAGATGAGGAGAGGGCCATGATGGCCAAGGTTCCTTATGCATCAGCAGTTGGGAGTCTTATGTATGCTATGATAGCTACTAGACTAGACATTGCATTTGCAATGGGAGTTGTTAGCCGGTATATGGCTAATCCAGGAAAGAGGCATTGGGAGGCAGTTAAGTGCATCATGAGGTACATGAAGGGTACCAAGGAGATGTGCATTTGCTTTGGTAAAGGAGACATGCGTGTACTTGGGTACACAGATTCAGACTATGCAGGGCATGTGGATAGTAGGAGATCCACTTCTGGTTATGTGTTCACCTTTGCAGGTGGTGCAGTGTCATGGATGTCTCGCGCACAAAAGTGCGTTGCTTTGTCTACCACAGAGGCTGAGTATGTTGCAGCCACAGAGGGTTGCAAGGAGGCTATATGGCTTGATCGGCTAGTGGGAGATTTGGGGATTCATACAGGTGTACCGACATTGCATAGTGATTCCATGAGTGCTATTCAGCTAGCACGGAATCCGGTCTTTCATGCAAAGACCAAACACATTGAGGTCAGGTACCATTTCATCAGGGAGGTACTTGAGGACAAGCGCATAGAGCTTGTCAAGGTTCATACAGATGATAACCCTGCAGATATGCTGACAAAGAGTCTACCTAGTCAGCGGTTTGAGTATTGTCCTGTATTGATGGGCATTGGATAGTATGCTCACTGGTTGTTCTCCCTTAAAGGCACATTGTCCTTTAAGTGGGAGGTTGTGGGGTTAAAGGTCACTGTGCCTTAACCCCAATTATGTACAATACTCAAACACATATATAAATGAATGAAAAAGAAGATTAGGGTGGTTCTGCACCCACCAAAACTTGTGTGGCTCTCTGTCTCTCTCTCTCCTTCTTCCATTCTTGCTTCCGTTGAGAGCACTCTCACATCTACTAGGTGACCCGATTCCCACCATCCTTGCCAACCAGAGTCCCGTCGTTTAGAGATCTCGTTGCTTGGTCTCTCGTCGATGGCAACCAGAGTGCCCCTAGTGTTTCAATGAAATTTCCTACTTGAGATTACCCACATTGGTGCATTGTTTATGCTAAGGTTCCCTTTGCTCTTCTTTCAGAAACTTCTTGGAGGATGAGATGAAAATAGTGGGCATGGATGATATTGACTCTTCATACCCAAATACACAAAGTCATGCATGAGCAAGTTATTGAAGAGGTGATGCAGGATTGGAAGGGAATGGTGGTGCAAAGGAGATGCTTGGAGCTCATGATGTTGCTAATGTAAGTCTTGAAACACATTTGTCTCTGTAAAGTAAAAGTTGATTCAAGAAGAAGTATTCACATGATGCATTACATTTATTTAAATTTAAGCATGAGATTACAAAAAATTACGAGTTGAATGTGACATTCCATATAGCATGCCGGCGGTGTTTCTAAGGACTTACTCACAAAGAAGAGAAACATGATATGAAGCCTCTTTGTAATACAATTTGAAATACAAACACCTATTTCTAATAATATTCTTCTATCCAAAGCTAAAATATTTCATTTATCTATGGCCAAATAGTGAATCTTTTGTTATGGCTATTTTAATTATTTATTGTTTTTTATCTTGCATCTTTTTTAATATCATCTTCCACACAAAAGTTATATTACATTTTGATGTAAATTACAAGTCAATAAATGTTGTTTGCCAAGTTTGGCCATTCTAGTAATAACCATCTCTTACATATGTAGAAGGGATTTGACTCCAGCACTGAAGGGAACTTTTGATTAGATGGTTTGTAAAAAGTTGATGCATCTTATGATTTTCTATGAAGGAACATTGATTTTAAAGGGGTAGATGAAGGAATTTGACAATTTTGGCCATTCCAATGTCCACTTTGTAAGAAAACAATACAATGTCTGTGCTCAACAGATAACAGGATCTCGTACACGAGAGAAAACCAGATAGTATGGAGAATCAAAAAATTTGATTACTGTAGAACTGACACTATAGATGGCACTGCCTCCCAGCCATGCGCTCCTGTGAAAGAGGCTTCGATGGTGAGCTGGAAATAGTAGAAGACAGAGGCTGGATGCTAAGGAATCAAGGTTGCTGTAGCCAGTTGATGAAATGGGCTTCACGGGTTTGCTCTTATATAGCCACCACAAGTGGAGCCAATTGGGTGACCGACCCAGTCCACCCAAAATGATCGATTGGGGATCAGTCTCGAAATAGGCCACTAACCACACGATAGAACCGGTGCGCAAAATAGAACAACTAACCTATCGTCTCCGTTCGGCCCAGAGTCATCCGAGATCATCTGAGGCTCCAAACGGGCCCCGCAACTCGAGAGTGGGCTGCCCCAAGAAATGCTTCGTCTACCCTCAGTGCGATCAGTCATGGGATGCCTTCCTACACTTGCATGTAGCCTAGTTGGCGGTGTGCCAACTCTATCTGAAGCCATCCAGCCATCAGGCCACACACGGCCCCCATCTGGTGTCCAAACCGAGACCTACCGGATAATCGAGCTACTCAAATGCCTTCTCCTCATATGGGGGGCTTAGAAGTAGAGTTAGCTGGTTCCCCCGTAGTTACACGAGAGTGGAGCATCGATATCTAACACCCCCCCTCAATGTCCACCCACAAGTGAACTTACTTTTTCAGCCCAATGCCAAGTCGATGAAGATGCCTCTCCAGCAAGTCTCTTCCAAGACCCTTCATGAAGATGTCCGCAGCATTCTCTATAGTCAGACAGTACATCAAGTCGACCTCTCCATCCATGATGAGCTCGCGTACAAAGTGATATTGAATCTCAATGTGTTTTGTGTGAGTGTGGAACACATGGTTCTTTGCAATCGCCATGCAACTCTGATTGTCACATGATAACTGCATAGGCTTGTTCTGCATTGCACCCATTTCCCCTAAAGTCCTCCTCAACCACACTGTCTCGCAAGAAGCAAAGCATGCAGATTTGTACTCAGCCTCGGTAGAAGAAAGAGCAACTGTGGGTTGCTTCTTGCTGACCCATGACATAGCTCCAGATCCAAGTGAGATACAGTAACCTGTCACTGATCTCCTGCTGTCCACATCTCCTGCCCAATCCGAGTCATAGAATCTAGTCAAGATGTTGCCCTTGGTATAGGTGATGCCATAATCAAGTGTGCCTTTGATGTATTTCAGCACCCGCATCCCTGCCCTCCAATGGTTCTCCCGGGGCTTATTGGAAAACTTGCTTAATACACCAGTCGCAAAGCTGATGTCCGGCCATGTGTTGCACAAGTAAATCAAGCTACCCACAAGCACTCTGTACTTCGCTTCACATCCACCAGTGGTGATGAATCCTCGTTTGAGAGCTTCACGTCAACCTCCATAAGGGTACCAACTGTCTTGCACTCAGCCATGCCAAATGCCTTCAGTATCTCTCCAGCATCAAATGGGCTCCTCCTCAACCCGTTTTGTAGAAAGTAGGCATCAATTTGCTGGTACCATGCTCGTGGGGCCTGTTTCAACTCGTAAAGTGCCTTCTTCAATTTACAGACTTTACATTCTGAACCGGGGATCACAAAACGTGGTGGTTCTTCCACGTATACCTCCTCCTTGAGATCTCCATTCAAAAAGGCGGATTTTACATCCATCTGAAACACGGGCCAACTTCCCTAGGTAGCTAATGCCAAAACACTGCGAATTGTGGTTAGTCGAGCTGTGGGAGCAAAAGTATCTTGATAATCAAAACCACGTACCTATGCAAATCCTTTTGCCACAAGTTGAGCCTTGTACTTATCCAACGTGCCATCGGACTTGTACTTGGTCTTGTACACCCACTTGGTGTCGATTACCTTGCATTTTGGTGGTCGATCCACAAGGTCCCAAGTGTTGTTCTTCATTATGGATCCATACTGTGACTGCATAGCCTCCATCCACCTATCATCACCCTGTGCCTCTTCAAGACACTTGGGTTCTTCAGCACGGATGACCTCTGTCATCAAGGCGTAGTTGACCAAGTGTTCCTGTGCCCTTCTTTGCTCCTCTAATCTCTTGGACCAGCGGTGTTCGGATGGTTCCTCCTCAATGGCTGGAGGTTATCTGCCATCCAAAGGCTACTTTACCCATTTCAGGAATGGCCATTGCCATTGTGGTTCTGCAAGCTCTTCTTCCTCTTCCTTATCTTGAATCCTCCCAAGCACCGTTGGGGGACTTCGATCTGCTGTTGTGGTTGTACTGGATGGATATCCTGGTCCTGGTTGTCTGGGAAGGAAGCATCCTCCTCCAATTGATGCGGCTGTTCTGAGAAGACCACATCGCAACTTACAATTACCTTCTTGGTAACAGGGTTATAGAGACAGTAACCCTTCTCCTCTTCACTGTAGCCCAAGAAAATATACTTTCAGGTCTTTGGTTCCCATTTGGTCCTATTAGCATCAGGGACATGCACAAAACAGTCACATCCAAAAACTCTGAAATGTGCAGCTGAAGGTTTCTTACCAGAAAAGACCTATAGTGGAGTCATCCCATTCACAGCCTTCGTGTAGCTATGATTCAGAATGTAAACTATCGTGTTACATGCTTCAGCCCAGAAAGTCTTTGGAAAATCTTTCCCTTTCATCATACTCCTACCCATTTTGCAGATGATGTGCATCTTGCGTTCTACTACTCCATTTTGCTGTGATGTATGTGGCGGGGGTTTCTGCCTCTTGATCCTGTGACTTTTGCAGTAACTTTTGAATTCAGTTGATGTGAACTCTCCACCTCTGTCTCATCTCAATTTCTTCACCTTCCTCCCCGATTCTTTCTCGATCATTACATGCCATTCCTTGAACTTACTAAAAGCCTCATCTTTAGTCTTCAGGAAGTATATCCATATTCTTCTACTGTAGTCATCGATCAATGTCATGAAGTGGTATGAACCACCCAAAGCTTCCGTCTCCATCTTTCCGCAGAGGTCCGTGTGAACGAGCTCTAGAGGAGCCTTTGCCCTGCTGGCCTCTTTAGGAAAGGGATGCCGATGCTGCTTGCCCATCATGCAAGCTTCACATACATTGGGCAGATCTGTAGTTTTTGGTAGGTCTGCAATCATTCCACTTTTATGCATCTCCTTCAAAGAACTAAGATTTAGATGACCGAACCTCTCATGCCACAGCTTAGTGTTCTTCACATCGGCTCGAGCACTGAAAGCTGAGAGTTCATAGAAGTTGTTGCACCGTGTACCTTTACCAATGACCTTCCCTTAAAGATCCAGAATCTCTGTGCCATTCTTATCGAAGTGAACTTTGAGGTCCGGATCCGTGATCACAGAAACGGACAACAAGTTCCTCTTGATATCTGGCACATAAAGAACATCGGAAACTATTTTACAACTCCATTTGACTTGAGAGCAACCATACCTTTTCCTTTTGCTGAATATTTTGCATCATTGCCGACTGCTACCAGGATGTCATTCCCTACTGACTGTAGAGAGGTATACCAATCCTTCCGACTGGTCATGTGGTGTGATGCACCACTGTCTATAATCCACGGTCCATCCGTAGGTACATGAACTGCCTCCGTGCAAATCTCCTCAATTGCTATGAATAGCTCTACTAGTACTGCCTACGCGCTGTTGGTGGACTCTTTCTTTACTTCGTTCTTCTCATCTGTAATCTTCTTTTGGCACTCATTCTACTTGTGCCCTGCCTTGTTGCAATAGAAGCACTTGATCTTTTTATTTCTCTTTTTATCATAAGAAGAAGATGGGTTACCAGAGTCCTTACCCTTACCTTTCTTTGATCCAGCATAGAAAGTCGAATCTTCTCCAGTCCTCGTCTTTTGATGCATCTCCTCCTCCAGAAGCATCACGTTGGAATCCTCAAAGTTGAGGGGCAAATTTTTGTTCTGCATATTCAACACTGTAACAAGACCATCGTACTTTGGTGGGAGAATCTGTATACACCTTTGTGCTAGATTCTTGCTGGTGATGGTGATGCCAATCGCAGTCATCTGATGGCGTAGATTCTTCACCCTAGTGATGAACTTCTTTACCGCTTCAGACTCAGACAGTTTCTCGTTTGTGAGTTGAGTCTTGAGATTCTAAATCCACGTCTGATTCATGGTCTCGTACTGATTTTTCAAGACTGTCCATGCCTCCACTGTGGTGACATGTTGAATTAACACCATGATAGAATCACTTACACTGCAGACAATAGAACACAGCGCATCTGCATTTCTTCTTGTCCACGCGAGAATCTCATCTGCAGTTGGTACTATCTATTGTGCTGCATTGGCTGGACAACAAGTGTTAGAGTTAGCTCAAATGTCCACCTCTCATGTAACCCACCAATATTCTGTGTACCCAATGTTGTAAGGCCCCCATATGAGGAGAAGCCATGTTGGGTATCGGATATTGGGAGGGATCCCCAGTTTAGACACTGGAAGGGGTCTTAGAGTAGACCAGATGGTTATGAGACGGCTTAGGAGCCAAGAGTAGATACCCGTCTGCACAAAGGGGGGGTTCGGGGGGGCGATAGCCCCCCCGATAGCAGGGGGTCCGGGGGGCGCAGGCCCCCGGTGGGGGTCTGGGGGCAAAGCCCCCAGCGGCAGGGTCCGGGGGCATGTGCGATCCTTCATTTGCCCGACGGCATGTTTTCTGAAGGGTCGGTGGTCTTCCAGGCCGACTGTCTATTAGGCCGACTGCCTATTACAGGGCCGACCGTCAACCACTTACACTATATAAGTGGCCACCCCCTATCATCAGATCACCAGTTCTTCACGCTCATAGTCCTCCGTCCAGCATCTGTCTAGATCACCATCGAAGCTCTGTCTGTAGAGCGCACGGGTGGACAGCCAACCATCAGTTGTATCAGCAGTTTGGTATATCAGAATTTTTGTATTCTCTCCAGCTTTCCATCGTGTACTTGCGTTTTGTTGTTATCTTCCGCTGCGTGCTATTTTCTTACATGGTATCAGAGCTCAGGCTATCTGAGTAACGACTTTATTGCAAGTTCAACGAGCTTTGTTAGCAAAGGCTACTAGGAGTGATGGCTGCACCAACCCCGTTGCGAATTCGTCCACCTGCCTTCAATGAAGGCAAGCTCGATGGGACGAATTATACTTTGTGGAAATTCAAGATCAGCGCGATCTTGGATTCATATGAGCTTCTGGATACTGTTCTGGGATTGGATCCAGAACCGGTTGGATCACCGAATCCAGACAACCCCAACGTCATAACGCCACCGAATGCAGATCTTCTTCGGGCATGGAAACGAAGGAACGCAGATGCACTCTGTGCTCTTGTTAGCAGTTCAAGTGATTCTGTTTTGACTCTGATTCAGCATACAGACAAGGCAAGTGAGGCTTGGAACATACTGAAAGGTCAGTATGAAACGCGGAATCAGACCAGAATTCAAAATCTGGAGAATATGCTTGCTGCAGAGAGGTGCTCTGATGGAGAATCAGCTGAGACATTCATCACACGGATCAAGAATCTACGTGATCAGATGGCGGCGGTTGGGATTACAAAGACCAGCGAAGAGTTGGCCAGAAGGTGCATTCGGATCCTTCCACAAAAGTACGATGCGTTGGTTACGACACTCAACACGCAGGTAAGAAATCCACCCCTCACTTTTGAAGAGTTCAGTGCGATGCTTCTAGAGGAGGAGATGCGAATGAAGACCCGCGATGGCGGAAGTGATGCAGCATTCTCAACCACATCCAAAGGGAAGGGTGGAGAGAAGAAGAATGGTAAGAAGAAGAAGTTTTCAGGTAAGTGCCACTACTGCAACAAAAGCGGTCACATGATCAAGGATTGCAGAAAGAAGCAGCAGGACGAAAAGAATGGCACTACACAGTCTTCTTCGAAAGGCAAGGAATCTGCCAACACAGTTGAAACTGAGTTGGAGCTATGGGTTGCAATTGAAGAAATATGCTCCTCAACAGAAGTTTCAACAACGAATGATTCGTGGCTCCTTGATAGTGGAGCGTCCCGTCACATGACCAGAAAGAAGGACTGGTATAGCTCTTTCAAGCCTCTACAAGAGCCCATGAACGTGACGGTTGGTAATAATGCAAAATGCCCTGTGGAAGGTACAGGTACTATCTCTCTTTCCATTCAAGAGGGTGAAACTAAAGAGCTTTCTGATGTATTACTAGTTCCTCAGCTAAAGAAGAACTTGCTTTCGGTTGCTGCGATAACTGATCGCAACTTGGAGGTGCGTTTCAAGAGGACCGGAGCAGAAATCCTTAATGCAGCGGGCAAGGTGGTCGGCAAGGCAGTAAGGAAGAACAATCTCTACGAGCTGACGGCACTAACAGTCTCTTCAGGAGTGGGCATCAGTAAGGTATGGCATGAAAGATTTGGTCATCTTAGTTATCCTATTCTTTTGGAAATGCAGAAAACAGGGATGGTTGCACACTTGCCTGCACTCTCAAAGGTGCAGGAACCTTGTGAAGCTTGTATGATGGGCAAGCAACAAAGGAAGGCTTTTCCACATGAGAGCGGCTATCGGGCAAAGGCTCCTCTACAATTGGTTCATGCTGATCTCAGTGGGAAAGCTCCAACTCAAGCTTTGGGGGGATGTAACTACTATATGCTTATCGTCGACGACTACAGTAGATACATGTGGGTGTATTTTTTACGAGATAAGGCTGAAGCTCTTGGAAAATTCAAACAGTGGCAAAAGATGGTGGAAAACGAAAGCGGGCTGAAGGTAAAGAAGCTTCGCACGGATCGAGGAGGAGAGTTCCTGTCAAAAGAGTTCGACACATACTTGCACGAGAATGGCATTAAGCGCCAACTCACGACTGCACATACTCCGCAACAAAATGGTGTTGTAGAGCATCGCAATCGTACTACCATGGAGATGGCACGATGCATGGCACTAGGTAAAGGATTGCCTAAGTCTTTTTGGGCTGAGGCAGTCAATACAGCAGTCTACATCCTCAATCGAAGCTTCACAAAGGCCTTGACGGGCAAAACACCTTTGGAGGCTTACTCAGGTAAAAAGCCTTCCGCTTCTCATTTCAGAACATTTGGATGTGAGTGTTTTGTTCATGTTCCAGATAGCACCAGAAAGAAATTAGATCCAAAGAGCAGAAAATGTATCTTCATGGGCTATAGCCAGGAGTCAAAGGCGTACCGGCTATATGATCCAGAGGCAAAGAAGATCGTGGTCAGTCGTGATGTGGTGTTTTGGGAACAGCCACATACAGTGGAGGAGGAGGTATGCCCTTCCACTTTATCATCAGCCGTAAAAGTAACTCACCTTGTGCCCGTATCTAAAGTAGAGTTGCAGAATGAGGAGGAGTACTTCGAGGAACAAACTCCACCAACACCACAACATGCCTTGGCTCCACAAGGTAAGCCACTTCCAAAGTGGGCAAGGCAGCTCTTTGATGAGAAGAATCCGGTTCCAGACTTGGCGGAGTCATCTGCAGATGGACTTCGACGATCAAAGAGGATAGAGGAGCAGAAAAGGGCTTCTGAACACATAGTCAATATGGCCTTGATGGCTGAGATTATGAAAGTTCAAGAGCCTACGAATTTGGATGAGGCAATGGCCGATCCAAATTGGAAAGCTGCCATGCAAGAGGAGTATGACAGCATCATGAAGAATCAGACTTGGGACTTGGTTGATCGTCCAGAAAAAAGGAAGATCATTGGTACCAAATGGGTATGGAAGGCCAAGTACAAATCTGATGGATCTTTGGAAAAGTACAAGGCTAGGCTTGTTGCACAAGGATACTCTCAAGTTGAAGGCTTTGATTTTGAGGATTCCTTTGCTCCTACAGCAAGGATGACAACTATTCGGGTGGTACTTGCCTTGGCTGCTCATAAGCAGTGGCCGGTGTTTCAAATGGACGTGAAATCTGCGTTCTTGAATGGACATCTCAAGGAGGAGGTATATGTGTTCCAGCCACCAGGATTTGAGGTGCCCAATTCAGAGAACAAGGTTTGCAAACTAAAGAAGGCATTGTACGGGCTGAAACAGGCCCCAAGGGCATGGTACCAACGGATTGATAGCTTTCTCATATCTATTGGTTTCTCAAAAAGTGCTTCTGATGCTAACCTGTATGTTTGTAAGCAGGATGGCAAGTATGTGGTAATAGTCCTTTACGTGGATGACTTGATCATCACAGGAGATCATGAGAAGATGCTGCAACAGTTGAGGGAGTCGTTGAGTTCCGAGTTTG
Source organism: Dipteris shenzhenensis (assembly GCF_047967505.1). Lineage (NCBI taxonomy): Eukaryota > Viridiplantae > Streptophyta > Polypodiopsida > Gleicheniales > Dipteridaceae > Dipteris > Dipteris shenzhenensis. Next base: position 5,021,173 of record NC_141609.1, on the reverse strand, counting down.
AGATGACAGATTTGGGGCTCATGCACTTTTGCCTCGGCATTGAGGTTTGGCAAAAACCTGGCAGGATTTTCATCTCTCAGCAGAGATATGCTCGCGAGATCTTGAAGGCATTCGGTATGACCGAGTGTAAGGACGTGGTCTCTCCCATGGAGGTGAATGGTAAGCTCTCAGTGGAGGATGCATCACCACTTGTCGACATCAAGGAGTATAGGAAACTTGTGGGGAGTCTCATTTTTCTGTGCAACAGTAGACATGATATCAGCTTTGCAGTTGGTGTACTTAGTAGGTTCTCAAATCAACCTCGAGAGAACCATTGGAAAGCAGGGATGCGTGTGCTAAAGTACGTGAAAGGTACACTGGAGTATGGCATTACCTACAGAGCAGGGAAGACCTTGGCGGGTTACTGTGACTCAGATTGGGCGGGAGATTGTGATTCTAGAAAGTCAGTTTCTGGATATTGTTTCTCACTTGGTTCAGGAGTGTTCTCTTGGATTAGCAAGAAGCAACCAACAGTGGCACTATCTTCGACGGAAGCTGAGTACAAGGCAGCATGCATTGCTGCTTGTGAAGCAGTTTGGCTAAGGAGGATCCTGCAAGACATAGGAGTTCCAATCGAAGATGCGACGGTTCTAAAATGCGACAATCAGAGTTGCATGGCCATTGCAAAGAATCCTGTGTTCCATGCTCGTACAAAGCACATAGAGATCCAGTATCACTACGTACGAGAGCTCATCGAGGATGGAGTCATAGAGCTGGAGTATTGTCCCACAGAGGACAATTGCGCAGACATCTTCACGAAGGCTCTTGGGAGTGATTTATTGTTGCGGCATCTACATCGACTCGGCATTGGTCCGAACACGTAGTTCATCTTCGGGTGAACATTGAGGGGGGGTGTTAGAGTTAGCTCAAATGTCCACCTCTCATGTAACCCACCAATATTCTGTGTACCCAATGTTGTAAGGCCCCCATATGAGGAGAAGCCATGTTGGGTATCGGATATTGGGAGGGATCCCCAGTTTAGACACTGGAAGGGGTCTTAGAGTAGACCAGATGGTTATGAGACGGCTTAGGAGCCAAGAGTAGATACCCGTCTGCACAAAGGGGGGGTTCGGGGGGGCGATAGCCCCCCCGATAGCAGGGGGTCCGGGGGGCGCAGGCCCCCGGTGGGGGTCTGGGGGCAAAGCCCCCAGCGGCAGGGTCCGGGGGCATGTGCGATCCTTCATCTGCCCGACGGCATGTTTTCTGAAGGGTCGGTGGTCTTCCAGGCCGACTGTCTATTAGGCCGACTGCCTATTACAGGGCCGACCGTCAACCACTTACACTATATAAGTGGCCACCCCCTATCATCAGATCACCAGTTCTTCACGCTCATAGTCCTCCGTCCAGCATCTGTCTAGATCACCATCGAAGCTCTATCTGTAGAGCGCACGGGTGGACAGCCAACCATCAGTTGTATCAGCAGTTTGGTATATCAGAATTTTTGTATTCTCTCCAGCTTTCCATCGTGTACTTGCGTTTTGTTGTTATCTTCCGCTGCGTGCTATTTTCTTACAACAAGTTCCTCTTGATATCTGGCACATAAAGAACTTCGGACAACTGTTTTACAACTCCATCTGACTTGAGAGCAATCATATTTTTTCCTTTTGCTAGACATTTTGCATCATTGCCGACTGCTACCAGGATGTCATTCCCTACCGCATGTAGAGAAGTATACCAATCCTTCCAACTGGTCATGTGGCGTGATTCACCACTGTCAATAATCCAAGGTTCATCTGCAGGTACATGAATTGCCTCCATGCAAATCTCCTCAATTGCTACGAACAACTCTATTGGTACTGCCTGCGCGCTGTTGGTGGACTCTTTCTTTACTCCGTTCTTCTCATCAGCAATCTTCTTTCGGCACTCATTCTGCTTGTGCCCTGCCTTGTTGCAATAGAAGCACTTGATCTTCTTCTTTCTCTTTTAAGATGGGTTACCAGAGTCCTTACCTTTACCTTTCTTTGATCCAGCCCCGAAAGCCGAATCTTCTCCTGTCCTCGTCTTTTGATGCATCTCCTCCTCCAGAAGCATTGCACTGAAATCCTCAAAGTTGAGGGGTGGATTTATGTTCTGTGTATTTAGCACCATAACAAGACCCTCGTACTTTGGTGGGAGAATCTGTATGCACCTTCGTGCTAGATTCTCGTTGGTGATGGTGATGCCAATCGCAGTCATCTAATCATGCAGATTCTTCAGGCTGTTGATGAACTTCTCTACCATTTCAGACTCAGACAATTTCTCGTTCGTGAGTTGAGTCTCTAGATTTTGAATCCCGTCTGATTTGTGGTCTCGTACTGATTTTTCAAGACCGTCCATGCCTTCTTTGCTGTGGTGACATGTTGAATTAACGCCATGACACAATCACTTACACTACAGACAACAGAACACATCGCATCTGCATTTCTTCTTGTCCATGCGAGAATCTCATCCGCAGTTGGTACTATCTGTTGTGCTGCATCGGCCGGATTTGATCTCAGAACCGGCTTCATGCCCACCCCAGTAGCAGTATCCCAACTCCATCTGACTTGAGAACAATCATACCTTTTCCTTTTGCTAGACATTTCGCATCATTGCCGACTGCTACCAAGATGTCATTCCCTATCGGATGTAGAGAGGTATACCAATCCTTCCGACTGGTCATGTGGCGTGATTCACCACTATCAATAATCCAAGGTTCATTTGCAGGTACATGAACTGCCTCCATGCAAATCTCCTCAATTGCTACGAACAACTCTATTGGTATTGCCTGCGCGTTGTTGCTGGACTCTTTCTTTACTTTGTTCTTCTCATCTGCAATCTTCTTTTGGCACTCATTCTGCTTGTGCCCTGCCTTGTTGCAATAGAAGCACTTGATCTTCTTCTTTCTCTTTTTATTATTAGAAGAAGATGGGTTACCAGAGTCCTTACCCTTACCTTTCTTTAATCCAGCCCAGAAAGCCGAATCTTCTCCTGTCCTCATCTTTTGATGCATCTCCTCCTCCAGAAGCGTTGCACTGAAATCCTCAAAGTTGAGGGGCGGATTTATGTTCTGTGTATTCAGCACCATAACAAGACCGTCGTACTTTGATGGGAGAATCTATATGCACCTTCGTGCTAGATTCTCGCTGGTGATGGTGATGCCAATCGCAATCATCTGATCATGCAGATTCTTCATGCTGTTGATGAACTTCTCTGCCATTTTAGACTCAGATAATTTCTCGTTCGTGAGTTGAGTCTCTAGATTTTGAATCCATGTCTGATTCGTGGTTCGTACTGATTTTTCAAGACCGTCCATGCCTTCTCTGCTGTGGTGACATGTTGAATTAACGCCATGATAGAATCACTTACACTGCAGACAACGGAACACATCACATCTGCATTTCTTCTTGTCCACGCGAGAATCTCATCCACAGTTGGTACTATCTGTTGTGCTGCATTGGTCGGATTCCCGGTTTCATGTCCACCCCAATAGCAGTATCCCAAAGCTCGTATGCGCTTAGGATGGTCTTCATCTTGAACTTCCAGAGTGGATAGTTAGTGCCATCCAACTTTTCGCTTTCGCCGAACGGTGGGATTTGCAGTCTTGCGGGCTGGGCCATCTCTCACAATCTGTTCGCAAACAGAAACACACTACCAAATCTTCTTGCTAGTATCCAGGCTCTGATACCATGTAAGAAAACAATACAACGTCTGTGCTCAACAGATAATAGGATCTCGTACGCAAGAGAGAAAACCAGATAGTATGGAGAATCAAAAAATTTGATTACTGTCGAACTGATACAATAGATGGTGCTGCCTCCCAGCCATTCGCTCCTATGAAAGAAGCTTCGATGGCAAGCTGGAAATAGTAGAAGACGGAGGTTGGATGCTAAGGAATCAGAGTTGCTATAGCCAGTTGATGAAATGGGCTTCACGGGCTTGCTCTTATATAGCCACCATAAGTAGTCGATTGGAGCCAATTGGGTGACCGACCCAGTCTGCCCAAAACGGTCGACTAGGGATCGGTCTCGAAATAGGCCACCGACCACATGATAGAACCGATGCACAAAATAGAGCAACTAACCTACGGTCTCCGTTCAACCCAGAGCCATTGGGGATCATCTGAGGCTCCAAACGGGCTCCACAACCCAAGCGGGGGGGGGCTGCCCCGATAAATGCTCCATCTACCCTCAGTGTGGTCAGTCATGGGATGTTCCCACACTTGCATGTAGCCTAGTTGGCAATGTGCCAACACTATCTGAAGCCGTCCAGCCATCAGGCCACACATGGCCCCCATCTAGTGTCCAAACCAGGACCTACCGGATAATCGAGCTACTCAAATGCCTTCTCCTCATATGGGGGACTTACAAGTAGAGTTAGCTGGTTTCCGTGTAGTTACACAAGAGTGGAGCATTGATATCTAACACACTTTTGGAAAATCTAGAAGGACTTTGACCACATCACAAAAGGCAAAGTGTATGGAGGTTAAAAGAAAGGGTGTGAGAATTGCTAAGAAGACAAAGTGGATAAGGGAGCAACATAGGTGGTGGACACAGCATCAACAAAAGGTTGCAGTGTGGATTCATGTGATGAAAATTTAGATGAGAGGCACGATGCCATAGCTAACAAGACAAAGTTTGCAGAAGCAGAGGAGAGCTTTGAAAGCAAATATGAAAGTTTGGCCCTAAAGAGTGCGATATGAAAGATAAAGAATGTAGATTTGGACTCATGTCTACATTTGGACTATTCCTAAAACTCCTTCCCAAATGAAAAGTTTACTTTATGAAAATGTTGTTCAAGAATCAAAAGCTTACTTTTTGGCACTGTCATTTTCATGTAATAAATTTTAAAATATCTCTCTATGGTGTTGCACTTAATAACAATTTAAATTAATAATTTAATAAAAAATAATAGTTTAATTACACTTAAATTAATAAAAGCAATTTAAATGTATGAAAAAATTATATGTATGCATGCATGCATGTATGTAAGTATGGATGCATGCATGCATGTATGTATGGATGTATATATGTATGTATGTATGTATGTATGCATGTATGTATGTATGTATGGCCCATGCATGATATTAATTTACCATAATAGTCCTCTAAAATCTTTAAGATATCATAACGGTATTAACAAACACCTTTTGAGAGTTTAAAAACTCTAAAATCTGGTAGATATGGAGTCACACACAACGCTGCACATGCATGCATGGAACGTACATGTCCTTGGTCCATTGATCAAAGGGCATTGATACATATGGTGAGACCAGTGCACTGCACTATCCACGTGGCATGGGCATGCCCGTAAGGCTTTTATATTTATATTTATATAGTTAAGGTCCATGTATGAGATTAATTTACCATGAGAGTCATCTAAAATCTCCAAGACTTAATAACGGTGTTAATAAACACCTTTCAGAGTTTCAGAACTCTAAAATCTCCAAGAGTTAATAACAGTGCCAATAAACACCATTCAAAGTTTCAAAACGCAAAAATGGTATAATCTCAAATAACTTTATAATGGTGCCAATATACACCTTGCAATAGTTACAAAGATTTTTTAAGCAAACACCTTCAAATGACGTATCTTGATGGAGGGTGAAAGAGAGGGAAAGAAAATTTAAAAAAGAAAATTAATTAAAATTTTTATTTTGTTTTGTTTTGTTTTGTTTTATTTTATTTTATTTTTGTCGCCACCTCCGCACTACCACAGTAGCGTGATCTCTTGGACAAGGGAGGGAGGAAGGAGAGGAGAAGGGAAGAGAGAGGGAGAGAAGGGAGGAGGGAGAGAAGGGAGGAGAATGGGAAGAGAGACGGAGAGAAGGGAGGAGAAAGGGAAGGAAGAGGGAGAGGGGGAATGGAGCACATCGCAAGGGAGAGGGAGAGGGAGGAAGGGAGGGGACCACAGTGGGAGCGAGAGTAGAAGGAAGAAGGAGAGACAGAGAGGGAGAGAGAAAGGGAAGAGTAGAGGAGGGAGTAATAATTTTTAAAAAATAAATTTAATTAGATTGGTGGGTGACAAGGAGGAAGGTAAGAGAATGGAGAGGGAAAGAGAGGAAAGAAGAGGGGGAAGGCATGAAGGTAAGGGAGCGAGGGAAGGAAGGAGAGAGAGAGAGAGAGAGAGACAGAGAGAGTCGTGCTACCGCGGTAGCTCAGAGGCGGCGACAAAAAGAAAAAAAAATATTTTTTTAAATCGCTGCCTCTGCGTTGCACTGCTGTGACAGCTCTCTCTCTCTCTCTCTCTCTCTCTCTCTCTCTCTCTCGGTGTGTATGCATTGCCACTGCACACTATAGAAGAAAGGGAGGGAGAGAGGAGATGAGAAGGAGGAGAGAGAGAGAGGGAGGGAGAGATGGGGGGAGAAAGACGGAGGGAGAAAAGGGAGGAGAAAGGAGAGGGAGAGAGAGAGGGGGAGGGAGAGGGGGAGGGGAAGGGGAAGGGGTGCGCAACACGAGAGAGAGGGAGAGGGAGAGGGAGAGGGAGCACAATGCAATGCAACACAAGGGAGAGGGAGAGGGAGATGGAGAGGGAGAGTGAGAGAGGAAGGAAGGGGAACACCGATGAGAGGGAGAGTGTGATTGAAAAGGGAGAGGGAGAGGTGAGAGTCAATATACTTCCCTCAAGGAATTCAAACTTCCCGCTCTAGAATTCAAACTTCCCTCTCCCTTCCCCCCTTCCCCCCCTTCCCCCATTCCCCATTCCCCATTGCCCATTCCCCCCTTCCCCTCCCCCCCTTCCCCCTTTCTCCCCTTCCTCTCCCCCCCATTCTTCCCTTTCCTCCATTCCCCCCTTCCACCCTTCCCTCCCTTCCCCTCCCCCCCTTCCCCCTTTCTCCCCTTCCCCTTTCCCTCCCCCCCTTTCCCCATCCCCCCCTTTCCTCCATTCCCCCCTTTCCCCCATTCCCCCTTCTGCTCCCCCCGTTCCCCCATTCCCCTCCCCCTTTCCCCTTTCCACCCTTTCCCCTCCCCCCCTTACCATCCCACCTTTCTCCTTTTCCCCCCTCCCCCCCCCCCTTTCCCCTTCTAGTTTAGCTAATATTTCAAACTTGAAATTTGACAAATTAGCCCAAAAATTAACATAACTTCCTCGTATGAGACCCAAATTTAGCCCTCCCAGTACTCAAATCGATTGGCATAAGCCATCTAGAGTCATCTATATGGTTAGAATTTTCAAGTTTCAGCTTATAGAAAATGTGTAAAGTATCGTGCCCATCAAGTATGAGCACATTCGAATGACACACCTCAAATTCTCATAACACTTGGTGAAAAATGGCGTTTGTGGCGAGTTTGACCATCCAAAGCATATACGATGGGCACAATAATTTACATGCACCTCAACATAGGTTGAATTCACATGTGTAAAGTATCATGTCCATCAAGTATGAGCTCATTACTATGACACATCTCATATAGTTTCTTTTGACGGTTGTGCATATTACTTGGTGAAAAACAGGGTTTGTGGCAACATTGACCATCCAAAGCATATCCAATGGGCACGATACTTGGAACAGGACTCAAAAAAGGTGAAATTGACACAATATATAGCAAGGATGGTGTTATCAAGTGATTCACATTTGTGCATGATTTGAAATGGGTATTTTGGGGATAATAGGATAGTAGACATGAATTGGTTCCTTACCATATTATCGAGAAGAGGCGATTGGGGGATTCCATTGAGTGCTTCATTAGATCCAATAATGGGGGTTGTATGAAGAGGCAACAAATCAGTTGTATGAATGTGCACAAAACAACGAAATGAATGCAAAAATCATAGTGGAAGAGAGTGGTTGCACCCTTGTTGAAGGTGTTGATGGATGGAACTTTAATGGCAAGAAAAGCTACTGCTAGGGCACTTGGATACATGGCTAAGGATGCAAACATCATTGAACAGACAATCAGGTTAAGTTGCCCCAATGATTATGGAGGTTTTTATTGGAACACCCATGAGAGTTCAAGCATCTAATGCTTGGGTGCTCACAAAAAATGGTACAAATCGATCTAGAACATCAAGGCCTCTCTCTGAAGCACCTTATCATTTGGAGGTTGGTCGCTCTTCCTGCAAAGACCCAAGAAGAGTAGAGAAAGGGAAAGCCAATCTTTATGCATGCACTTACGTTTGAAATGGACCCACTATTTCTTGGGCAAGGCACCAAGAAAGACTACTCGGCAAGAAAGCCCAAGGGTGGGGGATTCAAAATTCAAGCCCTCCTAGTGCCATGCTGAGTACTTGAGAGTGCAATAGGGTCTTCCTTTGCTCACTACGTGGTACCTCTCCTAACTCCCCCTCCACTCCCGCTCCTTCTACATGGCAACTCTTCCTTAAGAAATAGAATAGAAGGTTTCGTTCTAGGTTGACTTTACTTTCAAGGGATAAAACCTTAGGTTTTATTTATAAATCTCAACATTTGAATGCTTTAAGGAATTTTCAAATTGTCTAGGTAAGACTTAACATTCCTTGTACTTGGAAAAATTGTTTTTTCATAGGATTGCATGCGTATAAATGCATGGCATCTATACTATGTGTGTCTATTTATTTTAAAACATAATTAAAAAAAATAAAACACATTTTGTAGAAACCTTTATGTCTAAGGTCTCTCTCTCTCTCTCTCAAATATAAATATTATGTGTGTCTATGTGTCGTGAAAATACATACAAACACACACACACACACAGAGACACACACACACACACACACACAAAAACACATATAGATATAGATATAGACATATATATAGATATAGATATAGACATAGATATCGATATAGATTTAGATTGAGATATAGATATACGTACACATACACACACACACGGACACACACACACATATACATACATGTATATGATAGAAGATTGCAAAAGCTTTGCAATACAACTATGCCAAAAGCTTTGGAATGCGGCTATGATGTAAGATAGCATCCAAAAGCTAAGTGAGGACTGCATGCCTATTTGATCTCTAAGAGAGTCCTATTGCAATCTTCATCAAGTGGATTTGTGGTCATATTAGAGCAAAGTGAAGTATGTGACAAAAGATCAATTTGTACACAAACATGTCAAACTTTCACATGCAAGTAGAAAAGCATTTAAATGCACATCTAGATGATTTGTTTTTTTTCCCAAAGAGATGTACGGTGACTTGTTTGTCACATATGTCATCTCAAATCCACGTTGAGGATTTTGCAATAAGCAATGATGAATTTTTTGGGGGGGTTTGTGTGTGAAAGAAAGATTCTTATTAGAAGAGAGTTACAAAAATTTGAAAAATATGGGCCGACCTATTGTGGTGCTTTGCAAGTCTATCTTGCCACTAATTGCCTACTATAGACCTTCCCTACTAAGAGTGCTCTCAATGGAAGCAAGAACGGAAGAGGGAGAGAGAGAAACAGAGAGCCACACAAGTTTTTGTGGGTGCAGAACACCCTAATCTTCTTTTTCATTCATTTATATATCTGTTTGAGTATTGTACATAACCGGGGTAAAGGCACAATGACCTTTAACCCCCACAACCTCCCACTTAAAGGACAATGTGCCTTTAAGGGAGAACAACTAGTGAGCATACTATCCAATGCCCATCAATACACAACAATACTCAAACCGCTGACTAGGTAGACTCTTCGTTAGCATATCTGCAGGGTTATCATCCGTATGAACCTTGACAAGCTCTATGCGCTTGTCCTCAAGTACCTCCCTGATGAAATGGTACCTAACCTCAATGTGTTTGGTCTTTGCATGAAAGACCAGATTCCATGCTTGCTGAATAGCACTCATGGAATCACTATGCAATGCCGGTACACCTGTATGAATCCCCAAATCTCCCACTAGCCGATCAAGCCATATAGCCTCCTTGCAACCCTCTGTGGCTTCAACATACTCAGCCTCTATGGTAGACAAAGCAATGCACTTTTGTGCGCGAGACATCCACGACACTGCACCACTTGCAAAGGTGAACACATAACTAGAAGTGGATCTCCTACTATCCACATGCCCTGCATAGTCTGAATCTGTGTACCCAAGTACACGCATGTCTCCTCTACCAAAGCAAATGCACATCTCCTTGGTACCCTTCATGTACCTCATGATGCACTTCACTACCTCCCAATGCCTCTTTCCTGGATTAGCCATATACCGGCTAACAACTCCCACTGCAAATGCAATGTCTGGTCTAGTAGCTATCATAGCATACATAAGACTCCCAACTACTGATGCATAAGAACCTTGGCCATCATGGCCCTCTTCTCATCTGATTTGGGACTATTTGTGTGACTCAGTTTCACATATGGAGGCAATGGAGTACTCACTGCCTTCCCCCCCTCCAAATTGAAACACTGCAATACTTTTGTAACATACTCTTTTTGTGAAAGCCAAAGTAGTTTCCTACTCCTATCACGTGTGATGTGCATACCAAGAATATGACCTGCAAGTCCTAAATCCTTCATATCAAAGGCCTCATGCAACTTGGCCTTTAATGCATCTAGCTCATAAGTATTCTTGCTAGCCAATAGCAATTCATCCACATATAGTGCCAGGATTATTAGGCTATTATCCTTAGCCCTTTTAGTGTAGAGGCAGTGATCAATTTCACTCCTTCTAAAACCCTGGGACCGAATGAAAGCATCAAACTTTTGATACCATTCTCTAGGTGCTTGCTTAAGACCATAGAGACTCTTCTTCAACTTGCAAACTAAATGCACTTTGCCCTTTTCTTCAAAGCCTTCCAGCTGCACCATGTAAATTTCCTCATGCAAATCCCCATGCAAGAAAGCTGTCTTGAAATCCATCTGCATAAGCTCAATATCCTCTAATGCCACTAGTCCAAGCATGCATCTAAGTGTGGTCATCTTCACAACCGGAGAGAATATCTCATCAAAGTCCACACCCTTCTCTTGCTTGAACCCTTTAGCGACCAAATGGGCCTTGTACCTAGGCACATTATCACCTGTGACCTTCATTTTATAGACCCATTTACATGGCAATGCTTTCTTTCCATGTGGCAAAGAAACCAAGTCCCAAGTCTTATTCTTCATAAGTGAACTCATCTCTGATTGCATAGCATACTCCCACTTGCATTGATCCTCGTGCATCATAGCCTCTCTGTAGCAAGAAGGCTCCCTGCAATGAGTAAGCATCACATAGTCTACCCCTGGAACAAACCTATCAGGCGGTCTAGACACTCTAGATGATCTTCTCAAGGGCATTTCAGCTTGCTGTCCCACCTATATATCAGCCATATTTGGCTCATCGTTTTCACCAATAGATGATCCATCATCTACCCTTGATTGTATACCTGTGGGAGTACTTGGTGGTACCATTTCTTGCACATTTGGTGCATTGACAACTTGCTCTCTATCAACATATGCAGGTGGATTCACATCCTGGAAAGTGATTCTCCTCATTTCCACATCCCTCATGGGTGCCTTATGCATCTTCTTCTTATTGAAGACTACATCATGGCTGCATATGATCTTCTTTGCTTTTGGATCCCAGAGACGATAGCCCATCTCTCCACTTTCACCATAACCCAGAAAGATGCATTTCCTAGACTTAGGATCTAGCTTCTTTCGAAGCTCTTTTGGCACATGTGCATATGCCTCACACCCAAATATATGCAAATGAGAGTAAGAGGGCTTCTTGCCACTCCATGCCTCTTCAAGAATACCACCATCCAAACTCTTACTAGGTGATCTATTGATCACATGCACTGCAGTCTTCATTGCCTCAGCCCAAAAACCACCAGAAAGACTTGCATTGGAAAGCATGCATTGCAACCTTTCTTGAACGGTACGGTTCATCTTTTTTGCAACTGGATTTTGCTCTAGAGTACGAGGGGATGTGAGCTCCCTCTTAATCCCACGTGTATCACAGAAATGCTGAAAGTCATGAGAGAGATACTCTCCACCATTGTCAGTCCGTAGGCATTTAAGCATTCTACCTGACTGATTCTCAACCAAGGCCAGCCATTTCTAAAATACTTGGAACACATCACTCTTCCGAGCTATAGCATAAGCCCACACTTTCCTAGTTGCATCATCAATGAATGTCACATAGTATTCAGCCCCACTTAATGATCGTGTAGGCATGGGACCACATACGTTTGAATGCACCAAATCAAGCTTTGCAAACTCTTTCTTTCCCCTTATTTTATGGGCTGATTTAGTCTGCTTCCCATAGAGACAGTGCTCACAAAATTCAAAATCAAAGAAACTCAAATGCGGTACATAACCCAAACGGCATAAGAGTTTCATTCCATTCTGGCTCATGTGCCCCAACCTACAATGCCACAAAGAAGTGCTTGGCTGCTTGGTTATTGCAACAACATGATCAAATACCCCTGATACATGTAAGGGATACAAAGTCCCACACTTGGCACCCCTAGCCAAAAGCATAGAGCCCTTCTGAATTTTCCAACTTTGAAAGCCAAAAGTGGTGTGAAAACCAGCATCATCTAGCTGACCCACTGAAATAAGACTCTTGGTTAACTTAGGCACATGTCTCACATGTTTCAAAATAAATGTAGACCCATTTGCAAAAGAAAACTTTATGGCCCTACTCCCACTATGTCACATGCATAGTCATTTCCAAGATGCACACAACCTGTCTTTCCACTGTCATAAGTGCCATTCCCTATGGGGAGTAACATGGAATGAAGCACCAGAATCCAAAATCCAATCTTGGGAATATGCATCATCTGAAGTGGTAAGCAACTCTGCAGATAAACTAGACATGAAGAGAACATCATTGTCACTATCATGTGTGACTGCATTGATCTCCTCGATCTTCACTTTTCCTTTGTCCTCCCTTGGACTCTCTTCCTTTTGATTTGCACCCCAATTTGCATTCTCTTTCTTATCCTTTTGCTCTCTTTTCAGCTTGTAGCAATCCTTTTTCATATGGCCCTTCTTGCCACAGTGGTAACATGCAATGTTCCGTGCCTTGGATTTGCTATGAGACTTCCCTCTTTCTTGGGACTTCCCCCTGAACTGTGATCTGCCCCTTTGCACATTTAAGGCTGCATCCTTCTTGTTGCCGTCCATAGACTTCCATCTAATCTCGTCGACCAACAAGCTACCCACAACATCATCAAATTGTAGTACTCCACCAGGTGCAGAGTTACTGATAGCTATATAGAAGGTATCCCATGAGGATGGCAATGAACATAAGAGAAATATTGCCTTAGTCTCCACATCAAAATTCATCTTCTGAGCCTGAAGCCAGCTGAAAATAATATTGAATTCATTCAAGTAAGAAGCAATGGAGACCCCTTCCTTCATCTGCAGCTCAAACAACCTCTTCATGAGGTAAACTTTATTAGAGGCAGTTTCCTGTTCATAAGTGGCACAGCAAGCAATAGTTGCCTCTACAAGTCAATACGGAGTCTCTGTTAATGAACGAAATAGGGAAAAGCTCAACAGAAGCAAGAACGGAAGAGAAAGAAACTCAGAAAATGACTTTTTCTTTGAAAACACTTAATAGGTTCTCAAAACCTTCGCTCTAGTGGGGTGTTGATGAACGGGAGGTGGCGTTGCTACTATGCATGTTCATGAGCTCCGTGAGCAGGAGAGAAGCTGTGAGGCAGCTATCATCACGTAGATATATAGGCGCCATCAGTCCGAGTACATGGAATAGTTTATGCTTGCAAGAGGCCGCAACCGGGGTGTGGGGCGATCAAAGAACTAGCATGAAGGTCTTGGGAACATGCACGGAACAGCTGCAGCCCTTATGCTTGTGGTCACGCTATAGCCAGTAGTCCGAAAATGGGAGAAAGAAGCCGTCTAGTACTTCATGGGTGATCTTAGGAGAAGCTTGATGATGTTCTTCTAGATAGAGGGAGCTCATGGATGATAATAGAATCTTGTGAAGAAGCTCGTGGCGACGACAATAACCTAATTGGAGCAATGGACCTTGGCGGCTGTCTGCATAATGTTTGGATCTTTCTTGCATCCTAAGCATGGATGTAGTTGTGGAGAATGCTTGTATAGTTGGTTTCTAAAAGGTGTGACAGTAGCACTTGGAGATCAAAGAATTGGCGTGAAGACCATTGAGAACATGTATGAAGGGCTTGCACATCCTATGATTTTGTGATCATGCTACTGGAAGCTGGTGCACTTACTTGATGTTGACGGGAGAGTGGCTTTTGGTTTCATGATCATGATGACGGTTAAAAGAAGCTCTCTTGTGGGATGTGGGTTCATAGCATGTATGGATGTTTATACCTTGAGCTGTCAGGAAGTGATGGCAGTTATGTAGTTCTGAAGTTGTCATTTTCTTGGGATTTATGTTTCATGGGTCTTCTATGTATTTTCTGAGCTTGATCCCAGTACAAAACCAAAGTGACTTTTCCAAAGGTTCCTCCAAGGTCTCTACACACTCGGATGCAAATAAAGTCACCCACAAAGCTTCCCACAGAGCTTCTCCTTCCTCCCACAAAGCTGCTGAGCTTCAAGCATTCATGCACGCTCAGCTAGATCACCCGGGCTCTGATACCAGTTGAGAGTGCTCTCAATAGAAGCAAGAACGAAAAAGGGACAGAGAGAAACAGAGAGCCACACAAGTTTTGGTGGGTATAGAACACCCTAATCTTCTTTTTCATTCATTTATATATGTGTTTGAGTATTGTACATAACTGGGGTAAAGGTAGAGTGACCTTTAAACCCCACACCTACTACCTTGTCCATGCTATACATGCTACTAATACTATTGATGTACCATTTGTACTTATTCTTACTATTGTACCAACCTAGATACCTTCATAATCTTGACCTAACAATAGGTCTATGTGCTACCCATGTGGAAGCCATATTGCTAGCGATTCACATGGTAGTATCATTCCCCCCCTATAGGTCCATCTTCCCTCATGAATGCTACCCTCACATGGTATTCTCATCCCCCTTGTTAGGTCCAGATACCTTACAATAGGGCTATGTGCTACCCATGTGGAAGCCATATTGTGAGTGACTCACGTGGTAGTCTCATCCCCCCATTGTAGGTCCATATACCCTCATGCATGCTAAGGTGTCAACCATTGAGATCTCCTAATTTGGGGGCTCATACGTGCGGCATTGCCCCTATATCTCCAACATGGTCATGTAAGTGAAACTATTGAGAATAACTTTTGGTTATATATTCCCTAGAGAATGGCACTAGTGCCATTCCATACAAAGTCTAATGAGCTTGTGGAGAATAGCATGCCATTCTCCCATTCCAAAGGAGAATATGTAACTAGTGTCAATATCACATTTCCAAGACAAATTATTGGCCAGAATGTCACTAGCTCCATTCCTCCTTTGCAAATCCAAAATCTTGGCTTTGCAAGGGGAGAATGGCACTAGTGTCATTTCTCAAAACATCGAATGAGGTTGTAGGGAATCCCCAGTTTTTGAGGTTGTGGAGAATGGCACTAGGTCCATTGTCCTCTTTGTAATGGCTAGAATGGCATTTATTCCATTCTTCTCATTGCAATGGCAAGACTTGTAGTGGTTCTATGCTCCCCATCGTAATGGAGAGAATGGCACTAGTGCCATTCTACCATTGCAAGGCTGAAATATTGGCTTTGCAAGAGAGAATGGCATTAGTGCCATTCCTCCTTTTCAAATCCAAAATCATGGCTTTGTAAGGGGACAATGGCAATAGTGCCATTCTCCATCTTGCAAAGGTAGAATGGCATAGTGCCACTCTTCATAACCTCCAATGATGTTGTAGGTAATGGCACTAGCACTAGTGCCATTCTCCATCTTGCAAAGCTAGAATGGAGTAGTGCCATGTTGTAGGGAATGGCACTTGCGCCATTCTCCCCATTCTTTGAGCTTGTGGAGAATGGAACTAGTGCCATTCTCCTCTTTGTAATGGGCACAATGGCACTAGTGCCATTATCACTTGCCCTTTTGAATTTTCAAAGGAGAAATGGCACTAGTGCCATTCTCACTTGAAGACAAGGAATGGCTTTGCAATAGGAAGATGGCACTAGTGCCATTCTCCCCATTGTAATGGCGCCATTTCTCCTCTATAAATCCAAAATCTCATCTTTGCAAAGCTAAAATATTGCCTTTGCAAGGGGAGATTGGGAGAATATGGTACTAGTGCTATTCTTTCCATTGTAAGTGTAGAATGGCACTAGTGCCATAACCTCCAATGCAGTTGCAAGGACTGGCACTGGCGCCATTCTCCGCATCCTTTGGCTTTGCAATAAAAAAATGGGACAAGCACCATCCTCCCCCTTGCAAGCGTAGAGTGTAGAATGGCACTTGTGGAATTCCTCACAACCTCCACTGAGGTTGCAGGGATTGGCACTAGTGCCATTATCCATTCTCTAGTTGCACTGGGGAGAATGGCACTAGGGAAATTGTCTCCATTCTTGTAGGTTGTGGAGAATGGAACTAGTTTCATTCTCCTCATTGCAATGGCCAAAATGGCACTAGTGCCATTCCCCCCTTTACAAGTGGAGAATGGGACTAGTGCCATTCTTCCTTTGCAAATCCAAACCTTTGGAATCCAAGCCTTTGGCCTTGCAAGGGGACAATGGCACTAGTTCCATTCCTTACAACATTCAATGAGGTTTTAGGGAATGACACTAGTGCCATTCTCCTCATTACAAATGGGCAATGGTACTAGTATGCTTCTCCCTATTGCAATGCAAAAAATGACAATAGTCCCATTCTCCTATTACAATGTGAAAATATTGTGTTTGCAAGTGAGAATGGCACTCGTGCCATTCCTCCTTCACAAATTTGAAATCTTGGCTTTGCAAGGGGGGAATGGAACTAGTCCCATTCTCCCTTTGCAAGCATAGAATGGAACTAACTCCATTACTCATAACCTCCAATGAGGTTGTAGGGAAGGGCATTGGTTCCATTTTACCCACACTCTACTGAGGTTGTGGAGAATGGCACTAATGCTATCCTCCACATAACCTTTGATGAGGTTGTGGAGCCTCCAATGAGGTTGTAGGGAATGGCATTGGTTCCATTCTGTCCACACTCTGATGAGGAAGTGCAGATTGGCACGAATACCATTCTCCCCACCACAACCTCCTATGAGGTTGTGGAGAATGGCAATAGTGCCATTCTCCCCTTGCAATGGAGAATATGGCATGAAGGCCAATCTCATATTTCCAAGACAAATTATTTGCTAGAATGGCACTAGCACCATTCCTCCTTTGCAAATCCAAAATCTTGGCTTTGTAAGGGGAGAATGGCATAGTGCCATTCTCCCTCTTGCTAGTGTAGGACTATTGTCTTTCGTTGCACCCTCCAATGACATTGTAGGAAATCACACTGGTGCCATTCTCCCCATTTCTTGAGGTTGTGGGGAATGGAATTAGTCCCATTCT
This sequence comes from Dipteris shenzhenensis, assembly GCF_047967505.1. NCBI lineage: Eukaryota > Viridiplantae > Streptophyta > Polypodiopsida > Gleicheniales > Dipteridaceae > Dipteris > Dipteris shenzhenensis. The sequence goes on along the minus strand of NC_141609.1, from coordinate 5,003,854 downwards.
CCTCTCTCCTCTTTGCAATGGCTGAAATAGTGCTAGTGCTATTCTCCTTTGCAATGGCAGAAATGGCACTAGTACCATTCTCCTCATTGCAATGGTCAAAATTGCACTAGTGCCATTCTCCCCATTGCAGTGGAGAATATAGTGCCATTCTACTATTGCAAGGCTAGAATATTGGCTTTGTGGTCCTGTTGAAAATCCAAAATCATGGGGAATGGCACTAGCGCTATTTCCCCCATTGCAAGTGGAGAATGGCATTATTCTGAATCATCAACAGGAAAGATGAATCTTGCCTCAAGTAGTTGTGTTACCTCTTTCTTTGGTGCCTCATCTTGGATCACCCCCAATCGCCTTAAGCGTTGCACAACTAGCTTGCTTTCTAGCTTCAACTCAATCTTGTGCTCCACAAGAGAGACTGGTCGAACCTGTGAATAGCTTGTTGCAAAGAGATATGGAAAATCATCTAACATATCCAAGTACTGGAGCTTCTCACTACCTGATAGAGAATTACCAAGAAGCTCTTCATTGCATTGGCATCATTTAGTGTGCTCCACATCCTCCACATGAAGTGTCTCTACAGGATCTTCTTGCACCACCACCTTGTTTCTTCCTGACTCATCCCGATCAGGACCAAGACAAAGACTAAAGGCCATTCCTTCCACCTCACCCTTTGAGTTGGACTCCTCGGAGCTACACCCTGTCTCTTCTTCTTAATCGGTTAAGTCAGAGCTACTCTCTGGTGTTGAAGACTCCTCCTTGACAACTTCCTTTTTGTGACTTCTGATGTTGTAGTGCACCTTCTTATCATTTCCCTACAAAATCAATTCTCCAATATCCCACTTTTGAACAGCCTTCACCTTGCGTAGCCAAGGCCTTCCCAAAATCAATGGATAGGCATGTGCATTTGGCTTGGTAGGAATCACCTGAAAAGTAGTCAGCACAGAAATTCCACATACATCCACTTCTAGATTCTTCACAACTCCCAAGGTCTTTACCCTAGTATTATCAGCCAATTTGATGCGATAAGGAGAGGTAGTACTAGATCAGCATCTATCATGGTCTTCTCACTCATGACATTAATGGATGCACCTCCATCAATTTAAACATTAGAAATCACTTGACCATCAATGATCACATCAACCACAGGTGCATCATCACCAACATCTATATCTACCTTTTTAACGACAGGAATGGCACTTTTCTTCTTTTTCTTCTTTGACATTCTTGTGCTTGCTAGCTTTCCCCATTCTTTCCGTAGTTTTGGAGACAAAGCAAGTAATTGACCAAAGGTGACATGAGCTTCCTTTTCTTTAAGGTCGGACAACAAGTCATAGCTTCCAATGCCTTGTCCTAAAGGAAAGTCTGACTGGCTAATTCTCCTTCTAAATGCCTTCTTTTTCTTACTACGGTGTTCCATGTTCCTCATCTACCTTTTTCTTACTTTCTTCTTCTTCTTTTGCTTTACCACGCCCCCGTTTAGCCATCATTACCTCTCTTTCCTCATCCCCTAAAGAAGATTCTAATAAGGATACTTGTTTTTCTTCTTTCTTTCTCAATCTAGGACACTCAGGAAGATTCTAATAAGGATACTTGTTTTTCTTCTTTCTTTCTCAATCTAGGACACTCAGGGCAATAGTGACCTTTTTCATTACATTCATAGCAAGTGACCCCACTCTTATCTCGAGGCCTATCTTCACTCTTTGGTGCTCTAGGTTGTCGTGCATTAACCAAATGCAATTTCAAATCAGCAAACTCTGCCATCAATTGGGAGATATTATGATCTAACTCAGAGGACTTTGGTACCTGAGGAGTGCCCATTACCTCCACCTTAGGAGTTGAAGCTGTTGAAGACACAAAAGAGGATTCGATCTTTAGAGAAGCTTCTTTCTTGGTCACAATGCAAAGTTTCTCCATGTATGTTGTTGGATCTTTACTCATTACTTTTGAGCAAAGACGAGGCTCTAAAGCCATGACAAATTTGCTCATCTTTAAGTGCCCCTCCACATGCCTTCCACATGCTTGGCATCTGGCCTCTCTTATATTATTGGTACACATGGACATGAGCCCACCTCTTTATATGACTCACTCTTTCTATTTTCTAAAAACCCCATAATATCCCATACACAAATAACTCTCACCCCATACCAAGGTATTCATCCTTCATACACATGGTATTTACAATGATCCATTCCACTCATCCTCTCAATCCCATACAATATCTTAGAAAATAGAATTAAGTGAGAGCCGCTAGGCTATCACCTGATACTCAAACTCTTATCAAACATAAAGAAAAGCAATACCAATGCCAAATAAAAATATCAATTTTTGGTGTCACAGTATCCCATAAGGATGGCAATGAACACGAGGAATATTGCCTTAGCCTCCACATCAAAATTCATCTTCTGAGCCTAAAGCTGGTTGAAAATAATACTGAATTCATTCAAGTGAGAAGCAATGGAGACCCCTTCCTTCATCCGCAGCTCAAACAACCTCTTCATGGGTAAACTTTATTAGAGGCAGTTTATAATTTCTTCCACAAATCTTTCGTAGTCTGCTCATTTACTACTATGAAATAGACTGACTCTGTAAGATGAAGTCTAACGATTGACTTTGCTAATGCATCCAACTCATTCCAATCATCCTCAGACATATCTACAGGCTTAGCTCCAATTCCTGCCAAGGGTTTAATCTGCTTCATTTAAATAAGTACATCCCTTATTTGTTCTTTCCATAAAGAAACATTTGTCCCATCAAACTTTTTAATGCTAAAAAACTCCTTTTCAGAAATGGAAGAGGATGCCATGATGCAAATGAAACAAGATCCCAAATGCTAGTGCCTGCAAGAGAGAAATCACACCAAGTACCAGGTGCGCCCAAATATGTCTCCCTTAATGAAGGATAGTCCCTTGAGCAAGAAAACCTATCAAAATCTTGAGTATGAGATGAATTTAAAAATATGTCATGAGTATAAATTATTCAAATTAACATGATTGTTTTCTACATTAAAAGAGCTTCAAATATTTCTTTACACCTTGAAATTTGGGTAACACATGAAAAAGTTACATTAATTTGAAAGGAGATGGGTTTCATAAGTGTTTTTTATGTTTTACCCCCCCATCCAAAAGACCCCTCCCCTTGGGCCTCACATATTATGAAAAATATGTACAAGTCTTAAAATATTGCAATTTTTCACGATACATACCTTATATTTTGTGGAGGGGGGGCATTAAATTTTCATATTTTTCCCTTGCATATTTGAATTTATTTAAGGAAATCCATACATATTATATATGAACCTTGTCCCTCCATACCCTAGATTTTGGACGAGGGTAGTAACATATTACATATTGAGTTGGCGCACTAGGGGATAGTGTCACCAAAACTCAAGGCTCAAAGCATCAAAATGCATCTGACTCATGTGCATTTATTATGCATCCATATGAGCAAATATGGCCCAAAAAAAATGTCAACCTACAATGGCAAAACAATGGCAAATCCAATGCCAATAAGAGCCAAATGCCTCACGCATAAACACCATCTTGGGCATAAGCATCAATAATGTCTCATCCAAGAGAGAATAGCACTATGAGTCCTTCAACTGAAATGTGTCAAAGCTTTCCCTCAGCATAAAATAGCATCTATGTGCTAAATGTCGATTAATGAAGCATCTTACAAGGCAATCTGGGCCTACCAGCTCATCCAACAAGGATTGCAATGCATCCAAATGGCCTATAAAGCATCCACTGTAACCCAATACAAACCACGAATGAGCACACATGGCTCAGACTGCAACCAGAGTGATTTGCATAAGGTATATCCAAAAATCACGCCCCCACGGCAATGATCGCTAGTGAAAATAGAACTTGAGATGCCTCAAAACATGGGCATCACTGCATAATCAGACTCAGCAAGACAATCTACAAATATCTCTCTTCTACTAGAATCCAAAATCCCAACCGATGAATGGAAAATGGGGAGTCAACCCTTGCAATTGACCTATAATCCAAAAATCAAAGGTTTGAACCTTTGAATGAATTTTTGACAGAGAAACATACGATTTGGCGCCTCAGAGAGACGGAAATTCTCCAAATCTCCATGGAATCATGCAAGAGTTGGTAGGTAGGGGTTTTTGGGCCTCCGAAACGCAATGGAACAGACGCTTTTGAAAATCGTGGTCCTAATCACCGGGTCCCAACACACGAACCAAAAGACGTTTTTGCAAATAGAACCATTTGTAAAACCACCAGAGTGCGAAGGATGAGCAAGCCAAAAGTTTTAGGACCTCTTGACTCCAGCAGAACCAACAGATCTGCGAATGGTTACTTCAAACTTGAGAAAACACACTAGCAGAAAAACGTTGAAGCGGAGACATTGAGTCAAAAATCCAATTAAATGATCCCAAATTCAAGAATGAAAGAGTTTTTGAACTCTCGAAGTGCAATGGACACCAAAAGCAAGAAATGGTTGCCTCTGCAAGTCATTCCAGACTCTCAATCGCGTTGAAAGGAAAAGGGAAATCATCAAAAAATGTATTTTTCTTCCAAAACCACCTATTGGCTTGCAAAAATCCACTAAGAGAGCTTTCCAAAGGTTTCTACAAGGTCTTTGCACACTAGGACGCAAGTAAAGTCACCCTACGGAGCTTCTCCTTCCTCCCGTAGAGGTGCAGCAGTAGTAGACTTCGAGCTCCAAGCTCACACTCTTGCTCAGCTAGAACACCCGTGCTCTCGAGAGATCTCAACAACGGAAGCGGAATGGAAGAAGGTGAGAGAGGAGGAGAGCCTAAAGAGAGACCAACACAGTTTTGGTGGGTACAGAATACCCTAATCTTCTATGTCATTCATATATATATGTGTTTGAGTATTGTACATAGCCGGGGTTAAGGTGTTGTGGCCTTTAACCCCCGAATGTTCCCTCTTTTATTCTGCCAAGAGAAAAATAGCCTTGGTTGATTACTGAATGTGGAGTAGAGAGACATAGACTACTATGATTAACACCAGATAAATAGGAGCACAACAAAATAGAGTAGTGTAGAGCAAGTGGTAACATAGAAGTAAGGAGGAAATAAGCAAAGCAAGAGCACCAAGCATCAAAATTCGAGATAGCAATGCAATAGATAAAGCTAAAAAATGACATAGGAGCAACAAAGAAGGCAATAACAAAGCAACAAAGTAGTATTAGCCAGCAAGGCAAAGCAAAGCAATAGAGCTTATCAACAAAGTAGCAAGCAATAGCACATTAGTAGAATAAAAAGCTAGGAAGTAACGAAGCAAAGAAACTCCTCAAAAAACAAAGAAGTGAAGAAGCAAAATAGCAACAACAAGCAAAGCTAGCAATGCAAAACAAGTAGTAGCCAAGTAGACAAAGCATACAGCAACAAACATTAACAGTAAGTACATGTAGAGGCACTTTAGTTTTTCCTTTCTGCTAAGTGCTCCTTCAGCTCTATGACTTTTACAATAATACTTCAATTATTTGACAGAGCAACAAAAAAATCACATTGGCTAGCTATATAGTCATGGTAAACTAGATTACAAAGGATAATTCCTTTAAATAGTACACATGTACAAGATAGGATTTTTACAAGCACTTTTGTATGATGGCTTAGAGAAGGTCATCACTTGATGGTATTGTGTTGACCAGATTACTTTATTCTTTCTTATGACCATGATTCATTGGATAGGTGACCCACTTCTCCACACTTGCCGCAACTTCATGGGATGAAAATGATACCACACAGTTTCCAAGAATGAAGACATCTTTGAGCTTGCTTGTCCTTCGCTTGGTGTGCTTCAACCATACATGTTTTTCACTATATGAGACACACTTTTGGCACACATGCCTCTCCAACATGCTTGCTACTTGGGCCAGTCTCACACTATGGCCAACACATGGTTGCCGCCCATCCTTGAGTAAATTACACATCGACCTCCATGAACGTGCTTCCTGCATCATCTGTTCTTCCCAGTCCTATTTGCACATCTCCTCCAATCGATGAGGGTAGCATCATCTCCTCCTTTAGTCATGAGGGCATGTCTCTTACAACAATAGAAACACCTCTTCCATTGGCAATGTGGGCACCCTGCACATGCATGGCAATAAGATACGAAAATGTGATGGTCTTACCACTTGCCTCCTCTTCGGAGTGCTAAGGTAGTGTCTACCCCTTTAAAATGTGGAGAGCTTCTATGCGCATTGAATGAATGATGCTCAAGGGCATTTACTATAAGGATAAGCTTCCAAGGTGATCCTTGAATTACAGGAATGGGAAAGGAACCACATGGAGAGAACTATAACTTTACTCGTAGATTTACCAATTGGTGAAGAGCTCCATATAATCCACCATTCTACATAGGATTCATATGATGATTCCTTCTTCCATGGCACTTCATGGGCTTTAGTCGGCACATCCCCACCATGATGTACATGTCCATAGCTTCATCTCCTCCTCTTTGTTTGCTACTACACCTTTTTATTTGTTGCCCTTTTGTAAGAGAATTGTTCATGGAAGGACTCATGGCTATTGTAATTTTTGGTGATGGATGTAAGCAAGCGTGTGGCTCCTAACCCAAAAGGGTAGAATTCTTGGCCTCTATCAAAATGCCTAAGAGAGTCTTATCAAAATGAATGACATACAAGGACCTTAATCTTTGTAAAGCAAAGTCTACCTTGTGGTCTATTGCTCTTACCTTCTACCTCTCTCTTTCATGTAGCTTTTTTATTTAGCTTGCTCTTCCAGCTCTTCCTTACTCTCATGCCTTCAAGCTTCCACCATTGTGCACTCTTAGAATGCCAACATGTACTAATGAACAATATATACACCTTTACCCCTTAGTATTATGGTTAAGGATTGTCCCTATGCCCTTTACACTATTCTTAATAGCATGAACTTATGCGAGCCCAATTTGAGTGTAGTTATAAGCCAGGGGTTTTTCTTGCAACAAGCCTACATAAGGGTCTCTAAGCTAAAGAGGTCATTTTGATGAGTCCATGCTAGCTACTCAAATACGAGTCTATTAGATAATTGTTAGCTATTCACCAATAAGTCATTAGCCTTTCTTGCTTTAACCATTGGATCATGGTTGTTTCTCCAAGACAATATTTTTCATAGGGATACCTTGCAAGTTACATTGACCAACCATGATTTATTTAACCCATGAGATGTATGGGGTTTCACATGAGAGGTAAAGATTCAATTAACTAAGGATGCATCTAAACTTGAAGCGTCTAATCCTCATCAAGTACTAATAAGAACATTGGAGAGAGATTATGTTTAAAAGAGAAACAACACGTGTGTGCATGAAATTTGAAAAAGAACATTGGAGAGAGATTATGTTTAAAAGAGAAACAACACGTGTGTGCATGAAATTTAAAAAAGAAAAACATTAGCTAAGAGAGATTATCTTTAAAATAAAACAACCCATGTGTGCATGAAGTTTGAAGCATGCATGTGCATATTAGGAGTCATTGTGATGTAGGCATTCTCACACCCTAAGCTATAAATCATCAATGTTTTGCAATTCCTAAATTGGCTCTAGGTGAATATGCTCCATCTTTATTTAGGTTTAGCCCATGTAACTAGTACAAGCTTTACATCAAGTCCTTTAATACCTGAATGCAACAAGTATGACATTTCTTTTAACACCAGTTTGGTAGAAGGACAAAAAAAAGTCCTAGGACACTTTTATGTCCTGTTAACTTAGCCACTTCCTAGAATTATTTTGAAGCATTGATGAGGTATTTTGAGGTTTCGATTATTGACCATAATAGCTTATGTGCTAAAAAAATTTGGAATATTTATTGATTGAACTCACGTCTATGAGTTCAAGTTTTACCTAAAGTTTTGAGGTTGAGCTATCATCAAAATTAAAGTTGTTTTCTCAACTTTTAAACAAAATGGCCATATTTCTTGATTAAAATGACTTTTTTCATAGTCCAGTGATAACTATAACGCGTATGTTTAGTTTGCTTTTGGAGCTAGGTAATTATACTTACTATGGTTTTTGGACATATAATTAAATTTTGTGAATGTTGATAGTTAGGCAAATTTGATCTTTTGCACATTATTGACATGTATAACAAGTCCCAAACTCAAACATACTTTGTATATGTCTTTAATATGATTTTATAGAGTAGCATGAGTTTTAGGGGACCTAATAAGATGTAGAACATCAAATAAAAACCTTAATTTGATTGTTGGTTACATTGCAATTTATGCTAATTTCAAGATACAAGGATTAAATGATATCACGGGAACCTTCAAAGATCTAAATTATACTTGTAGAATTATACTTGTAGAGTGGATCTAGTCGTAAACGACTGATATCAACTAACTGTGTTTTATATGTAGAACGTTTATGAATATTTCAAAACTATAAAAGCGAGATTTGCTATGAAACCTATGGTGAATCCTGGTGAAAAACTCTATTACTATATTTTTGTGAGTGCTTTGTAATCATGTGTGATGCTAGTCTTATGAGTCTACCTTAAGCTTACAGCGGGAAGGAATCCTGGAAAAATATATCTAAATCAAGTTGGGATTTTTTTGCCAAAACATCAAAACATATTTAAATCAAGTTGTGAATTTTCTGCCGCCGAAACATCAAAAGGGCAATTCTATGTTGTGTTTTGCTACCAAAGTAGTGTTAAAGTGGATTGTAATGTGATTTGACATTTGATTGACCTAGCGGCTTTAGCCTTGACTTATAATTAGTCACAGGGGACCAAGTCAAACCCTTATTATCGACCTGGTCCAACACACTAGAGCCTAGCTCCCCAAGACCTAAACAACCAACTTTATGTCATGAATGGTCCAAAATATTAGCCGAGCTCCCCGATTAACTAGTAAGTACCTATACAACCAGTAAGCTCAAGCACTCTACTTTTGATGCCTCTATATGATTAGTCATATTCTGCTCCATGGCTGATTTAGATAAGATGGGTCATTCTCCCTTCTTCCTACGCCTCAATCTTCAACTCTACTTTACATGCTCCAATTCTCTTAAGGTTGACTTGATTTTAAGAACGAACTTGGAAAGTTTGAATTCAGCTTTTGAGGCATGACTAAAGGCGCTGCTACCATTCAGATTGTTGGTCTCATTGAGACATGTAGCAAACCATTCTTGGATCAAGGCCAAACGCTACACATACCTTAATATTACTTTCCTTAGTCACTTTTCCTTTGCACATGATGTAGCTGTACATACCAACAGGGGGGACAGTGTGTCTGCCCAGCCTGTGTCTAAGAGTCAATCTTTCTTAGATACAAAATCAGGCACAGCTTAAGTTGCAAGTATTCACAGAAACGAAATCAGGCACAGATTAAGTTTGTGTTTTTTACTATGGTATAATATGTTCCAAAGGACATTGAGTTTCAACCTCAATGGCCCTAAAATACTGATCAATGTCATACTACTCAAGCATCCTTCTGCTTTCGCATGGCAAATTTATGGCCTGAGAGAAAATAAATGTGTATTTGCTGGCTGTTCCTACCTTATTTAGGAAACAGTCTGCAATGTAACTTTCCCGTGTCAAGGAAAATCTTCTCAAGTGGAGGGAAATGCTGAAAGCAAGAGCACTGCAGAAATTCTGGCAAGCTTTCAGCAAAGTTCCCTGCATAGAGTAGCTTCCATTTTCTATTAACTAACTCAACCTGTCCCAAGGCCCATCTGCAAATACCCTCAAGGTGAAACTTTTCTCTTCCTCCATGTGCCCTTCCAAGATTGGAGGAGATCATCCCCATCGAGAATATTGGCATCGTATTTTTCCAAAGAACCCTAGCGGCCTGAGGATGGAACAACACCCTGTCTCAAAGTGCCATGACCATCCCTATCAGCTCTTTTCTCTCTTGCTGGAGAAGGGGAGGCAGATCTACTCCGAGAAACTGGATGCACCGCTGCTTCGTATTTCTGGGATGCTAAATAGGTGAGTGCAGTAACAACATCTCCAATGAGAGGGCGAGTTTCAGCTTGTTCTTGCAGACACATGGCTGCCACTGCAAGAGCTTGATACAGTCCTCGCATGGGATATTGCCCTTGAAGTAATGGATCTGCCATGAGAGGGAACTTCCTGCGATCCTTAAACAGTGGCCGAGCCTGCATTTTTGCCAAAAGGCCACCATAAGTTTTGCTGCGTATGGATTTCACTTTTCAAAAACTATGAACAAGATAAATTGAAGCTATTGCAAACGTGATACTCACCCAATTCACAAGGTTGTGCTCCGCAGAGCTCCTTGAATTGTCGATGGCTTTTCTTCCAGTGATCAGCTCTAATAAAACAACGCCAAAGCTGTAAACATCCGACTTCAACGTGAGCTTGCCAGTCAAAGCATACTCCGGAGCACAATAGCCATACGTTCCCATCACACGAGTAGACACATGTGACTTATCACCCACGGGCCCAAGTTTGGCAAGTCCGAAATCAGATAGCTTTGGATGAAAATCTTCATCCAACAAGATGTTGGAAGATTTGAAGTCACGGTAGATAACAGGTGGATTTGCTTGGTCATGCAAATATTCCAGACCTCTTGCTGCACCTGCAGCAATTTTCATCCTTTTGTTCCAGTCTAAGGGTTCTCTGTCATATGAAAGATCTGCAAGATAAAAATAGCACTCATCTTCAGCTGATTTTCTAGGAGGCCTCAGAGGAGCATAGCTTCGTTTGAAAGTTATTTTCCTGCCTAGAGCAAACTCCAGCCAACAGATTGGACACGATTACAATCAGAAGAACCACAGACTGGCAACAAAACACAGCGCTAAGGAGGTTGCGTTCGGTCCACTGATGCCCAATTCCTCTACTTAAGTGTTATCAAAGTTCATACCATGTGCCAAGAGTTAAGGTAAGGCTGCTCTCCAGGTATCGAAGTTCATACCGTGTAGGTGCTCCTCCAAGGATCCCAAAGGCATGAATTCGTATACCAGAAGCCGTTGTTCACCCTCAGCACAGTAGCCAATCAGATTGACCAGGTTAGGATGGTGAAGTAAACTTAGGATCAAGACCTCAACCAGGAACTCCCTATTCCCCTGTAGACCGTTCCGATCAAGCTGTTTTACAGCGACAATCTGCCAAAAGAAAATATCAAACGAAGATTTTGCACAGATTAATAAGGGCAATGAGAGAGGTATCTGTTGAGAAGAGATTTAGAGTCATTGTGATATTCGATTGAACATGCCTGCCTTGTGCTGTCTAGCATGCCTTTGTACACGCGTCCAAAGCCACCCTCGCCTAAAAAGCACTCCGGTCGAAAGTTTCTGGTTGCAGCTGCAAGCTCTCTGAATGTGAATGTCTGAGCAGCAATGTGACGTTCTCTGGAAAGCTCCGGGTCGTTTGTGTCATCAAAAGAAGATTTGGAATTCAGCGGCTCTGGCGAGGAAAATCACGCGAATGTTAAATGCAAGCCGCAGCAACGCAGGAGCTCTCAATCGCACCAACATGGGTTCCAGGCCCGAGTCATCATCACCCAAAAACAAGAAAGAAAACAGTAAAACCACCTCTCCCAATATACATGTTGGCAACATTTGGAGAATCTTGCATAAAACCTTCGGTGCTAGAAAACTCGCGTTGGCTTGTACAATTCGAAGCAAAAAAAGACCCGTGCTCAAGATCGACGCAGCAAACCTCAAATTAATTGGCCGCCTGGCTACCCAGAATTTTGTAGTGTATATGATTTTATACATCGTAATTCAACGTAAAGAGAGAAGCAGATACGTACCTGACGCGGCCTGGGAGAGATGGTCGGCCGCGAGTCGACTAGTCGATTGTAATTCTTTTAGACTGCTCACTTTGTTTGACGATTTTCGCACCCGTCGTTGCGACCCAAAGCAATCAAACCAGCCCATTTTTTGCCTTGAGCGACCAACCACGTTGCAAACAAGCAGAGGAAGACGATCTTTCGGCGAAGCCAAATTACTACCTTAAAGTGGGCGGCAATGAAGCAACTCGATTGTGCCTGATGGTTGAAATGGCAGATAGATTACGGATTCTAGCACGGAAAATTGCAGATCGAGAAGCTCTAGAAATCAAGAATGGCAAGATGGAAAATTGGGAGCGTTGATTCAAACCTCTCTCTCTCTCACTGTCTCTCACTGTGTGTGTCTGTTGCTCCCTCTCTGTGTCGTATTATATGTGTACTTACTCTCACACTCACTCAATCATAGGATTTACACTCTCACGCCCTCTCTCTCTCTGTCGTCTGATATGTGTTTCTCTCACACTCACTGGAGTAATCACTCGCTCAATGACTCACTCACTCACTCACTCAATGTGGCGTGTGATCTCTCTGCGCTCGCTCGATATAAGAGAATGTCGGTGATGGCGAGACGAAGCAGAGCGTGTGCATGGCACGTGTAACGATATTGAAGGGCGAATGATGCGATGAGAGCAAAGAGGACTAGTTCCTCAGATTGGATATTGATGCGATGGCGATCAGAGAGAAATCCAGATTGGAAAGGGAAGGAGGACGAGCGGAGCAATCGAGATGGGTGGATCCAAATACAGACAGCAGCTAAACGTCGAAGAAGAAGGTGAGGGAGACGAAGATGACCCGCAATCCAGCCACGAAAACACGAAAACACGAAAACAGAAAGAGAGAGAAAATCTGTCGCCTCCCCAGCCTAGAGAGAGATTGTGGGGTCCATTTACACTGGTTCATGACAAAGCCATGTCCTTATTTTAGGGGCACTTGCGACGCACTCCCTGTTTATCAACGCCCATTTGCATCCCACTCTCTCGTCCCGCATCGCCCTAGCTCCTTGTTGCACTCCACATGGCGACTCGACGCAGCTTACCTCCTCTTGTTTCGGACGATTGTTTTTTTTTCCCACACAGGTGCACTATCAGGTCTGCGGTTTTTCCCTCGAACTCATTCGTGGCCCGCTAGTTGTCCGGCGCAGCACAACTACAAAAAACTATCAAGTCCGCGGTTTTTCCCTCAAACTCATTTGTGACCCGTTGGTTGTCCGACGCAGCACAACTACGAAAAACTTTGGTGTTTGCAACTATTCCAAGGTGCTAGCTAAAAAATCTGTGCCTTACTCAACTAGTTACAATAGGAAAACTATTGTGTACATGTGGTCTCATCAAGACCCCATTAAATGACTCCCTAGCTTGTGCATTCTCTCTCTCTCTCTCTCTCTCTCTCTCTCTGAGCCCTTCGAAACATTCAACACATATAAATATCGATGATTAGAATTCACAGACAACTATAAATGGAATTCATGTGGGGAGAGAAGGGATTGAAAGCCTTATATACCTTCCAAAATAAATGCAAGAAGACACATATGTGGGAAATGACACACTGCTTGTGGAGATAGTAATCCTCTATGGATGCCCAACTTGGGCACCTAGACTCTCTAGGATCTACTAGGGAAGAATATGAACTTTACATAAACGTTCCCTAATCAGGGAGTTAGGGGTTAAGGCATAGACACCCTACCCCATCCCACTGGCTAAAATAGGTATAATACCTCTAGAAGGTTCCGAAAGCATTATGTCAATTCATGGCTTACCTCAACAAAGCTGAGAAGATGGAACCCTAGTAGGATACCGCACAAGGCAATGGAAGCTACACAAATCATGGGTTGGCACAAAGAGGAAATGAAATAAATGGAATCGTTGGGTATAAGTGTTGTTGATATACAAAAAGGTGCATGTGAAATCAGGGAGATAGTGATGTAGAAAATGCTACAGAAACTATGGCCAAACCAGGGATAAAAATGGAGTTCTGCAAGCAAGAAATTAATTCAATGGACAGTCATGGAATGTAAAAGTACCTCGAGGAAGACATATCTATATTTAAAAGACATATAATCTATAAAATCAGAGCTGGTGCACATGATCTCCAGATGGAGAGGGGTAGGTGAGCAAGACCTAGGATCCCCAAAGAAGAAAGGAGCTGCAAAATCTAGCCCATAGGGGAGGTAGAAAATGACGAGCATGTACTCCTAAGTTGTAGAGCCTACGCACACATTCGAGAAGGTTATGGGGACAAGAGAGATCATTTGAAAAATCTGCTAGACTAGCCAGCCACAAAACTAGGAAGTTATTTAAAAGAGGTATTGGAACAAGGTACTAGGACTAGCACACAAAAATGCTAGCCCAACAAGTACTCACTATATAGCAAGTTTGTAATATTTTCTCACTGGATAAAAGGGATCGCTATTAGTTGATAGTGATCACCAGTCCCATAGATCTTGAAGGATCTCATATGGACTTTAATACAATCATATCATCTGTCTCTCTCTCTATTCGATTGAACATGCCTGCCTTGTGCTGTCTAGCATGCCTTTGTACACGCGTCCAAAGCCACCCTCGCCTAAAAAGCACTCCAGTCGAAAGTTTCTGGTGGCAGCTGCAAGCTCTCTGAATGTGAATGCCTGCGCAGCAATGTGACGTTCTCTGGAAAGCTCCGGGTCGTTTGTAACTTTGTGTCGTCAAAAGAAGATTTGGACTTCAGCGGCTCTGGCGAGGAAAATGATGCGAATGTTAAATGCAAGCCGCAGCAACGCGGGAGCTCTCAATTGCACCAACATGGGTTCCAGGACCGAGTCATCACCACCCAAAAACAAGAAAGAAAACAGTAAAACCACCTCTCTCGATCTGGCCTAAGTTCGTGGCAATATACATGTTGGCAACATTTGGAGAATCTTGCTTCGGTGCTAGAAAACTCGCGTTGGCTTGTACAATTCGAAGCAAAAGAAGACCCGTGCTCAAGATCAACGCAGCAAACCTCAAATTAATTGGCCGCCTGGCGACCCAGAATGTTTTAGTGTATATGATATTATATATCGTAATTCAACGTAAAGAGAGAAGCAGATACGTACCTGACGCGGCCTTGGAGAGATGGTCGGCTGCGAGTCGACTAGTCGATTGTAATTCTTTTAGACTGCTCACTTTGTTTAACGATTTTCGCACCCGTCGTTGCGACCCAAAGCAATCAAACCAGCCCATTTTTTGCCTTGAGCGACCAACCACGTTGCTAACAAGCAGAGGAAGACGATCTTTCGGCGAAGCCAAATTACTACCTTAAAGTGGGCGGCAATGAAGCAACTCGATTGTCCCTGATGGTTGAAATGGCAGATAGATTACGGATTCTAGCACGGAAAATTGCAGATCGAGAAGCTCTAGAAATCAAGAATGGCAAGATGGAAAATTGGGAGCGTTGATTCAAATCTCTCTCTCTCTCACTGTCTCTCACTGTGTGTGTCTCTCTGTCGCTCCCTCTCTGTGTCGTATTATATGTGTACTTACTCTCACACTCACTCAATCATAAGATTTAGACTCACTCAATCACTCACGCCCTCTCTCTCTCTGTCGTCTGATAACTGTTTCTCTCACACTCGCTGGAGTAATCACTCGCTCAATCACTCACTCAATCACTCACTCACGCACTCAATCAATCGCTCAATCACTCACTCAATCACTCACTCAATGTGACGTGTGATCTCTGCGCTCGCTCGATATAAGAGAATGTCGGTGATGGCGAGACGAAGCAGAGCGTGTGCATGGCACGTGTAACGATATTGAAGGGCGAATGATGCGATGAGAGCAAAGAGGACTAGTTCCTGAGATTGGATAGATGCGGTGGCGATCAGAGAGAAATGAGATTGGAAAGGGAAGGAGGAGGGGCGGAGCAATCGAGATGGGTGGATCAAAATACAGACAGCAGCAATCGGGCCACGAAAAAAAGAAAACACCTCAAACAGAAAGAGAGAGAAAATCTGTCGCCTCCCCAGCCTAGAGAGAGATTGAGGGGTTCATGACAAAGCAATGTCCTTATTTTAGGGGCACTCGCGACGCACTTCCCCGTTTATCAACGCCACTCTCTCCTCCCGTGGCCCTCCACCCCCCTAGCTCCTTGTTGCACTCCACATGGTGACTCGACGCAGCTTATCTCCTCTTGTTTCGGATGATTGTTTTTTTTTCCCACACAGGTGCACTATTAGGTCCGTGGTTTTTCCCTCGAACTCATTCGTGGCCCGTTGGTTGTCCGGCGTAGCACAACTACGAAAAACTATCCGGTTTTCCCTTGAACTCATTCGTGGCCCGCTGGTTGTCCAGCACAGCACAACTACGAAAAACTTCGGTGTTTGCAACTATTCCAAGGTGCTAGCTTAAAAATATGTGCCATACTCAACTCGTTACAATAGGAAAACTATTGTGTACATGTGGTCTCATCAAGACCCCATTAAATGAGTCCCTATCTTGTGCATTCTCTCTCTCTCTCTCTCTCTCTCTCTCTGAGCCCTTTGAAACATTCAACACATAAATATCGAGGATTAGAATTCACAGACAACTATAAATGGAATTCATGTGTGGAGAGAAGGTAAGAGCAAGCCCGTGAAGCCCATTTCATCACTGGCTACAGCAACCCTGATTCCTTAGCATCCAGCCTCCGTCCTCTATTGTTTCCAGCTTGCCATCGAAGCTTCTTTCACAAGAGCGCACGGTTGGGAGGCAGCACCATCTATTGTATCAGTTCTACAGTAATCAAATTTTTTATTCTCCATACTATCTGTTTTCTCTCTTGCGTACGAGATACTGTTATCTGTTGAACACAGACGTTGTATTGTTTTCTTACATGGTATCAGAGCCTGGACTCTAGCAAGAAGATTTGGTAGTGTGTTTCTGTTTGCGAGCAGATTGTGAGAGATGGCCCAGCCCGCAAGACTGCGAATCCCACCGTTCGGCGAAAGCGGAAAGTTGGACAACTCTAACTATCCACTTTGGAAGTTCAAGATGAAGACCATCCTAAGCGCATATGGGCTTTGGGACACTGCTACTGGGGTGGACATGAGGCCGGTTGTGAGACCGGATCCAGCCAATGGAGGACAACAGATAGTACCAACTACGGATGAGATTCTCGCGTGGACAAGAAGAAATGCAGATGCGTTGTGTTCTATTGTCTGCAGTATAAGTGATTCCGTCATGGCGTTAATTCAACATGTCACCACAGCGGAGGAGGCATGGACGGTCTTGAAAAATGAGTACGAGACCACGAATCAGACGCGGATTCAGAATCTGGAGACTCAACTCGCGAACGAGAAATTGTCTGAGTCTGAAGCGGCAGAGAAGTTCATCACCAGGGTGAAGAATCTGCGCGATCAGATGACTGCAATTGGCATCACTATCATCGGCGAGAATCTAGCACGAAGGTGTATATGGATTCTCCCACCAAAGTACGACGGTCTTGTTACGGCGCAGAATATGCAAAACAGAAATCTGCCCCTCAACTTTGAGGATTTCAGGGCGATGCTTCTGGAGGAGGAGATGCATCAAAAGATGAGGACTGGAGAAGATTCGGCTTTCTACGCTGGATCAAAGAAAGGTAAGGGTAAGGACTCTGGTAACCCATCTTCTTCTGATGATAAAAAGAGAAAGAAGAAGATCAAGTGCTTCTATTGCAACAAGGCAGGGCACAAACAGAATGAGTGCCGAAAGAAGATTGCAGATGAGAAGAATGGAGTAAAGAAAGAGTCCAGCAACAGCACGCAGGCAGCACTAGTAGAGCTGTTTGTAGCAATTGAGGAGATTTGCACGGAGGCAGTTCATGTACTTGCGGATGAACCTTGGATTATTGACAGTGGTGCATCGTGCCACATGACCAGTCGGAAGGATTTAGTATACCTCTCTACAGCCGGTAGGGAATGACATCCTGGTAGTAGTCGGCAATGATGCAAAATGTCCAGCAAAAGGAAAAGGTATGATTGCTCTCGAGTCAGATGGAGTTGTAAAACAGTTGTCCGATGTTCTTTATGTGCCAGATATCAAGAGGAACTTGTGTCCGTTTCTGCGATCACGAATCGGGACCTCAAAGTTCAATTCGATAAGAATGGTGCACAGATCCTGGATCTTTAAGGAAAGGTCGTTGGTAAAGGTACACGGCGCAACAACATCGACGAACTCTCAGCTTTTAGTGCTCGAGCCGATGTGAAGAACACTAAGCTGTGGCATGAGAGGTTTGGTCATCTAAACCTTAGTTCTTTGAAGGAGATGCAAAAAAGTGGAATGATTGCAAACCTACCAGAAATTTCAGATCTGCCCGATGTATGTGAAGCTTGCATGATGGGCAAGTAGCATCGGCAGCCCTTTCCTAAAGAGGCCAGCAGGGCAAAGGCTCCTCTAGAGCCCGTTCACATGGACCTCTACGGAAAGAGGGAGACGGAAGCTTTGGGTAGTTCCTACTACTTCATGACGCTGATCGCGACGACTACAGTAGAAGGATATGGATATACTTCCTAAAGACTAAAGACGAGGCTTTTAGTAAGTTCAAGGAATGGCACATAATGGTCGAGAAAGAAACGAGGAAGAAGGTGAAGAAATTGAGATCAGACAGAGGTGGAGAGTTCACATCAACTGAATTCGAGAGTTACTGCAATTGTCACGGGATCAAGAGTCAGAAACCCCCGCCACATACATCACAGCAAAGTGGAGTAGCGGAACGCAAGATGTGCGTCATCTGTGAAATGGGCAGGAGTATGATGAAAGGGAAAGATTTGCCAAAGACTTTCTGGGCTGAAGCATGTAACACTGCAGTTTACATTCCGAATCGTAGCTACACGAAAGCTGTGAACGGGATGACTCCACTGCAGGCCTTCTCTGGTAAGAAACCTTCAGCAGCATATTTCAGACTTTTTGGATGTGACTGTTTTGTGCATGTCCCTAATGCTAACAAGACCAAATGGGAACCGAAGAGTCGGAAGTGTATTTTCTTGGGCTACACTGAAGAGGCGAAGGGTTACCGTCTCTATAACCCTGTTACCAAGAAGGTAATAGTAAGTCGCGATGTGGTCTTCTTAGAACAGCCGCATCAATTGGAGGAGCCTTGCTTCCTTCCTAGATAACCAGGACCAAGATATCCATCCAGTACCACCACCAACAGCAGACCGAACTCCCCCAACGGTGCTTGGGAGGATTCAAGATAAAGAAGATGAAAAAGAGCCCGCAGAACCACAACAGCAAAAGCCATTCCCGAAGTGGGTAAAGCAGCTTTTGGATGGCAGAGAACCTCCAGCCATTGAGGAGGAACCATCCGAACACCGCCGGTCCAAGAGATTAGAAAAGCAAAGAAGAGCGCAGGAACACTTGGTCAACTATGCTTTGATGATAGAAGTGATCCGTGCTGATGAACCCAAGTGTCTTGAAGAGGCACAGGGTGATGATAGGTGGATGGAGGCTATGCGGTCGGAGTATGGCTCCATAATGAAGAACAACACTTGGGACCTTGTGGATCATCCACCAAAACGCAAGGTAATCGGCACCAAGTGGGTGTACAAGACCAAGTACAAGTCCGACGGCACGTTGGATAAGTACAAGGCTCGGCTCGTGGCAAAAGGATTTGCACAGGTACATGGTTTTGATTATCAGGATACTTTTGCTCCCATAGCTCGACTAACCACAATTCGCAGTGTTTTGGCTTTAGCTGCTTAGGGAAGTTGGCCCGTGTTTCAGATGGATGTAAAATCCGCCTTTCTGAATGGGGATCTCAAGGAGGAGATATACGTGGAACAACCACCAAGTTTTGTGATCCTTGGTTCAGAAGGTAAAGTCTGTAAACTAAAGAAGGCACTTTACGGGCTGAAACAGGCCCCACGAGCGTGGTACCAGTGATTTGATGCCTACTTTCTGCAAAAGGGTTGAGGACGAGCCCATCAGATGCAAATTTGTATATTTTCAGAGAAAGAGGCAGGTGTATGATCGTGGTCCTTTATGTGGACGACCTTGTCATAACAGGGAACCATGAAGAGAAGATCTCGCAGGCAAAGCATTTGCTAGGAAGAGAGTTTTAAATGACATACCTCGGACTGATGCATTTCTGTTTGGGGATTGAAGTTTGGCAAGAGCCGAAACAGATCTTCATTTCACAGCTGAAGTATGCTGGTGGAGAGATACTGGAGGCATTTGGCATGGCTGAGTGCAAGATAGTTGGTACCCCTATGGAGGTTGACATGAAGCTCTCAAACGAGGATTCATCACCACTGGTGGACAAAGCGAAGTACAGAAGACTTGTGGGCAGTTTGATTTAATTGTGCAACACACGGCTGGACATCAGTTTTGTGACTGGTGTACTAAGCAGGTTTTCCAATAAGCCCCGGGAGAACCATTGGAGGGCAGGGATGCGGGTGCTGAAATACGTCAAAGGCACACTTGATTATGGCATCACCTATACCAATGGCAACATCTTGACCGGATTCTGTGACTCGGATTGGGCAGGAGACCTGGACAGCAGGAGATCAGTGATAGGTTACTATTTCTCACTTAGATCTGGAGCTGTGTCATGGGTCAACAAGAAGCAACCTACAGTTGCTCTTTCTTCTACCGAGGCCGAGTACAAATCTGCATGCTTTGCTTCTTGCGAAGCAGTGTGGTTGAGGAAGATTTTGGGGGACATGGGTGCAGTGCAGAACAAGCCTACGCAGTTATCATGTGACAATCAGAGTTGCATATGGCGATTGCAAAGAACCCTATGTTCCACGCTCGCACAAAACACATTGAGATTCAATATCACTTTGTACGCGAGCTCATCATGGATGGAGAGGTCGACTTGGTCTACTGTCCGACTACAGAGAATGCTGCGGACATGTTCACAAAGGCTCTTGGAAGAGACTTGCTGGAGAGGCATCTTCATCGACTTGGCATTTGACCGAAAAAGTAAGTTCACTTGCGGGTGGACATTGAGGGGGGGTTTTAGATATCAATGCTCCACTCTCATGTAACTACGTGGGAACCAACTAACTCTACTTGTAAGCCCCCCATATGAGGAGAAGGCATTTGAGTAGCTCGGTTATCCGATAGGTCCTGGTTTGGACACCAGATGGAGGCCATGTGTGGCCTGATGGCTGGACGGAGTTGGCCCACTGCCAACTAGGCTACATGCAAGTGCAGGAAGGCATCCCATGACTGACCGCATTGAGGGTAGATGGAGCATTTCCTGGGGCAACCCACTCTCGGGTTGCGGGGCCCGTTTGGAGTCCCAGATGATCCTGGATGGCTGTGGGCCGAATGGGGACCATAGGCTAGTTGCTCTATTTTGCGCACCGGTTCTATCGTGTGGTCGGTGGCCTATTTTGGGACCGACCCCCAGTTGACCATTTTGGGCGGACTGGGTCGGTCACCCAATTGAGCCCAACCGACTATGATTGGTGGCTATATAAGAGCAAGCCCGTGAAGCCCATTTCATCACTGGCTACAGCAACCCTGATTCCTTAGCATCCAGCCTCCGTCCTCTATTGTTTCCAGCGTGCCATCGAAGCTTCTTTCACAGGAGCGCACGGTTGGGAGGCAGTGCCATCTATCGTATCAGTTCTACAGTAATCAAATTTTTTATTCTCCATACTATCTGTTTTCTCTCTTGCGTATGAGATCCTGTTATCTGTTGAGCACATACGTTGTATTGTTTTCTTACACAATCAACCCATGCTCGGAATGGAAAAATTATTGACCTGCCGCGCTACGCTTGGCTTGATGGGGTCCCCCGTCATAAAGTCATATGAGAACTCACAACAATGATGCTCAATAGTACATCAGTTGAGGGAAGAATTATCTCCTTCATCGTTATTCTTTTGCCACCATGCTATTTTGTTAAGCTGCCTGATCGTTCCATGTCATTTTTGAACTATCTTCATTGGCATCCCCTTGCAAGTACAACCTCCCCACAGTAAAGGTTCACATAGTGCCACCACTACTACAAATCTAGGTAGAAACGGCAGCCTAAAAGTGCCATTTCTACTTGGAACTTTCTTGACCCCATTTCCACATGCGCCATTTTTTGGAAATGGCAACCAAAAGTGGTATATAGTTTTTCCATTTTACATGTGAAATGGCAGCCAAAAGTGCTATATATTTTTGCCATTTTTACGTATGAAATGGTAGCCAAAAGTGCCGCATATTTTTGCCATTTTCACGTATGAAATGGAAACCAAAAGTGCCATATTTTTTTGCCATTTTAGATGTATGAAATGATACCCAAAAGTGCCATATGTTTTTGCCATTTTTAATGTATGAAATGGCAATACATTTGAGATCAAATATGGAAGAAATGGAAAATGTATGCTATAAAAGTTGCCATTTATCGTGTTCAAAATGGCAATAAGGTGACATAAAAGTTTCTATTTATTACATTCAAAATGGCAAAGGGTCATTGTTTGCTTGGGTGTAGACATTTTTTGTGAGGTTCAGGGAATTTTCTATATAGAGGTATCTTGCATGACCCATAACTTATGCATTGCTTAACGGAATTCAGCAAACTTTGTCTCCAAGTTTTAGTACACATTCCAAACTTGAACATGAGACCAAAAAATTATGGTTAAAGCATTACAAGTGCTATGTTGCATGTGAAGCATGCATCCTGAAAGTATAGGTTATAGCAATTTATTCAAAAAACATCAAACTTTTGTTCTGTACATACATGCAACCAAGTAATCATTCAAAAGTATAGTGCGTGAGCCTCTCCTCAACCCAAGGACACACCTAAATGAGAACATTAGGTATGGATTAACGGGCCTCCAATGTTGTGGTCAAGTGATGCACACCCATTTGAGGGCATGCTCCATAACTCTTTTTTGATTTGTTGAAAACCAGAACGGATTGAAAATTTGGAATCCAAACTAGTGGAACTACTGCATGGTAGTCTTAAAATATTGATAGTTGTTAATATTGGTATCCAAATTCACAATAAAATGGAAGAAGTTGAAAACATGCAATTTATACATGTGCAAAGATCTTTTAATCAATCCAATGCTATTTACAATTTTGAATTGTTTCTTTTTCCATGCAGTTGCTTGCTATATGGCTCATAAGCATGCCAAAGGTCATTGCATTTCATAATACACAGCATCAAACCCGATAGCGTGCCATTTGGCCTATTTCTATTTTGAAGCATTTTAGGCCACATTGCACTTGTTTGGGATATCCAATTCTATTGACGTGTATCGTCGAAGAGGGGAAACTTGATGGCTGAAAATTTCGCTACTCCCATGAATTTCAAATTTTCACACCTCCTGCTCACCAAATCTTGGAATATTAAGTACTTGCAATCTGGCCCCACCTTGCAAATGCTCTGCAACCCGCATACACCTTGACGTGACCTTGCATAGACTTTGGTTTGGCATTGTTGACTTTTGAGTAAGTTGTCTTCTATTCTTTGCTCACCTCACAAGTTAGCTTCTCTTTGTTCTGGAGGATCTATTCCGGACTGATTGTCGCCATGGTGTCAATGGAAACATGCAGCTTGCCATGAAAAACAAACAGAGGCTGCGAGATAGGAGCACATAAAAGCTTGGTCAAGGCACAAGGAATAAATTGTGGATCGAGAAAGCAATGGCACGGTATCGAAACGGTAAACGGAGACACTTTTGCAACGTTTGCGAAGGGAGAAACAATGAGAAGAAATAAAACTCCTTGCAGAGCAGCAACATGAAGTAGTTGTAGATGCACGCATTTGATTATTGCCATTAGAGCAAAGAACACGAGCTATGGTGTCACGATCGATGGGAATATTCGAGGCAGCAACGTCAGGCCATTCAGGTGAATACCAGTCTCAAGGTGCACCCTAAAGTTCATAGAGTAACAGCCTTACCAACACCTCGGGAGATGCATGACCAAGAGGCAATGCTCTTAAACCTGAGAAATGGCCTACATAAAGTGAAATGGGTGCATAGCTTTGCAAAGAGGGTGACATTAGCTATGTTGGTGTCCCCTAAAACAAAGGAGAAATGGCTTGGGCGCACAATGTCAAAGATGTTGTCAATAAGAAGGACCAACATGGCTCCAACAGTTGAGCGCAAAGTGGAAGCAGAAGGAATGCATGATCATCCTGATTCAAGAAGTCTATGGGCTTCAACAGAACATAAGAAAAGGAGGGACAACCTAAGTGCAAAAGTGATTGCTAGAGTGACAAAGTTTTGGCATGAAAATATGAGAGTTTCTCCAAATAGAAAGGACATCTATCAAAAGCAAACAAGACACAAGGTGTTTAACGAGCACATCACACACATGCTTGATAAAACACAGGTTAGTGGTTTCCTAAACTAGCCCAGTGGTTGTTTGTAATTGAGCTTTGTGATAGTTTATTGTTTCATTTCTAAACCAAGCTGGTTTGGACTTAATGTGATTGTCTTAAACCAACCCGATGGTTGGAACGTCATGCAACCATGGTTGGTTCAACTCAAACACCAGTTAAGTAATTGTTCTAAACCAGCATGGTTGAACATAAATTAATAGTAATATATTCTGCAACAAAAAGGCAATATATTATTATTTTCCTAAACCAGTCTCGTGGTTGGGACATCATACAACCATGGTGGCTGGTTTAGCTCAAACACAAGTTATGTGATTGTCCTAAACCAGCGTGGTTGAACCTAAGTTGCATTAATTTGGGCATTTTTTTTTTCAAAAAAAACGCTCAAATACACATTTTTTACGATTTAAAACGTTTCAATTTTTTTTGCTATTTTATTCGTACGAATAACGTGCTATTCATACGAATAACACAATTTATTCGTATGAATAAACGTAGTATAAACATGCAACCACTGCCATTTTTGGTATTCGTACGAATACATCCACTTGTCTTCCTTGCCACCTCAGCCACTTGCTTGCTAGCCCTGCTACCTCCTGCTTGCTTACCTCCTACTTGCTTACTTGCTACCTCATGGTTGCTTACCTCCTGGTTGCTTACCTGCTACCTCTTGCTTGCTTACCTGCTACCTCCTGCTTGCTTGCAATATCTACCAGCTCTCTTCATAGGTACCTTATTGCACCCTTGCTTGTGTTGCAGTCTTTCATTAGTAATTAATGTTTATTTTGTTTTGTTTTGTTTAGGACTGACACTCATCTCTCTTAGGAGAGTTGTGTGCTGCACTCTTTTTAAATTATTTATGTATTGCATTTTAGTGTGTAGACAGGCTGGCACTCATCTCTCTTGCGATAGTTGTGTGCTGCAGTCTGCTTTTGTCATGTGTTGCAGTTTCAATTTTAATATAAATAATTATTTTTTACCTGAGACTGGCATTGATCTCTCTTAAGAGAGTTTTCTATTGCAGTCTCAGTTTGTATAAAAATGTTTGTTTGTAGGAACTCTTGGGTTGGCACTCATCTCTCTTAAGAGAGTTGTGTGTTGCAGTCCAAGCTTAGTGATGTTTTCATAGATGCTTATTCTGGCACTCATCTCTCCCTTGAGATTTGTGTGTTGTAGCCTAAGTTTAGAGATGTTTTCAAGCACACTTAGTCTAGCACTCAACTGTCCCTTGATATTTATGTGTTGCAGTCTAAGTTAGATATCATGCGATGTGCTCTTAGACACTTAGTCTGGCACTCAATTGTCCTTTGATAGTTGTGTGTTGTAGTCTAAGTTGGATATCATGCGATGTGCTTTTAGACACTTACTCTGGAAGTCAATTATCCCTTGATAGTTGTGTGTTGCAGTCTAAGTTAGATATCATGTGATGTGCTCTTAGACACTTAGTCTGGCACCCAACCGTCCCTTGATAGTTGTGTGTTGTAGTTGAAGCCTAGTATTAGATGGTGAAGTCCACATTTAGGGTTATACCTGGATCATTTTTTGTGCAGGTTACATGCTTATTTTTTGTGTTTTGATTTTCTATAGTCTGGTACATGGTGTGAGCTTGAGTTGAGAGGTTATAACTAGGTAATTTCTTAGACTGCTTGCATTGTTAATTGGTATGGCTTAATGAGTTTATTATTGCACTTGGCACTGAATTATTTTTTGAATTATGTGTTGCAGCTTACTGCAGATGAGATGGCTCATGTAGGTGAGAAGAGGAAGTTTTAGCAACCTGATCTCACTAAGATTCAGAGGAAGGTGCTGGAAAATGAGAATGTACACTTCTTAATGAATGTCGATCAGGACATCATTGAGACAACTTCCAAAATGGTGAAAGCGGTGTACAGAATTTGGTGAGGACAATGGTAGAGCATGGAGGGAGGACCTTGCATGACCGATTTCCAGATGTATTTATAGTAGAATCTAATGACATCTACCCTCAAAGGGATTTTTGAGCAATATGATAAGAAGATGTTTTAGAAGGTTCTACAAGAGAAAGCCACCGATGTAGCAAAGGCAGCGCTACATGAGAAAATTCTTTGGAAGGGTGCAAAAGCCAAGTTAGAAGAGGTAGAAGCGAGGGCCTTACAAGCACGAGAGCAAGCTGAGGCCACTGCAAAAATAGTCGACATGGAAGGCAGAGAAAAGAAGAAGCAGAGAAGGGCATCGAGAAGCTCTAGGATAGGCTTGAAGATGGAAGAATGGATGGGGACATCACGGAGAAGGAGCTAGTAATGATGCGAAAGCATCTTGAAGATTAGAGAGCCAAAAAGAGGCTCTTTACAAATGGCTTTGCAACATGCAGAACGCATTAAACATTGAAAAACACTAGATGATGGAGGAACTGAAAAGAGATAATGCAAAAACCTAAGCAGTGATGCAGGAGCTATGAGAGAGCTTCAAGGCTAGGAAGGATGGGGCAGAGAGCAACCACATTGGAGAAGACAATGAGGCAGCTCTCTAGGCCAAAAAAGATGCAAAGAGGGAGCAAGTTGCAGTAGCCACCACAATATAACTTGTTACATAGAACCACTTTTGCAATTTCAGAAAGTTAAGCACAAGACCCTGCAACAAGATTACAATAAGGTTGTGCATGAGCTTCTAGTGGCTTTCAAAAAGCATTTCGTCATCATGGAAGATTTCCAAACTAGAGTGGAAGTCTTAAAAAAGGCCCATCTTAATGCTATTCATCAATTTAGGTAGCTTCAAGAGATGCTGAGGGAATCAGATGAAGTTGTTGCATGGAGTGAGGAAAGAGTAGAGGAGTTTAAGGAGAACATTTGTAGCCTTAGGATGAGGAAGAAAGTAATCAAGAAGCAACTTCCTCATGTATAGAGTCTGACTGTGGTATTGATGGCTGCAATAGTTAGATCGGATGCCTATTATGTTATGCAGTAGTGTCCGAAATGCACGGTCTACCATACCCCCATCATAGATGACTGCATGATCCGATGGCCTACATGCTCCCACCTTGTGCATGTTTTTTTCTTTGGGGTGTTTGTGCATGCAAGCTCGGTATGTAGAGTATTTAATGTGCCACTGCCCAGGTCATGGGGATAGATCAAATGTGTCTGCCTACTACAACTATCCACAGCATGAAAGTAGATGATGATGCAACTCAATTTGCCATTTGGGCAAAAATTGCAAAAGACAAGGAGCTTGAATTGAAGAAGCCCACTAACTGCAAAGAAAAGAATCCTCAAGGGAGAAACCAGCCCCCTTCAGGAAAGGAGAAAGAAGAGTCGAGCTTGCAACTAGGGAGCTCAAAGCAAGGAAAGAGGAAGCGACATGACGAGAGGGGCTGAAGGGAGGATCTAGCCCCCTTCAAGATAGGAGCAAGGAGGTCTGAGCTTGCAATCAGGGAGCTCAAAAAGGCAACCTACTCAAAGCAATGTGGAACCAACGCTTGAAGGAAGGAACCAACCCCCTTTAGGAAAGGAGCAAGGAGGGTCGAGCTTGCAATTAGGGAGCTCAAAAAGGCGACCTACTCAAAGCAATGTGGAACTAGCCCCTGAAGGGAGGAACTAGTCATCTTTTGGAAAGGAGCAAGGAGGGCTGAGCCTACAATTAGGGAGCTCAAAAAGAGGCAACCTGCTCAAAGAAATGAGGAACCAGCCCCCTGAAGGAAAGGAGTCTTTGAGATGTAATCTATGTAATTTGTATGTACTCTATTAAATTATTAATGTTCTCCAAATTTTACTTGGGCAATGTATCTATTTTAGGATAGCACTTTGCAGCAATGCAATTCGTTTTAGTATAGCACTAATTGGTTGCAGCTCGGAGGTTGGTTGCACACTAGGATATTAACTGCCACCAAGCGCGGTGGTTTGCTTATATTATTACAAGATCAATGGCATACAATTCATTTGTCTAGGATTTGTGGTCACTAGCCTTGTGGCTAAAATCTGACAATAGATAAAAAGAACCAGCATAAAGGGGACTATTTTAGTATAGCACTTTGCAACAATTTTAGGATAGCATGGTAGTAGTGCAGGATAAGTGGTCGCCAATGTGGTGGTTTGTTGCACACTAGGATATTCACTGCCACCAGCATGGTGGTTGTTTGGGATATACTTAAAAAATGAGTGGGATTAATTGTTTGGGATTTACAAAAAAAGTGTGGTGGTTAGTTTGGGATTTGCTAAAAGAAGCATAGTCTCAAATGGATAAGTGGGATATTGTTTCCTACTTTACTGGTATTTTAGTCCTTGTTGCAATAAATCCTAAATGAGGGCAAAAGAATTCCGAGCCACTGCAGGGAGGTAGCAAGCTAAGGGTGTCCACTTCCGGACCACTTTCGAGTGAGTGTGACACCCGCTCGAGTGAAAATACAAAGGTTTTGCTTCGGTCTCCAATACCTCGATCGAGGTATAAGCTCCAATGAAAATCACACACGAGCACAACCGAGCCAAGCCAATACCTCGATCGAGGTACTGCGCTTTTTCACCGGACCGAGCCTCTACCTCGATCGAGGCTTGCTGGCAAGCCAGCTATACATGCCACATCTACCTCGTTCAAGGTGTCGTGGCAATCCAGCTCAACCTCGATCAAGGTCAAGGTGGCATGTCCAGCATACCTCGATCGAGGTATGTGCCATCCGACAGGGCAGCCAACAGGGCGGATGACATACCTCGATCGAGGTATGCTGGACACATGACTTGGCATCCTGCTTCTGCCAACATACCACAATCGAGGTATCGTGGCATGTCAAAACCTCCATCGACGTGGATGTACCGAGATGTATGGGCATGTCACAATACCTCGATCGAGGTATCGTGGCATGGCAATACCTCGATCGAGGTAGATGTACCAAGATGTATGGGCATGTCAAGAATACCTCGATCGAGGTATCGTGGCATGCCAATACCTCGATCGAGGTAGATGTGCCGAGATGTATGGGCATGTCAAGAATACCTCGATCGAGGTAGCTAAACCCTAATTTTTCTTTCGCTTCCTCTTCTTTGCCACACGTGTCCTCTACATTCCCTGATGTCTGCAAGATCAATGAAGCGCATACATCTTCGCTTGCAACATAGATATCCCAATGCATTTAACATGTTCTCCTCCTTTATTACTCTCTTCCTCTTTGGTTGCTTTTGTGGATCTGCCTGGATTCGCTTTCTCTTCATGCATAGGTATGACCGTTTTCGTTCCTCATGCATGTTGTTATCTATATTTATGCACTTCTTCTCCTCACATTTGTTTGTAACCAAGCATCCATGATTGGTCGTTGCATCCTTGTCCATATCACAATCAAAGTTAAATATTGAATAATCCTCTGTTGATCTCATCCTCGTTTTTAACATACTCTTAGGACCATTCAATGAATTCAATATTCTACGAGAGTATTAAGAACCTTGAAACTCTTCCACTCCTGAGAGAACATCACTCATTGGGACATCTTGCATGGCTTTCACAAATCCACAAGCTTGATTGACGCCAGGTTTGTTAATATGCATGAACTCATCCACACTTGACAAGACATCACTATTGAAACCTTTGCCCTTCTCACTGTGCAAGAATTCATCCACCCCAGATAAGGCTTCGCTTCTAAAGTCATTTTGTTTCTCAGAACCAATGAACTCATCCACTCCAGATAAGATGTCACTTCTATAATTGAGTATATTGAAATCATCCACATTTGAAGTGATAGAGCCTGGCACATGGGCATGCTTTTTAGGTCCTTTGATATTGTAGTATACCTTGTTTTTATCATTGAAAACCACGTGCCTCTTTCTCATGTTTAAAAATTGCATGCTCCATCTCATATTCTTGCCTACCTCATAGTAGGGATCACATAAGGATGTTATGTTATCAACCATACCATCATCACTAACTTTTAGAATCCTCATCTGTGCAAATGACCATTGCTCCACTTGTTCAAATCCCAATACTTCACCTTCTGCTACAGTCTTATTTGCAAATGATCTCATTTGTAAAATGTCCCCTATAGTAAAATCCAAGGTGGTGCACTTTGTATTCTTGATAATGTCTGTTGCATAAGTCTCATCTTTGTCCCATGCTATAAATGATTTGTTGGATGTATTGTAGGGCATAACATCTCCAAATGTTTCCATATCTCCACATTTATACTTTAGCTCAACATGTGCACTAAGAATCTTTGATATAGTAACTGCCACCTTATCTTCGCCAAGTCTATAGCCATCTCCTTTGTGAGAGTCCTTTGCAAGCAAGCTGCAGTAGCAACAATTACATAAATATTAGTCTCTTTTTAATAATCTACTCATTTATTATAATTTTTAATTAGTACTTAATTTATTAGTGGTAGAAGTTATCCGATCAAGTACTCATCAGATGGACACGCCAAGTTATCCTTTGCATGGTCGATCGAGCATTAAATACTATTTTTGCTCTAGTGTCATGCACATCCGTAAAAAAACATGAGCCTGCTAGGTATGTTATCCAATCAAGCACTTATGGGATGGGTGTGCCACTTTGCATGTAAGCCAATTCCACCTAGTTGAAGGTGTGTGCAAAGTATTGTGCCCATCGAATATGCTTTGCATTGTCGATCAAGCATAAAACACAGTTTTTGCCTTAGTGTCATGCACAACCATGAAAAAACACGGTCCTAAGTGTATTAATCAAACAAGTACTTATTGGATGGGGGCTCCACTTTTCACGTAAGTCCGTTTCAACTAGGTTGAGATGCGTGCAAAGTATTGTCACCATCGTATATGCTTTGCATGGTCGATTACGCATTATACAACGTTCTTCCCGTAGTGATATGCACATCTCCAAAAAAACACGCTCTTAGGTATGTTATCTGACCAAGTACTTATCAGATGGGTGTGCCTCTTTGACAAATACCACCTAGTTTAAGGCGTAGGAAAAGTATTGTTCCCATCGGATATGCTTTGCATGGTCGATCGAGCATTAAATACTATTTTTACTTTGGTGTCATGCACATCCGTAAAAAAAACACGCTGCTAGGTGTGTTATCCGATCAAGTACTTATGCGATGGGAATGCCACTTTGCATGTAAGTCAATTCCATCTGGTTGAAGGTGTGTGCAAAGTATTGTGCCCATCGGATATGCTTTGCATTGTGGATCAAGCATAAAACACCATTTTTGCCTTAGTGTCATGCACAACCATATAAAAACACAGCCCTAGGTGTGTTATTCAAACAAGTACTTATCGGATGGGGGCTCCACTTTGCACGCAAGTCGGTTTCAACTACGTTGAGGTGCGCGCAAAGTATTGTCACCATCAGATATGCTTTGTATGGTCGATCACGCATTATACACCATTTTTTCCCGAGTGGTATGCACATCCGCAAAAAAACATGCCCTTAGGTGTGTTATCTGACCAAGTACTTATTGGATAGGTGTGCCTCTTTGAGAAAATTTGAATACCACCTAGGTTGAGGCGTACGAAAAGTGTTGTGCCCATCCGATATCCTTTGCATGATCGATCGAGCAATAAATACTATTTTTGCTCTAGTGTCATGCACATCCGTAAAAAAACACATTGCTAGGTATGCACGGTGATTGGACGCCCGATTGTGCCATCCAGATAATCATTTAAACACGGTTTGAGGCACACATTGTGCATTCTAATATGAATTGGATATGGAGCTGTGTAGAGAATAGTGCATTGATGATATTATCAACAAAGTCCAGATTCTCCCAGCCAATGCCCCTCTTGATTGGGCACCCCCTCCTCAATGAGTGTGGAGACCATTCAAATTTGAAATGGAATTCGATATACGTACCTCCTAACTAATCTCCACCGGCCATCTGTTTAGAGAGGATTGGCATTGTACAATATTTCTCAATGTAAATTCATTCTTTACAGTTCTCCATGTATCTTGCATTATTTTTTAATTTCATATTTCTCAACATAAATGTAGTTGTTAAGATGTACATACATACATACATACATACATACATACATACATATATATATATATATATATATATATATCTCAAAGGACACTCTCTAGTCACATAGTTCAGAAAACAGTACTTCAATCACTTTAAAGTATTTTCAAAGTGATTGAAGTAATGTTTTCTCAACTATGTGACTAGATATTGTCCCTTGACAGGACAAGGACCATAATGTGAGATGAAAGATTTCGATTAATATGAGTTGAAGATTTGAAATAAAGTGGTTAGATAATGCTAATGAGAGGGGAAGAGATGTCACTATGATGATGGATGTCGCTATGATGATGTCTATGTATATCCAATATTATAGATATTTATCAATGTGATTGAAGTGATGTTGTACAAAGCTCCAAAGTGATCGGAGTGATCCAAAATTATAAGTACTTCCAAAGTGATCAAAGTGATGTTGTAGAAAGATCATTGAAAGTTGCATGCTCTTCAATACAAACCAATTGCATGCTCTTCAATACAAACCAGTGAAGGAACAACAAATAATCAGAGATGGAAATCCACAGTAGCAATGACATTTACTCAACCTATCCCATGGAAGATGAAACCATTTTGCAATGGGTCCCTTGGACACCCGAGATTTTCATACATGAGATTGATAAATTGGAGGAGGAACTCACTGTTCCACAATATCGACCCTAGATTGTCATTCCAAAGATGGATCGATTGCAAGAGGAACTATGGGAAGGCCTTCAATATTCTAAGGACCCATAGCTTGTGGAGTGTGTTGTTGAAGGTTCCCACTGTGCTCTATGTCGAGCCACTGTCTTGGAAGCCTTGCATAAATATAAAGTTCTTCAAAGAACTCAGACTTGATCTCTTGAAACTTTGGCTACTCTATTTTTTTGTATAACAGTAAATCTTGGTTATATATTACCAGTGTCTTTCGTAGGGGCTGACCACACCTCTAATATAGTTGGCTTTTCAATAGAACTTGAGTTTTAAATAGCAAATTTTCTTTGCATTTATCAGAATGTGTCTGCCTGCTACTACAACTATCAGAAGCGAGAAAGTAGATGCTACAACATGGCAGTAGTGCATGATAAGTGGTGATTAGTTGCACACTAGGATATTAATTGCCACTAGTGTAGTGGTTTGCTTCTATTATTACAATATGAATGACATACAATTCATTTGTTTAGGATTTGTGGTCACCAACCTATTAACTGCTACCAAGGCGGTGGTTTGCTTCTATTATACAATATGGGCATACAATTCATTCGTTTAGGATTTGTGGTCACCGCAACCCTCACCATAGCCCGGTGGCTAAAATCTGACAATAGAGAAAGAGAACTAGCCTAAAGGGTATTGTTTTAGTATAGAACTTTGCAACAATTTTAGGATAGCACAGTGGTACCTACAGGATAAGTGGTTGCCAGCGTGGTGGTTGGTTGCACACTAGGATATTAACTAACACTAGCATAGTGGTTTGCTTGTATTATTACAAGATGAATGAATGGCATACAATTCATTCGTTTAGGATTTGTGGATTAGATATGGGATTTACTAAAACAAGCATGGTGGTTGTTTGGGATATACTAAAAACAAGTGTGGGATTTATTATTTGGGATTTACAAAACAAGCGCAGTGGTTAGTTTGGGATTTACTAAAAGAGGCGTAGTCTCAAATACATTTTCCATGTCCTAGGATAAGTGGAATATTGTTTCTTTCCAATGAGACTACATTTTCTTAGTACTATCTTAGTCGTGCTCATCCACCACTCCAAGACACCCCAAGATGTGCTCATGCATGTCTAAATCCAATTTTGAAGACACTCTTTTCCTTCTTTTGTTGTGGCACAGGTTGCATCTGGAACCTAATAGCTCTTACTAGATGAGAGTACATAAATCTTTGTGGACTCTTTTGTAGTAGTTTGTAATTATGGCCTCTCTTGGATGTTTTTTGGTACCAAAAAGCTCCAACTATTATATCCCACTTCGCATAGGTTGTTCCCCAATTATTTTTAACCTTGTGCTTTACATTTTATGCACTGCAACACAAAGTATGGGTCATCTTCCTCATTATTCCTAGAGGCAGCGACAATTGCAAAGTTATCCCCCTCTTCCAAACAATCAGTGAGGTCACGAAAACTCTCCCCAAACTATGGTGAGTTTTTGTTTGTCTCTCCATTGTTTATCACTCCATCTGAATGTAGAGGAAAAACTTGAACTCACTCCTGGCATGTCTTCATAGTTACAATGTTCTCACAATTGTCATGATCCCCTATGATGCATGCACTGTAGAAAACAAAAAAGCAACCTGCTTTTTTTAACCAAAAAACAGTCTTGCTTTTAATAGATCTAGTCCCACTTTTCTCAAGCAAGCCACACCTTGCTTCGGTTGTGATCCAATCAGGATTGAGGGTGAGGAATACATTACCCTATTGGAAGTGATGGAAGAAACGAGTCTCCAAGAGGACGAGGTGCTCTGTCGGCTCTCGAATGACACTTTTGATGATGTCATTGACTTTGATGCTCCAATGCAGCTTTGATGACTCGAGGTCACCGATTTGGAGGCAATCCAACTAACATAGAAGGCAATCGAGGATGCCGCACTAGAGTACAACATGTCCGATGAGCAATTCATAAATTTGAAGAGGGAATTGTTTGGGTAGTATCTTGTCACTATTGGTTTTCAAATTTCAAAGGCAGATTTCTCACTTTGTGAGAAAAACAGAGAAAGGCATTATGTTGCTTGTCATTTATGTTGATGATTTGATCATCACAGGTGATAGTGATGAAGATATCCTTCATGTGAAAATGCTATTGAAGAAGATTCACGCTCCAGTTTACTAGCTTGGATCTTCCCAAGGGTGCCACAGCATACCAGATATTGTTGGGAACTTTATTGTTTTGAATTATATTTTTTGATTTCTCTACTTTTTTCCTTCGGGTGGTTGTTTGAAAAGCCCCATATGCTTGCAAACCACAAACTCCTTTAATTTTCTTGCAATCGTGCTGGCTTCTCCTTTACACTTCATCCACTTTTACTTCATGGAACACCCTGCGCACTACACTATTCTTATGTTGAATGCACGCTTGTGGAGAGGTTGGATGTAAGCCATGTTATAGCATCATGGTCATCATTGAGATTTTCTTGAGGGCATGTTAATTGGTGTTTAAAAAGATTATGCTTAATAACAACACCACATGCATCATGTTCACCCTTTCCATGGCTAGACCCAAAGAAATTCTACATCATCTCTAGACCGGTCAAGGACTTGAACCTTGAGATAAAGTAGAATCCATGGGCTGATTTAAATTGAGAGGCAGGAGCATCTGACCACACCCAATGTTGTTTTATATTTTCTGCATGGGGATCTTCTTTTTTCAGCCATTCCCAATGTAGTAGAAAAGCATGCTGCACAAATAAGGTGTCATGTTACCTATAATCTAAAATGTAGAAATGGTATGTGCATTGCACTGATTTGGACTCCTATGAGTCAGCAAGTAGATTGGCATTAGTTGTAGAAGAATCAAGAAAATGATTGTATGTGATATGCATAAGAATTGTTATCTGCTTGTTGTAACCATTGAGCACTTTGTATCTCATCTTGTTCTTGAAATGAATGATTTTCTGCAAAATCTATGACAAATACAATAGTGTCATGGGGAAAATAGGCAAGGCACGTCCTGAGCTGCTTATCCTATCAGTTGGCCGTGAAATTGTGAAGCACATATTTTGGGATGGATTGAACCACATGACTTATAAGGTCCCTCGGTTGAGTGCTCTTATACGATAGTAGCCATCTCTTTTTATTGGATCCCTCAACATTGACATTTTCAAATCTCCTCCAGTTTAAAGCAACAGGGTTGTCTTCCCTCATTTCATTTGGACAGACATGAAATTGCCTCTTCTTTAAATTCAAACTACAATGCTTGCATGTGCCACGAATGCATTCAATGTGGTGCCACTCATGATCTCCATTACAAAACCTGGTCTCTCGTGCACCACATGTTAAGGATCTAGGTGACTAACAGAATACGCATTCATTGGGGAGACATGGGAATTAATACGCATGGATCAATGCTCCACACGACCAGATCTCAAGTCATTCATAGCTTGACAGGCGAGGTCAAAGTCTATGTCTGTTTTGTAACAATAAACATTCCTGTCTTTGAGTTTCCAGACACAATGCTCAAAGCTTCTCTGCCCAATTGAAATGTCAAGATTCTAATCCATAAACTTGAGATACAGCTCCGTCTATTAACCCAACATGCGGGAGAAACATTACACTGAGCCCCCTTTTTGCACTACTATGAGGAAAATAAAACAAAACACAGTGCGTGCAAAAACGCGGTCTAATTAAACTAATCAACCTATGGGAAAACAAAACAATTTCAACCCTTGGGCCAGTTTAATACAAACATATAATGAATCTAATAGTTAAAATAATCAAGCTACTAGCAAAACAAAATAATTTCAACCACCGCGCTGGTTTAGGACACTCACAATTTTAACCACTGGGCTGGTTTAGGACAGTCACAATTTCAACCACCGGGCTGGTTTAGGACACGGTCACAATTTCAACTATTGGGTTGGTTTAGGACAATCACAATTTCAACTATTGCTTTTCATTTTTGAATTTAACAATTAGATAATACCAATATATTACTTTTCATTTCTTTATTTCTACTCAATCACGATTTCAATCAGTAGCCATTGTTTGACTTGAACCAGCACCGGGCTGGTTTGGGACAATTACATTAACTCTAAGCCATCCCAGTCTAGAAATTAAGTTATATATGACATGAATACTAGGAAATTAAATTTAACTAATTTAGGTACTAAGAAACACAGTAATTTCAACCACCGGGCTGGTCAACAACTAATGTCTATTCAACCCTAAGTAATTCAAATTCATGATTCAAAAAATGCAAGAAATTCGCTCAAATGATTCGAATGAAAGAAAAAATTAGGTAAAAAAGCGGTGACACTTCACGTTTTTTACAAAAATCGACAAGTCATCCCTTTATATTTGTACGAATACTTATTTGTATGAATAAATCTGTATTAGGATGAATATGTGGCTACGTTTCTGTATATAAGGTCACTATCTACCAGTGTCTCTTATCTCACGCTTGGTTCCCCAGCCGAGCATAAG
Source organism: Dipteris shenzhenensis (assembly GCF_047967505.1). Lineage (NCBI taxonomy): Eukaryota > Viridiplantae > Streptophyta > Polypodiopsida > Gleicheniales > Dipteridaceae > Dipteris > Dipteris shenzhenensis. The sequence continues at coordinate 4,966,774 of NC_141609.1, read as the reverse complement.
AGATCAAACAAGGAAAAGAAGAAGAAAGGTCCTTCAAGGTTGTGAAAGCAATCTAGAAGGTCTGAGATTTAGGATCTCATTTTGAGTTCCTGAGATCTCTTGTGAGATTTGTGGTTTCGGTCTTTGTGTCTTTGTTTGTGGGAGTTCTAGGTTCTCTTTATTGAGTTCCTTCGATCTCTTGTGAAAAAAGTGTATTAGATGTTTTTGTGTCTAAAATTTGTTTGTGAGAGTTCTAGGATCTTCTTGTTGAGTTCCTTAGATCTCTTGTGAGATATGTTCTCTTGGAGTTTTTATGTCTATGAAATTTGTTTGTGGGAGTTATAGAATCTCCTTGTTGAGTTTCTTAGATCTCTTGTGAGATAATTTTATTTGTGGGAGTTTTAGGATCTCCTTGTTGAGTTCCTTAGATCTCTTGTGAGAAATGTGCTTGTTTTTGTGTCTATGAAATTTGTTTGTGGGAGTTCTAGGATCTCCTTATTGTGTTCCTTAGATCTCTTGTGATAAAGTTTTTGTACATGGGAGTTCTAGGATCTCCTTGTTGAGTTCCTTAGATCTCTTGTGAGAAAATTTGTTTGTGGGAGTTCTAGGATTTTCTTGTTGAGTACCTTAGATTTCTTGTGAGAAATGTGCTTGTTTTTGTGTCTATGAAATTATGAAATTTGTTTGTGGGAGTTCTAAGATCTCCTTGTTGAGTTCCTCAGATCTCTTGTGAGAATTTTTGTATGTGGGAGTTCTAGGATCTCCTTGTTGAGTTCCTTAGATCTCTTGTGAGAAATATGATTTTATTTTTTGTTTGTATTCTCATAGTCTCTTTGAATGAATATTTAATATTCTTTCAATAGAATGTGAAAGAATACAAAGAGTTTTAAAGGTGTATGAATTTAAAGTTTTAAAGGTTATTAGAATACTTGCCTCAGTCTTACACTCTTTTAAATGAATATTTAATATTCTTTCAATACAATGTGAATGAATGATTTTCAATTTGCGTATATTAATGAATCCATGTCTCTATTTTTATTACTCATTCTTCCACTTTCTTTTGAATGAATATGTAATATTCTTTCAATAGAATGTGAATGAATGATTTTCAATTTGAGTATATTCTTTCAATAGATGAATGATTTTCAATTTGAGTATATTCTTTCAATAGACTTGAATCAATGTCTCTCAATTTTTATTACTCATTTTGACACTTTCTTTTGAATGAATATTTAATATTCTTTCAATAGAATGTGAATGAATGATTTACAATTTGAGTGTTCTTTCATTAGAGATGAATCCATGTCTTCAAATTTTCATTACTCATTCTTACACTTTCTTTTGAATGAATATTTAATATTCTTTCAATAGAATGTGAATGAATGATTTACAGTTTGAGTGTATTCTTTCAATAGAAATGAATCCATGTCTCTTAATTTTCATTACTCGTTCTTACACTTTCTTTTGAATGAATATTTCATATTCTTTCAATAGAACAACCCACCAGAACTTCATGGTTCCTCTCGTATCAAGAAAGAAGTACATTGTCTTCTTTAGCACATCTTGGAGGTCTGTTGGCAAGCTAGAAAGCTTGACTCCACTATCTTTACTAATCTGAGCATTGGGGTATACATCTAGAATATCATGTCTCTTCCACTGCTTCTCCAAAAAGTGTTCTTGCAAATTGCCTCCATGAATGCCTAGTGCATTTTCAATCATGCTTTTAGTGATGGTAATCTTTTGACCTTACAAACTATTTGTCCCCTGTACCAACCTGGTGAAGTTGACGCCAACTCCCTTTAGCAAGAAAACCTATCAAAATCTTGAGTATGACATGAATTTAACAATATGCCCTAAGTAGAAATTTTTCAAATTAACATGGTTGTGTTTGACACTAAAAGAGCTTCAAATATGTCTTTACACCTTAAAATTTGGACAACACATGAAAAAGTTACATTAATTTGAAAGGACATGGATTTTCATGTTTTAGTGTGTTTTTGTTTTGCTCCCCCTCATCCAAAAGAGCCCCCCTCCCTTGGGCCTCCCATATTATGAAAAATATGTACAGATCTTAAAATCGTGCATATTTTTCAATGTATATACCTTATATTTTATGGGAGGGGGACATGAAATTTTCATATTTTTCCCTTGCATATTTGAAAAATACTAAGGAAATCCATGCATATTATAGATCGACCTTGTCCCCCCATACCTTGGATTTTGGACGAGGATAGTAACATATGACATTTTGAGTTGGTGCCCCATAGAGAGGCTCTTGCACTGTGCTATAGAGGGGGAGGAAATATTATGTGAGGAGCTTCTGGTAGGGGGGGAGGGAAGATTATGTGAGGAGCTTTCAAACTATCAAGACATGTTTTGAAGCTCAGTGTGTCCAAGGGGATCCATTATGAGAGGGATATAAGTTGTAGGAAGAAGGCAAGGGAGAAATAAATGATCGAGAGGGATAGAAGATGAAACAGTGAAGGAAATGGAATAGTGGAGGCTTAAGTTTGCAGTTTGAGTGCATGACAAAAGGAAATGGTCAAGAGAGATAGAAGATGAAAAGTGAAGGGAATGGAATAGTGGAGGCTTAAGTTTGTAGACCCACTGTAAGGGAGAAAGAAATGGTCAAGATGGATATCAAATGAAATAGTGAAGGGTAAGGAACTATCAAGGTGAGAGCCACCATGGTGGTTGGCCCAAATTTTGATTAATTCAAGGCGGTAGTACTATCTTGCATGGTAATGAGTGATTAGACGTGATTAGGATTCATGATTTACATTTGTCAAAATTATTGTGATCTTTTGCCAGTGGTGGCGACTAAGATTCCACTGAGGTGGCATCTAAGATTACCAACCACATCTGTGGTGGTGGCTAAGATTCCATCAGGCTGACAGTTAATTACCAGCCACCGCAGTGGCCCACAATTACTCACCTGCCAACTACCACCACCAGGCTTGCATGAAGGGTAGAGTGCAGTTAATTACTAGTCACCGGGTTTGCATGCTCAGTACAGTGCATGTTAATGAGTGATTAAAAGTGATTAGGCTTTGTGATTAATGTTTGTGATAATTAATGCCACCTTCCATTGGTGGTTGCTGTTGGTGGTGGTGGCTCTGAGGTGGCGTCTAAGATTACCAGCCACATTTGTGGTGGTGGCTAAGGTTCCACAGAGCTGGCAATTAATTACTAGCCATCATAGTGGCCTGTAATTACTCACCTGCTAGTTACCACTACTAGGCTTGCACGATGAGTAGAGTATAGTTAATTACCAGTCATCACCGAGGCTTGCATGCTCAGTAGAGTGCACTCAATTACCACAAGTAATTACCAATTAATTACCAAGATGATGGCATATGCTTCATGATTATCAGCCATGTCATGTAATTATGCCACTACCATTGGTGGTGAGGTGGCGTCTCGGGTGATTCCATCGAGTTGGCAGTTAATTACCATCCACCGTGGTGGCCTACAACTAAAATGGCTCATGATTAAATTTGGAAGGCACCCTCCTCGAATTTTGATTAATTAAGACGGTGGTTTAAAATGGCTCATGATTATTTGGATGGCACACCAGGCCCCTAGGTGAAAAGGGAGAAGAAGAAGATGATCCCCGATGGCTTGAACTTTGATTAATATAAGGTTCATGGCATTTGGCATTTGGCTACTTTGCTTAAATATGGCTCATGATTATTTGGATGGCACCCTCCTCGAGATTTTGATTAATTAAGGTGGTGGTTTAAAATGGATCATAATTATTTGGATGGCACACCTATCCTCTGACTGAAAGAAAAGGGAGAAGAAAAAGATGATCCCCGGTGGCTTGAACTTTGATTAATATATGGTCCGTGGCATTTGGCATTTGGCTACTTTGCTTTAAAATGGCTCATGATAATTTGGATGGATTCCTCCTCGGATTTTGGTTAATTAAGGTGTTGGTTTAAAATTCCTCCAATCACCATGGTGGCTTGAACTTTGTAGTATATAAGGTCCGTGGCATTCGGCATTTGGCTCTTTTTTTTTTTGCTTCTTTTGTTGGGCATATGGCTACTTTTCTCTCATCTGCCCATGCTCTGCTACTTTGCTCCATGCAACCTCCTCTAGATCTCTTTCACCCCTGCTCTAATTTGCTCCATGCTCCCTCCTCCAACTCTCATCCGCTCCACTGCTCACCCACTCTTTTCACCATCCCTATTACTACTATCACCCCTCGATGCAATGTGATCCCCATCTTGTCTACCTTCTTGTATAAGGTCATTGTGTTGCACTCATTAGGACTTGAAATGCTCACTCTTGTGGAATCTCTCTGTTCCCTTAGTCGATTCCCCCCACATCTACATGTCACCACCTTGGATGGCATGCACACCTCTGGCCTCTACATGGCTATGCTTTATGGATGTCCTAGAGACGTTGAAGAAGGGCTAAGGATTTTCACAACAGAGTACTCTTGTCTTGTTGGTGGGGTTGTAGTATGAGTCCTGTATTTGTGCAATGTGCACGGTCTTTGGCCTCTCCATTGTCTCTCCCATCGGTTCCCCCAAAAATTCAAATGCAGCAAGCTGAGCTAGCAGCACCACTGAGTTGTACAAATATCCTTTTGCTATTAGTAATCGGCAATACTGAGTTGTACAAATATCCTCTTGCTCAACAAGGCTCATAACCACTCAACAATGGTTGGATGTAATCTTTTGTCCCAGCAATTGCTGATTTTTTACAAATGTAATCTATTTTATTTAATTTGAGACTCTCAATATAAACTATTATTAATTTTCATATAAACCACTCAACAATGCCTGAGTGGTTATGCTCGCTAGATGTAATCTTTTGGCCTCTAAGGCTCTCAACAATTCCTCACTTTTTATAAATGTAAGATATTCTATCCAATTTTTGCTCTCAGTATAAATTGTTGTTAATTTTTATATAGCCTGTTATTGGATTTAGATGTAATCTCTTTTGCTCAATTTGTACTCGATGAATTGTAGTTGATTATCTAGATGGCACCACCGGGCCTCTAGTCACCATGGTGGCTCATAATACTTTAGCCCTCATTTAAGATTTATCGCAACAAGGACTAAAATACCAGTAAAGTAGGACTACATTTTCCTTGGTTTAGGACTACTAGTAAAGTAGGACTACATTTTCCTTTTTTAGGACTAAAATAGTGCTAAAATAGCTCTGACAACCCATCACAGTGGTTGCTTGGAGATACATCTAGAAAAATACAATTAAAGTTTTCGAAAATGCAATTGACGATATGGCCCTTGAGGGGTCCCCTCTAGGGGAAAGGGCCATATCGATGTGCATTATACAATATCCAAGATGCCACTGGACAAATATGGCCTTGTCCCTAAAGGGACCCCTCCATATCGACAATTGCATTTTGCTTGGTTGCACAAGGAAATACATTTTTCTTAGTACACTAATATATAACTCCAAGAACTAGCACGGTGGTTATCATAGATCTCCTATTTTCCAGTGCGATGGTCAGCATAGATTTGCTTCTATAATAAGTACAAATAGGTAACTCCATAACTCCAACAACTTGTGCAGTGGTTACTCCAAGCCAACCTTGAATTTTCTTGATCTACATGGGCACACTGCCCGGTGACAGGTGGCAAAGTTGCTGCAAAATGCTGAGCGATGACAAGTGGTCAGAGACTAGAGACTATGTTGTGCTAAGCAGGGCAGAGCTCGAGCAGAGCTCTCATGTGTTGAGCTCTATAGTGTTCAAAATGATAGATTGTGTCGAGCTCTACAGTGTTCAGAATGATAGATTGTGCCTCATTATTACTCCAAGAACCAACGTGGTGGTCTCGCTCCAAGCCTACCTTGAATTTTCATGATCTGCATGGGCACACTGCCCGGTGGCTACTTGAATTTTCATGATCTACATAATACTTGATGGAAAAAGGGATTTGCGGCAACTTTGACTATCTAGAGCATATATGATGGGCATGATGATAATTTGCACATAGCTCAAAATAGGTTGTATTGATGAACTTGCAAAGTATCGTGTCGTGGCCATCGGATATGTGTGCATTCAAATAACACACCTCAAAGCGTGTTTTTTGGTGGTTGTGCATGACACTTAGTGAAAAATGGAGTTTGTGGCATGTTTGACCATCCAAAGCATATTCAATGGGCACGATACTTTGCAAAGACCTCAAAATAGGTTAGATTGACATGAATGCAAAGTATCATGACACTTGGTGAAAAATGGGGTTTGTGGCAAGTTTAACCATCCAAAGTATATTAGATGGGCAAGATACTTTGTACAGCAGGCCTCAACATAGGTTGGATTGACATAAGTGAAGATTATCATGTCCATCGGGTATGTGCGCATACGAATAACACACCTCAAATAATATTTTTTGATAGTTGTGCATAACACTTGATGGAAAATGGGGTTTGTGGTGACTTTGACCAACCAAAGCATATATCATGAGTATGATAATTTGTATGTGTATTAACATAGGTTGGATTCACATGTGTAGAGAGTAGCATGCCCATCGATTATGTGCATGTTCTAATGACACACCTCAAATACCATTTTTTAACGGTTGTGCATAACACCTGGTGAAATTTGGGATTTGTGGGGACTTTGACCATCAAAAGCATATCCGATGCATATGATACTTTGCATGTGCTTTAACATAGATTTGATTCATGCATGTGCAAAGGATCGTGCCCATCGGTTATGTGCACAATCAAATAACAAACCTCAAATACTATTTTTTGGCTTAAAGTGTAGGATATAGGGTATAGGGTTTAGGGTTTAGGATTTAAGGTATGGTTTTTAGGGTTTAAGTTATAGAAAATAGTGTTTATGGTATAGGAATTTGGGTTTAGGCTATAGGGTTCAGGGTTTAGGAAGCGGGAGGGAAGTTTGAATTCTAGAGCGGGAAGTTTGAATTCCTTGAGGGAAGTATATTGACTCTCACTTCTCCCTTTCCCTCTATGTTTGGTGGGAGCTTACACTGGAGCACCTGCCATAATAGGAAATGAAACCGCAGGCGGGTGTGAGTTCCCATAACCTACCTGCTCTCATCCTCCAAGCACCCAAAGAATTGAGAGGAGAATAGGCTTCTTAGGCCAAGCGAGTTTCAGAAGACAATGCTTGTAAGTAGTGAAAGGATAGTATTCTTATGAGATTGAGTCTGGAGAGTTCCTTCCCTACAGCATTCACCCAACCTTTCAGATCATTAGACCATCATACCACTTGGCTAGTCGCAAAAATGGCAATAAGTTTTTCTTCCTTAGGGGCAAACACCTAAGCATGACAAAAATTTGTTTAAAAATCAATTTGGCAAGATTAAGTTATCAAATTAATAAGAGTGGTTAGCCTAGCAGGTTGCATTATAAGTCGCATTTTATAAAGAAACATCTTTATATACTACACATAATAGCCACAAAGAGTCATATCTTAACAATAACAATAACAATATTATATCATAAGGGAAAGTCACCACATCACAATAAAGGCTAAAAATAAAAGAGATTAGGTGCTCCTAATATCAACTACCAAAATAGGTTTCGCATTAAATCTCACTTTTATAGTTTTAAATTATCATGCATATAAGTGTTCTGCATATAACTTTTTCTAATTGGTATCACTCATTCATGAATTAGAGGCACTCTATAAGTATAATTTAAATGTATGAAGGTTCTTATGATATCCATTAACCCTTGTATCTTGAATTTAGCGTGAATTACAGCATAAGGAACAATCAATATACGATTTGAATTTGGTGTTCTACATGACGTTAGGTCCCCTAAAAACTCAAGCTACTCCACAGTATCCTATTGAAGACATTTACAAAGTATGGTTGATTTTGGAACTTGTTAGACATGTCAAATAATTTGTAAAAGATCAATTTTTGCCTCACCATCAACATTCACTAAAATTACACATAAGGCCATAGACCATAATGAAAATGATTATCTAGCTCCAAGTAAATACAAACATATGTATTATAGCTATCCTTAGACTCTAGGACTTACAAACTCGAAGAAAACTCATTTTAAGTAACAAGTATGGCCATTTTATCTAAAACCTGAGAAAACAGCTTGAAATGTCGATGTTAGTAGGTTGAACTTAAAACTATAGGTAGAACTCAAAGTAATAGGTGCAAGTTTCAATCCATAATAATTCCAAGTTTTTTTCAGCATATAAGCTATCATGCCAAATAATCATAACTCCAAAATACCTTATCGATGCTTTTGAATAATTCTAGGAAGTTGCTAAATTGATAGGACATAAAAGTGTCCCAAGACATTTTTATGTCCTTCTACCAAACTAGTGTTAAACAGTTGAAGACCCAAGTCACCTAATTCTTTTGGTATGATGGAAAACAACCAAGGGAATTCGTGCCACTGTTCACACCAAATGGTGTCCTTGCATAGTCGTCCCACTTCATGTAGCCCCCTTGTGAGGAAAAGCAAGATGGTGGAGGCAAAGACCAAAACAAATAATAAAATATTCTTGGCCATAGTGATTTTGCCAAGCAAGGATAAATTATTTTGTGTCCATTTGTGAAACTTATGCTTCATCTTTAGAACAAACCAATCAAGCCATTACTTTTATGGCTACTCCTAGACCAAGGGGATATCCAAGGTATTGGAATATTTTTCCTGTTTGAATTACTTTGAGTCCATATCCTTTGATTCATACCCTTGAATATTTCTCCTGCTTGAATTACTTTGATTCTATATCCTTGGATCCAATTCAAAGGCTGTCTCAATGCAAAAACAAAGCTAGAGTTTTGGCGTGATTGATTTTAGAGTCAGAGACCTTTGCAAAATCTACATAAAGAGAAAGGATATTATCTAGGTATCATTGATCGGCTCTAATTCCTAAAGCATCATGCATGATGTAGATTTCAAAAAATGGGAGTCCTCGCTTTGCATATAGCGTAATAGACTTTCACAATGGGGGGCTAGGTTTGGACAAAGCTCTTACACATTTGTAAGAATTCTAAGCTCACTTTCTACCCACTTTGACCTCCCTATTGCTTGAAAATACTTGTTTCGAGACCACATTAAAGTAGAGCTTGCAAGACTCTTAAGGTGGATGCACACAATTTAGAGTTTAAATCGTGGAAGTGTTCAAACAAATTTTATCCACACGGATGCAAGGGTTGAGATCTATTCATTGAGATCAAGCATGTAAAAGCATAGATATGAGGGTGGCTAGATCACTTTTTGCTATTGGTAGGCCAAACTCCCAAATCAATGATTCTCCTACAAAGTTCTATAGAAATCTTTTATTTTAAGCTCTTTGAAGAATCCACCATGCAACCAACACATATCTGTGCTCCACAACCTATCATTCTCCCCCTATCTATCATCTCAAACCAAATAGAGAGATACAATTAGTCTTAATCATTCCATAATATTTTCCCAATGGCAACAACTCAACACAATGGGGTAGCATCTCTCTTCATGTTACTATAGCTCGCAAAGAAGAATAGTGCCACTAATGATCAAAGTCCAAAACTCTCATAAGCTTGCCTCTTGAGAGATCTAGTTTGAAAAATGTTCACATACATGGAAAATTTTGGCTTGCAAAGGTGTGTAAGGAGTTTCCCGATGCTTGGCTCAAAGTACAATCTAAACCAAAACCCAAAAAGTAAGTGCTAAAGCAACAAAAGGCCATCCCTAACCTCTAGAGGTCTCCTCAGCATACCCATAAAAAAATCTGCATTCATAAGGATTTTTAGCAAATCAAATGGGAATGCGCTATCACACATACATAGCGACCTTGTCCTGTGAGCATAGTGAGGTGAGGATACCAAGGCATTCTCCAAAGTTGACCAGACTAAAAGCTTGAGTTGGTCGCTCTTGAAGGCCAAAGAGTAATTTGATCTAGTAAAACAAAGAGGAAGATCAATGTAGAATGTTTAATTGTACAATCAGTGCAAACTCATCATCTCATCCACTGGAACACATCCAAAGCCCTTTTCAAAATCAAGATCAGGCACACTATTAAGGTGTAAATAATGTGAAAATGGCAAGTCGCAAGCGAGAGATTCAAGAGGGTACCATAGCCAAGAGCTTATCTGGGTGTCACATTATGGCGATGGTGATGGTGGTAGAGCCCCTTCCTGCTACTCCTCATTGTATTCTCTTGGAAAGTCCTTTACTACCTCCTAAGATATAGACACTGGAAGCTCAGAGCCAACTTACACCCCTTGAAGGATCACCACCCCCTCTTGTAGACCTATGCCATCCCTTAGATCTCTCGCATCCTAATGATGCTACAAATACCTTGGTTGGATTATCAATGGAGATCGAGGACCATTTCCCTTCCGTCAAAGGAATGTCCTCCACTTTAACTACCTAATAACAACTTCGAGTATCTCTATGTCCTTTCCATCTTCATCTTACTGCCTACACCTGGCAGAGCTTTGGTGTTATTTTGCTACTTATTGGTTGTATTATTATTTCATATGCCTTTGACCTTTAGCTATACTTTTGTAGAGTTTGGCAAGGGAGCTATGTTGTCCTCAACATCAAAATCCGCAAAGGTTGAAAGAAACTTGAACATTTGGAAACAACATTGATCGTTGTTGCAGTGTTGTCCTTAGGCTATCTCCATAGCATCATTGAGACAATCATAAACTATGCGGGGCCTCTTGGAAGCTCCTACAAGCTTTAGCATTGCAATGGTTCTCCGATAATCATTCGGTCACTACCGTAGATAGATATGATTCACTTAATTGCCTTGTCATGGGAGTTGCCAATATGACAATGGTCCAAAACTTGAAATTTGGGGTGCAGAATCCCCAAAGGGAGAATGATGCCATCTGCCCCAGAGGAGCTTTGGCTTGGGCAATTTGTTGCCTATTTGCAGCCTCGAAGGAGTGGGAGGCTAGGAAGAAGCATGTCGATGTAGACTATTAGTCATTCACCTTCAATCCAAAGTTGGGAGGATAGGAAGCTCGAGGATGTCATGGTTGGGTGGAGGGGAGAAGAATGCATAGTGCAAAGAGAGGGGGGGGTCTTGCAGCTTGGTCTCACAGACTTTTGAGTACACAAGAGAGGGTTTCTTGGCATAGCTAGCTGGGGGTCTTAGGAAGGGGCAAGGAGTGCTAGTCTTGGCAACATCAACACTCCAACGGCAGGCTTTCCCATTGAGATGGTGTCCACAATGCTCAGGCACATAAAAACCTTCACTCCATGCTCCTTTGCGACCTCTACTTCTACCACTCTAGTAAGTCTAAACAAATTGTCGGCATCTCCCATGTCTGCAAGACTTTCTACCCTAACCCCTTCGATGCTTCCGGCAAGTGTTGTATGGTGGATATTCAGGCCGTCTCTCAATTCCCTCATGCCGTTAGTCTTAAACGCCTCAAAAAGGAAAAGTGCCTCAAGGATTTCATCATGTTTTGGTAGCCTAGACTATCAGTTGTGCCGGTCAGTGACGTTCAATGGGAGCGCATTTGCGAGCTTGTGGAAGAAGAACTTGACGAAGTCCCGAACGAAGACATTAGTACAGAGGAAGTAGCACAAAACAGGTTAAAGGCATTGAATGTTGGATGTAAGAGAATCAAAGAGTAGAGCACTGAGGGAATGAACTCACATACAAGGGACGAACCTAAAGAGGAGGATGTGTCCTTACGCAGGTCACAGAGAAAGACGAATAGGGGAGGGGCAAAGCAGAGGTAAATGTCTGTAAGGAGACAATGAGAAGGGTGGAGGTAGAGAGGGGAGGGCGATGAGAGGGATAAGCTTTAAAGAGTAGGTTGCAGTGTTAATTAGAGTGGGGGAGGTTCAAAATTCAAATTGGGATGCCCTTTAGTGCTTCCCTCTACTCCCAGTCGTGTGACACATGGTACCCTCTAGGCTCTCTCCACTCAATGACACATGGCATAGTATGGCCTCCCTCCCTCCTTAATACATAGTAAGATAAGATGAATTACATTCAAATGGCCTACAAGAATTTTCATGTGAATTTCTTGAAGAAGGATTTGTAAAGTTGCATAATATTGCTAGGAAACAATGTTTGTGTAAAGACGTGAGTGGTCTGACCAATAGATGTAATTTGTACCGAACAATATGTGGTCGTTTTTGTGATTTGTCCAAATGTGGTCAATAGTAGAGCCATGAATAGTAGTTGGTTGCAAAATCAATTGAGCGAAGTTTTGTTGATCCATGAAATTTATTAATGTTGTTTGTTTTTTAGTTCTTGTGTGGAAGTAGATGTTGAAATATCCTATGATTGTTATGGGTGTATCTTTCTCGATGTGTAGAAATATTTTTTGGAGATTGTCAAGGAGTGAAGAAGTTTTGGAGAGGGGCGAGTTGTAGACATTTATGATGGCTACTTTTTTATTTGTTTGTGTTAGAAATATGGATAATAAGCATTCTGAGCCTTGGTTTTGATTGTAAATTTTTTGGTGTAGATGCATTTCTTTTTGTAGCATGTTGCTATTCCTACACCATTTGTTTCTTGGAGACACGTGAATTCTGGCAAGGATATTTTTGATGATTTGTTGCAATGCAATTCTTGGAGACAGAGTATTGATGCTTGAAGGAGACTTGTGTCGTTAATTATGTCAATTAAATGGGACTTGAGTGCACGTGTATTAAGGGATTGCAATGTATTTTGTTGGTCAATATTAGTTGTTGAGAAGTTCATTTTGTGGGAATCCATTGTCTATGTGTTTGAAGTCTTTCCATCTCTTGTATGACGATCTTGTCCACTTTTATGTGTTTCGCTTGGAGTGGTTTTAGAAGGTAAAAGTTATCAGGGTTCCTTATTTGTGACGGTACTATGTATGTGAGGCCATGTGTCTTAATTAAGGATGGATCAAATGTGAGGTAGGATAGACCTTGGGAACATTGTATTGTCCTAGTTGAAGCTCGCTGAATGGGGAATTGTGTTCGAGAAACTGTGTTGAAGTTGTTTTTCCCTACTTGAAAATTCTTTTGTGATTTGTAGTATTGGTGTCCATGACTTCTCTACTTCATTCTATATAGAGAGGAGTTATGTAAACGAGCTTTCTTACCTATTGTATGATTGTGGAACAAGATCCAAACCCATTGGAATTCTCCCATAGGGGTAGAATGTTGAAAGATCCCATCTGCTCCATTGACCAATCCATCGGAGATGTCCAAATTACCCGAGTATATTTCGACTATCATTCCAGGCTTTAAATGCAATGTTTTATGCAATATAGAAGTGTTCAATGGGTTCACTGGGATTGTTATTGTTTTGCTACATGTTTTGTGTCTTATGTCTATTGCTTGTAGAATATGAGGGGTTTGTTTGAGTAAGTGGAATACTTCTTTGTTGTGAATGTCTTTAGAAGTATTACTATAAAATAGATGGGGAATGATTTCTTTTTGAAGTGGTTGTCTTGGATACTTTCCATTTATGTGTGCGATGTCGTTCTCTGTATGTATGCCTATTCTAATTCTGTTGATAATGTCAATAAATTCATAGTTCATTTGTCGCATTGGTGTTGTTAGTTCGTATTGGTAGACATTGTTCTTCCAAAATGATGTTTGTACTGATGTTTGCATTGATTGATCGATAAATAGCCATGAATCTTTTGTAGGGCTAGCTTGGCATAAGTCCCCACAAAGGAGAACATCAAGACCACCAAATGGTTGCATGTGGTTGTGTTTTATTTCTCTTAGATGCATGTCTGCCGCAGCAAATGTGTTGTATCCAATAAAAGATACTTTGTCAAATACCACTAGTTGAAGATCTTGTAGAGTTGTGATAGTTCTTATAGTTTCTTGCTGGATAGGCTTGTGTATTGAGATGTCATAAGTGGTAGATGTAGGGCAGTATGGATCGTTGTGCCTCCAATGTTGAAAGCTACTTTTCTTGTGTAAGTGAGCAATAATATTTTGGGGGAGTCTATATTGTTTGTTTCTTTGTGCGAGTAGGTGCGTAGCAATGCTTGGACGATTACAAGTAGCGTGAATGTTTTCCTTGTTCCTGCATTGCCTATTAGACAAAAATGGAATGCTTGTGTAGGTGACATCCTTTTCTTTAAAAGTATGTCATCAACAATTAGTCGTTGTTCACAATTCAAAGACCTAAAGTTTTCATAGTAAGAATCTTCAGTGTTTTTTTTACATGGTAGAACAGTATTATGGAAATATTGCTTTGTTTTTGGAGGGTTGGGCATATCTATTCCAATGTCGTATCCATCATTATTATTTTGGATAAGATTAGTGTATGATGATGTTGTGGTTGTGGAATTGGTTGAGGGAACTCTTTTATTATTTGGAATAAGCTTGTTGAACTTCTCTTTGTTGGGATCTATGATGTATTTATTGTTGTGATACATATCATGCCAAGTACAAACAATTTCATCAAGAATTGGCTCAGTAGTGTGGAATGGGAAGTATAAAAGACATATCTCTCTATAGTAATTTTCCGGATCCTTTGTCTCATTGTAGTTGTTGAATCGTATAATTTTGTCTTTTTTTCTTTTTTTTGCATTGTTTCCATTGATTGTGTAGTCACTAACAAAGCTTGCCATCATGAAGATGCTATGATCAATGCAAGTAATTTGTAATGATGTCATCAAAAAATATATTCGTGCTTTCGGGGTTTAGTTTCTGTAACTACTCTCTGCGTTTCAGTAATAAAGTTCTTTTCTCAGGAGGGTTAGTGTTAATATATTAAAATTGTCTACTCAAAGTGGAGAGTAGTAATGATAGTGCCAAATACGCTGCTTGTTGAGAACTTAAGTGTTGTGTGTTCAATATTGTGTTTCCAACCTTCCTTATGCGTTCATTAGGGGTAGCATTTGTGTTAATGCTTTGGGACAAAGCTTCCTTAACTCTAATAATGTGATTTCCTTGTCAATTTTAGTCATGTAAGATGTACAATAAGCAGCTACTCCATGTGGATTCACTATAAATTGAACATCTATATTTGCACCCTATAACTTTGATAAATGAGGGTTGAAGTTGTTTGTGTTTATATCTTTTGGTTCTCTTTTCAACAAAAGAGTAGATTGTGAAATAGATGCTCAGAGAGTGTCTATGTGTTCATCTTGTGTCAGCTGAATAGCTTCCAAGAACCCATGATAGTCTAATGTTAATGTTGTATCTTGTGACAATGTAGAGTTAATGAGAGCTTTTTTTTTTTTAATGTCATTGTTCCGATCTTCAGATTTCAATGGAATCAAAACTTTTGTGAAGGACATGGGAGCGCATGGAAATCCAAAGTGACATTTTTGTTTTCTCTTGAAGCATGTCTTACGATGCTTATGCATTTGAATTTGTTGTAGTTCACTTGGAAGTTGCAAACTGTTTGTTGATATGTATCTTTCTACAAATTGCTCAATTTCAGCATTCGAAGAAATTCCAAACATCGGTGCATTTTCGACCCAAAAAAGTCTGTGATCATGTTGTCTACTTCTATTTTGGAATTCTGTAACGAAGTAGAAGTCATTCAATTTTCCTAGAATATTTGTGGTCTTTTTTTATAATGTTTTCAAGGGCTTGGAATCTATGCACATAATATTGAGCTATAGTGATGGGATCAGAGTGCAATAGATGTCTTATTTGGGCTTGTTGATTTGCATCCACGTTGAATGTCATATTTGTGTCTAGTTTTTTAATTGCTTCAATTAGTGGCTTCCATAGGATTTTAGCTGCAGAAAGTGTTACAAAAAAAGTTGGAGGCCCTAGTTGTCTTAGCATTGCGAAAAGATTTTTCTTGAGATAGTACTTATAGTCGGCTAACGTTCATAGATGAAAGAAGTCTCAAAATCCAATGTTTGAATGAAGTAGCTTTTCAATGTTAGTGTCGAGAAGAGCATCCTTCACTTGAAGTGCGATTCCTTTTGTTTGGGATTTGCACATTCGAACCCAAGATGATGATAGAACTTGTTTGACTTAAATTTCCATAGTTTTGAAGAAGAGGTTTTCAATTAATAATGTAAACTGTCTGTCTACATTTGTCAACTCCCACTTCGGAATCTATTGATAAGATATGTGCTTTGGAAGGTTGTAATTTCGTTGAGTACCAAAGAATTTTTTTGGAAATGATAGTTCTTCACAAAATTTATCTTTAAAAATGCTTAATGGTGAAAAACCTTCAAATGGTGCAACTTAAATAGTTTTGCCCTCGAAATCCACTTGTTGGCTTGTATAGATTCCATGGACTAATGTATCTGTAAGTAGTTCTTCTTCTATTTGGTCTTCTATGTTTTCTTCATTGTTTTTTTCAATATTGTCTTTTGCTTGAACAATTTGCACATGCTTTTCCCAAAGGTGGTTGATATGAATATTATTTTCCTTGTATAGCGGTGTTGATAACAACTCATTCAATGCCAGCAATGTAAAAGTTGGCCTCTGATGTGGACCGGTACTTGTTCTCCTCCACGTTGCACAATATCACTTGTGAGACAAGGAACCTCCTCAATACTTTGAGGGCCTTTGCATGTGAAGCAGTAAGGCTTAAGTGGGTCTCTACTAACTCGAGTGCCTCTGCAAGTCTCACAAATGTTCTCAATTAAGTCGGTGTTGATATTAGTAAAGTGCAAAATACCAAACACCTGCAATTTCAAATGAGATGATGTTAGATGTAGTTTTCTTTTTAAACAAACTACCAACGTAAGTTAAGAATACAACCTTGGTTTCATAGCCCAACCTCGCCACTTGACTAACAAAGGTAGCTTTTAAACCATCCCTTGTTGGGCCCTCTGGAACTTCAGCTAAAATGATGAAATCAAAAACACAAATAGTCCCTTTTGCCTTCAAGAAGGATACATTCTTGAGGATGTACATAACCACCCCTTCTTCACTGAACTCTTGAATAAGTTGAATAAGACTTGGTTTTCTCTCTCACAAAAGAAAACTGCAAGAAAGTGAGTCTCTTTGATCAAATTCAAACACAAGAAAAGATTAATATACTAATGGAAAAATATTGCGAAATTGTAAAGTCAACTTACTGCAGCTCTATCTTCATCACGAGGACCATCAGCAACAATAATTTGATCTCCCATCCTATCATCGCTTGCAACTTTAATTATGACAATGCCGATTGTCCCCATAACATTTGCAACTGTGTATTTGTTGAAATTTATCATTTCTGCAGCCCATGGCACATAAGTGCACAAGGAATGATCTGGTAGCAATCGAAGGTTGCCTTCAAAAGGCTCTCCTTTAATGATACGTGTAGTAGCATCTAGGAGTAAAGAAAACTTTGAAGTTCCTCCTTCAGTATTGCCTTTTGTCACAACACTTGCCCCTTTGATTCTATAGAACTCCCCAACTTGAAGAAAATTTACGAATTGGTTAATGTAAGCAGCCGGTATGAGCAATGTCACAATGTGGCTGCAACACTTATCGATGAAGTCCCCTTTCAGAAATGTGGGATACTTTGGGTTTAATACTTTGTAAGTACCATACTTACAAAGAAGCTTACCCTCAAATACAAAACTATGAGGTGCACAATCAGATAATTGTGTGATGCTTAAAGAGCTCAATGCATTCCCACCCCCTACAAATTCTCTATTGATGGAATGATTGCATTGCCAAAGATGGATTATGTGGTGTAGGCATAAATTTTTTGGCATCTCTATAAGCATTGTAAGAATTCACTTCTCCATTGTCTTCCTTGCACATGAGTTATTTGCTAGCTTGCTGCCAATAGAAATATGAGATAAAATAAGATTTTTTATTTGGAGAGTCCAATTGTTTATGTTAATGCAATTGTTTTCTTCTCTTCTCATCAAAAGATAAATGCATATGAAATAAAATTTAAGTACTTTATATTTGTCATGAAAATCCAAATGTACCAAAATAAAAGTCACTTCATTTATGATAACTTAATCCCTTTATCACACAAAATAATAATATTCCATAGGCAATATTGCTAGAGTAAACTTGTGTTCAAAGAAATAAAAAACATAATTGAAAGCAAATTTCCCCTCAATCAGATTCAATGTTTATAACTTCTTCAACGGGAACTTTAGGACTAGAGTCTATCTCCTACGATGTCGTCTCATATTTGACTTTGGACTTTCGATGCACATGAGGCATGATTGTGGACCTAAAGCTAACATACTCTGGATGCTTGCAAACTCGTTTCTTCACTGTTAAGAAACAAAAAACACAAGTAAAATTAAAAGTAACACAAACCAAATGAATCCAAGGCAAAATACAAAGTTTATCACAAACTGTTAGGGCCTAAAGGGTTTAACCCTAAGTGGGGATGCCAAGAGGTGTGTGCACATGGGGATACCAAGAGGCACATGTGTGGGCAATGAAGGGGCATAGACCTCTCTATATATGTATGCATGCAATGAAGGAGCAGCAACGTGTGAGTTAGTTACCATTCTTCTTTACCATTCTTCTTCATTCTTGTTCATGTTTTCTTGTTCTTACCGTTTTGAGAGTCTCTCGTGGGTTCATTCCCTATAGGGGCCGAGAGCCGCTACACATGGTGACCACAATAGTTGATAAGTCCCTGCTTTTGGATGCGGGTCAAGACATCGCTAGCCAAGGAGCTGTTTCATACGCTGCATGGTGTCGTCAAGGAAGCCATTGCTTATGCGCAAAGCTTCAGATGTGTCTAAAACTCTAGTTGACAGGCATCGGCTCTGTGACGTCAAGCAAGAGCAGAGTGCTTTCTTGCGGTTCTTGCAAATAAACACACACAACGAGATGATGGGAGATCCAAGTTCAAAATTTTCCAATGAGGACAGGCGATTGACTATAACATGGGTGAGCTCTTCCCACATACTTAAACGTCACAAGCTCAACTTTCTACAAGAGTGGCTACTCTCAGCCTAATAAACGACTCTTATCCTCTTATGCCACTGCACTCCTCGTGCAGCAACGGGTGGATGGAAGAAGAAGCGCGCAGGGCATGCACCATCACAAATAGCAAGTGCCTATGATCAGTTACAGGTTGAAGTGTTTTACATTTCATAGGATTCTATAGAGAGCCCAATATCACCATCACGAAGCTGAGACAAAGACCACGCATGGTTCATGTTCTCTGAGGCAATAGGAGCCGGAGATGCGATCTAGAGGAATGTTTTGTTCTATTTTCCAGTTTTGGATGGCAACGCGTTTGGTGACACCATGAATGATGTGCTTATATTACCATTCCACAAAGTTCATCGGCACCCTTGGCTAGTGTTTTAGTGTTATCCGCAAGCAAGAATTTCCCATTGCCAGCCCGCTATCTGCAAGATGTCGAGTATGTGTGCAGCAATCCGGGGGAAAGCTGGTTGGAGCAGTCAGAGAAAAGCGCCCTTGTGATCCCCTTGAGATTGCAGTTAATGCTGTGCAATGGGCTGTGGATGGCGAATTGTGGATGCGAAAGAGTGTCCAAGCATGCGGAGTTGAGGATTACATGTGGCGGACGTGTTGCGGTTGTTGAGGCTTCTACGATTGCAGATGGGAGCTTTGCGCTAAAGAGAGTTGTGATGGGTTCTGTTGCGGATTTGGAATTTGTGCATTCGATGCGGATATTGTTGCAAGCCATTGCTATTGCGGTGGAGACTATTTCTGGTGCGTCTGGTGCAGTCGTTGTTCTTTTGCAAACATTATATCTACACGACGAGGGAACTGAGTGTAGCAGTCAGTGCGGTGTCCAGATTCCAGTGCAGGATCAAGTTTGCGAGATCAGCAATTGCTTTCAAGAAGGACCTTGGAAAGATGGCACCTGCATGCAGACTTGCGAAGCTGTGGATGGTGGAGAATTTACCTTGCGACTTTTTAGGTGCCCAAAGTCTGGCGAAACCACTATGTTTTGGTTGCTGCATCAAACCTCATAGTGGCTTCATTTGAGGGCCGTGCCTTCTTTGCATGGAAGACCAATGGCGGATCATTTGTCCACTCTACAAGAGGATATTATCAACGTAAAGGTTGCGAAGATCAACCCTACTTCAGAATGCTTGGAAACATTTTGCGAAGACCGTGGACATGGTGCGGAGTCTTATGCAAGCCTGGGTTGCTGATCATTGAGGAGCGGTTTCCAGCAAACAACAACAAGGTGGAGATTTTTTGTGCCTTATTTTGTCTCTTACTTGCATAAGAAAACACTTTTTCTTCTTAAAGTGAACCAAGGCAGGTGCAGCAATGGGGGCCATACCGACTCAAAGATAGATCTGATGGAGCACCTACAGTTGGCATCTGGTTCATGGAGGGGAACATGCAGTATTTTGTGGTGATGCGGCAAAGAAGAATTTACAGTGTTTTGCCGATTGCAAGTGTGTGGGCAGTTATTGGTGCAATTATTTTGC
Organism: Dipteris shenzhenensis; assembly: GCF_047967505.1. Classification (NCBI taxonomy): domain Eukaryota; kingdom Viridiplantae; phylum Streptophyta; class Polypodiopsida; order Gleicheniales; family Dipteridaceae; genus Dipteris; species Dipteris shenzhenensis. Next base: position 4,946,564 of record NC_141609.1, on the reverse strand, counting down.
AATTGGAAAGGCATGATCTACATCGACATTGCTAGAGTTTCTTCATAATTGTGGCATTCCATGCTATTTTATGGCATTATATGAAAACTTTGTAATCATTCATGCACTCACATAAGGTCCACTACCTTGGCATTGCCTAAAAAGTTTGTATCTCTTTTTATTTCACATGCACTGTTAAGGTATCACATGCACTATTAAGGCATTTGACTTCCACTCAAGGGATATTTGTGCATGTGTGGTTCTCCCACGGCTATGCACATACGGATTGACAGCAATGTTTGTGAATGAGAGCAAGGTAAAATGAAATTCATTACTATTTCGGATTAGATGCATTTGTTAGCAAATTGATGCATTGCAGTCCGGTAAGATTAGAAGTAATATCACCGGATTGATGCATAGGAATTTTTCTGTGAAAATTTTGAAGTGTTTTGATTAGGATTAGAGATTGATTCATAGCAATTTGCTATGATATTTGTGAAATGTTTGATTAGGATTAAGCTGTGTTATCACCGGAATTGATGCACATCAAGTTCATTTGGATTGATGCATTGCAAGTGTGGAAATTCTGAAATGTTTGATTAGGATTAGGTGTGTTATCACCAGATTGATGCTTAGCAAGCTCGTCTTTTGTTGTGAGAATTCTGAAATGTTTGATTAGGATCACATGTGATATCACCGGATTCAAGGATGGCAAGTTTCGTTTGGATTGGTGTATTGTGAAGTGTTTCATCCAAATTTTCATAGCAAGTGAGCTTGCAAACTGCAATGTCGTCAATCCACGAAAAACTTCCAGTAACAATGCATCTAATCTTTCAAAATTCAACCAAATTTCGGAGAGCAGCTATGCCAGATTTGACATTGAATGAAGAAACGCGTTGTTCTGTCAGTGCTAGCGAGCTGGATCAAAAATGTCTCCAATGGTCTCCGTCCACAGCATCACTCGAGTCTCAATCTCACATGGAAAGCTGCAAACCATTGCTTCACCGTCGCTCCAAGCCATGCGTTAGGTTAATTAACTAACCCCCACCCTTGAGCACGTCTCGGCAATCAGCTTCCCCCTCGGTCATCCTCTTACCCTCCATCCATTCCTGTGGGAGTCATACTGGCAGCTAACTGGGCTAGTGTTCTAGCACACCTTGCAGTAGGTTAATTAACTAACCCACGCACTTGAGCACGTCCCGACAACCGGCTTCCCCCGATCATCCTCTTACCCTCCGTCCATTCCCGCGAGAGTCGTACTAGCAGCTAATCGGGCTCGTGTTCTAGCAAAGTCAGGGTCCCCAACCCTGAGTTCATCGGTAGTTTAAATCCATTCAGTTAACATTATAATCATAAGGCCCACAGATCAAGTCAATAAACGATCCTAGCTCATTGCATAGACCCCCTATGTGCAGATCGAGGGGTCGCAAGTTCGATCTACTATGTGCGGGTTTGTGCAGGACTAATGTACATACGAATATTCGATGCACGCGTGGTGAACCGCCAGTGGTCGAGTGGCGAGATTCTTTTTGCCACGTCTTGGCAACCTAACCCCGATCCAGTTCCAGCAAACTTGGGCTCCCCAATCCGGTGCCATGGAGGTCTAATTTTACATGTGTCATTGGCCATCGGACGGCCAGGATTCGCATGGGGAGATCGACACGTGTATACATGTTGCGACTTTCTGCAACTTTGTACACGTGCCCTCCTCGGTTTTTTTGCACGCCTCACTTGAGAATTGCTACATGTTGTAGTAGCGCTTTGGCCAATCCGAGAAGGAGGTGCAACTTCTCCCATTGGATATGCCAGCAACGCACCTTCTAGATGTTTTCTTCCTCCAGAGGGCACATATGGCTGCTCTTCTTCGCAACGGTTGCAACGGTTGCTAGAGCTCAGGGGTCATAGATGGAATCAGCGCCCGAAGGGATGTTAAACCTGTCGATCATTCGTTCGATGCGCCAGCACTGTTTCACGCATCTGCATGTGTACTTGACCTTTGGGCAACAGAGATAATGGACCAATTTGACCTTTGCACGATGGAAGTGATGCAAATATACCTGTTCCCAGAGGTATGGATCTACCAGCGTTGCTCAAGGTATGTAGCTGTTCCTTCCAACTCCGGATGGTGCATGATGATCAAACTCATCGGTTCGACTTTCCAAGCGCTATTTCGTGCCTGTCTCCAACAGAAGATCTATTAAACCCAGTCGTTCCCTCACGGATTCTTTATCTCTACTCCCTGTGGACTTCTTACGTTGCGTTACGGCACCCCTCTCGTCTTAACAAATCTATCCAACATCCTTACAATGGCCTTCGATTCAGCTATCCCTACCGAATCCATGGACAGTGACAGTCTGAAATTTGAAGAGGGTACTCTCTCCTTCTGCTTCATCTTATGCTTCCTTCCTTCGTTCAGATATATCTCTCACTGTAGAGTTTCATAAATGATTTCCTTTGTTTGCTTGCAGAATTGGAAAAGTATTTGGACTGTGGTAACATAGCGGCTGTTGAAGAAGAAGTCCAAGACAATATTGGTAGCAGTCACTATAGTTGTATTGTTGCGACAAGATTAGATTAGTAAATCCCTGGTCATAGTTGATAAACAAATCGTTTTGTGATTGTTCAGGTAGACAATGCTTGGTCGAAGTCAAAGAGGAAATATAGGATTGCGATTTTCGTATGACCGATTTTGCAGATGAAGAGAGCTTGATGGTTGTAAAAGAGGAAGTTGAAGAGAGCGAATTCGAGGTGAAGAAGGAGGTCCACAATTCTGACTTTGGGCTCACTGATCGTGAAGCGTCTAATCAGAATAAGTTTAGCGAGGTGATGCAAGAGACCTTTGACACTGGTATAAGTAATTCTTGTTTCGCCTGCCAAGATTTTCCTCTATTTTTTGTTGTCTATCAATTCCAATCGTGGCTTTATTTGATTTAATGCAGCGCATTTTTGTGAACGTCTTCCAAACGCTCATCGAATGGAGGTGTGGTTGGGAAAACGTCCCACGAGCATTTTTGTGAACGTCATCCAAACGCTCATTGAATGGAGGTGTGGTTGGGAAAACGTCCCAGGAAGGAGGAGGGCCCTTCGTTTTGTGGCAAGCAAACTATTCGAGGTGCAAAGTTTTTATGTCTGCTCCCCTCTTCGTTGTTTGTGTTTTGTTCACGCCTTTCTAGGGGTAGCTGCTCTTTCTATATTGATGTTTTACGCACGTTCCAGTGGCTGGTCTAGGATTATCCACCCTCGCGCCTTCTGTAGTTATTCACAACTCTCTATCTTTTGATGCAGCTTCTCCTGCATATTTCCGCCCCCTGGACTACCAGCATGTTATTGGAGGTCGCCAAAGTGGAGGTGGTGGTTCTACACATGTGAGAGCTGAGCAGCCAAAAGTTGTTAAGAAGAAGAAGGATACGAAAACACTGAAGCGGGCATATCAGAGCGCAGTAAAGTTTGCCTACGAAGAAGGTATTTCGTTTTTGTTGCAGATTCTCATAATTTATGTGCTTTCCAAAAATTCTGTTATACAATACTAGTTTGTTGTTTAGAAACTACATATAGCAAGTTATTGTTGATGTTGGACCTGCAGGGTATTTCTTTAAAAATCCTCGCCTCTCCGCTTATTGCACCAAGTATAATGGTTGTTCTCATGTACTGACCATATTCTAAGTGGTTGCAAACCCACATCAAGTTCATCAGAGTTTTGTATAGCGTTTCCCCTAGAATGCAATGCAATCGCAATTTTTTTACATATATCGTGTGTTGTATTGAGTTTTTCAATGTACTGGAAATAAGACAAATATTTGCAGCAGATGAGATATTTTCCACTGCTCCATATCACATGATTTGTTCCATTTACTTGTCATTAATCGCTATGCTTCATTTTCCATTCCGTTTTGCTCCATACCAAGTGATTTCTTGCATTCAGTTGTCATTAATCCCTATGCATCTTAATTTTCTCTTGTCACAAGCAACAATAAAACTCTAGAAATTTGTACTTAACTATTACATTACCTTTTTTGAAGTAAATTGTTATTCTAATAAAATATCACAACAACTTCTTACTTTATTGTTTTGTGCTCATTTTCAGCATCCAAAAGGTCATGCATGAAAGTAGACTCAAATGATGAAGTAACTTCAAACCCCTCAACCAAGATAGATTATCTAATACACCTCCTTTACATAGTACCCAATATAGTGCTGGTTCAATTGTTCCTTTAGGTGAGAGCTTCACTGCCGAAGGAAACTCACTTTCGATACTATCTATAGACCTATTATCTGAATTCATACAGCACCGTTTTGCCTTTGAGTGTAAGCTGTTGGCCAAGTATGGCACTTTTAGAGCACGAAACCCAAATTACCCAATATGCATTCGTGCCAATCTCACGGATCACCGCAATTGCGATACCATAACTCTAGTTGCTCCTCATGCTTTTGTGGAACAATATAGGGAGCGCTTAGAGGTAGATTGCTTCTATCGCATTGAGGGAGCGACCGTGCTGCCAAAGGCAACTGGGGAGGGTGGGACAGCAAGCTACTCCCTACATATTAAAGCCACGACTGCAGTGATCCATGGGGATCGTTTTGTGGGTACTATTGCCTTTCTTCTGGAGACAACTATTGCATTATATTTCCCTTGGGCTTTCTTGACTATAAAGTCCAGTTCCGGCAACAGATCCAATGTCGCTGGTACGATTGCATTTTGTCATAATCAAGGTCGACTCCAAGGGCGATTCGAATGATCAAATTATTATTGCCAATGGACCTCGCAACAACAAGGATAGAGTAGTTGTAAGTTGATAGAACAATTTTAACTTTTTCATTAACACTTTCACCTTCTATCTTAGAGTGAAGATCTTGATGCAAATCAAATTTGCTAACACATTTTGAATGAATAGTTAACCTTTGTCAACGAGCCCAAGAGTGTCCAAGCACAGCTTATCCAAGAATTCCATGACAATGGCATAGCTATGCACACCCTTAGGAACGTGTCATATATGCATGCTCGTAATTCATTGTGTGTCTTTGACCTTACAATCTTGGGAGATGTTCCCGAAGGGAATCAGAGGGAGGAATTATAGCAAGTCTTCATCAACCAAGTCTCTGGTCTAGGATATGGTCAAAGGATAAGTTTTCCTTTATTTTTGTAAATGCTTTTAAAATTTTATCCACCAAAACATAATCGACAATCGTTGTTGTGCAAGTCCATGGTATTTTGCATTTCATTGGTCTGAATGGGCAACTACTAGATTACATCTGCTCTATTTGCTTTGGAAGTCGTGTCAGCAGGGACCTAGCTCGACCATTTTGTTTCACATGTGACCATCCACACACAGTCGTATGCACACCTTCTCTCAAGGGCAGAATTCTCACCAAAGATGGCTCGGATATTGTAGTGCAAGTCCGAGGTTCACATGTTGACGATGTGCTTTGCTTGGAGGTTCTATTTATAGCACTATATGACGATAACATTTTACGTGTCTGCTCAATGTTGTTGGAGCTGAAGCCGACTGGGTTTTTCACCATAAATAGTTCTGGCCACATCATAGCATTTGATGCAGAGTGACATTAGTTACAAAAACTTTTTTTTTTTGCTTGTTGCTTACCACTGAGTGCAAGAGGCGTTGATGCCCTCATTTTGGGTTGTTGCACTTGCAAGGCTTTTACTTTACTTGTGTTTGCCTTAGTGTTTGAATAAAGAAGTTTTGAGTGCCACTGTTTGATTTCCCAAGGGAAAAAGTCTTTACAGCAATATCCATTTCGCTCAAATCTTTTCTGCGTCTTTTCCCAAACATTTTAAACTTGCAAGTGTAAAATAAAAAATTTTATGACAATGCAATTTCCAAAGAAACTACATAAATTTGATCTTGAAAAACAAAAGCATTTGATGATCATAATCAATGTTACATAGATATTATCAAGTGTGTGCAACAATTTCTCCCACACAGTATGTACAAAGAATTACTCGACTTGTTGATCTCATCGATTGCAACGTCAAGGACCTTAGAGAAAACTCCATGGTTCTTCTTCTGTACACTTTTATGTTAACCACAACCCACCTCAATAACACAAAACGATATTGCATTGTTTGTTCGCACTGCATCATCATCTCAATTCTTACTACATGATTCGCTACTTCATTTTTCACAGCAACTTCAACTTCAACTTCAATTTGAAGTACTACTACTTAACGACAACAAAGTAGTCAAACTTTTCGAGGTGGGGAGGTTGCCACTGATGCAATCACATATGATCTTAGTTGATGAGACAATCCAGCCCACAACCATCTAACAAGAACTAAGAAAAGGAAATATGTGCTATGGACAACAGAAGACCAACAACATCTAAGGCAACTGGTTGTCACATTCATAGATAGTTCAGCAAGCAAAGGGCACAAACAGTATTGCCTCAATTCGTTGATGACAGTGCAATAGTCATGGTTTCCTTAAAGTGAAGGCTAGAGTACAATCATAGCTACCTGTGTGGTCTTGTGTGCCCATCATTGACAATGCGTGCACTGAAGGAGCTGCTACAATTTTCACTATACGAGAAAAACAACGTAAAGCTAAACACAGCACACCATTGATCTACAAGAAAGCTCTGAAAGAGCTAGCAACCAAAGCATTGAAAACATTCCCAATGAAACAGAGGTTGACTTAGAAACAAACACTTTGGTGGAGAAGTAACAAACTACTTTTTCGTATAACAGAGTTCCAAAACAAAGGGAACCAACATGGCCATGGATTGCTGTAGATAAAAGGAGCACCATCCTTAATCAATTCAGGAACTGAGAAAATAATACATTTCATAGACCAGTACATAACAACAAACATTGCACTAAGTACTTGATCTTCTCAATAGAGAAATCCAAATGCACAAACATCAAAAAAGCGATCAACGATGAAACAAATGTTGTCGGTATGGCTTCCCAAACCCGCCAATGTGGAAAACACAGATCTTACTACTGCTCAACGATGACAATAACAATGCTCAACGTATAGCAAACTTGAAAAAAATAGCAAACAAACTACAAGATCCTAATACATTGATTTTAAACTTTGAAACATTTCTCCAAGAACTAGGACTCAATGAAATTGAGTACATATGCTCACTGAGATACAAAACTACACAGCCGACAGTATACTTATGCCGCCACCCCAATGACATACACATAAACAACTTTAACCCAAAGATCGCAATGCTATGGCAAGCAAAGACCGACATGCAATTTTATACATAACCCGCATGGAGCTGCAACTTACTCCACATCGTATATGGCAAAGGTTGACAAAGCAACAGCAACTGCAGTCAATGACGCTTTGACACAATGTGTTCAAATGGGAGCTCCTGCAAAAGAAAGAGTTCGGAGAATGGGAAATGCAATACTTAATGCGAAGCACATTAGTGCCCAACAAGCAGTTTACATTGCACTTTCACTTCCTCTTTCTACTAGCATGAGAGAGTTTACATACATTAACACGAGCGAAGCCGATGGATGCACACTCCTACTAAAAAGACGAACACAACTAGAGAAGATGAATCTAAACGACACAAACGTCTTTTTTGAAGACATTATCACAAAGTACCAGAAAAGACTAGGTACCACGAATCAAATTTGCTTATCAGACTTTAGCAGCAACTACACAATAACTAAGGGAAAAATAATTTTAAAATGAAAACCAAGAATTATATGCTTCAACAACTACAATCAAAACAAAGATCCAGAGAACCACTACAAAGAACTTTCTTTACTATATGTACCTTTCACATTTAAGGAACACGAATTGGATGAAGTAAATACTAACTGGCATGACTTCTACATCCAAAACAAGGCAATAATAGAAATCAACAAAGCAAACTTCAATCAAAAAATAGTTCCACTAAATGAGAACAATAACGCAATTACAGAATCAGAAACGTCATCATGCGCGACAACACAACAACCAATAATGCAACAATATGATCTAGCATTGGATATGAGCTTCCAAAAAAGGGAACATAAAACTACTACAGCAATGTACAAAACATACAAAATAATGGAAAATAAAGCTTACCATGAGCTATATCAAAAATTAAACTGCCAACAACGTTTGATCGTCGACAACATTGCTCTAAAGAAAGAAACCAAACCAACAAAACAAATAAAACTATTTCTTTCAGGTAATGCTGGAATGGGAAAAAGCATATGTGCTGCTACTACTAGTCCAAATGCTGTTGCAACACTACACACACAAACAAAAACACAACATAGACAACCCAAGGGCACTACTACTAGCATACATAGGAAAGGCTGCGTATAACATTGGTGGATCTACAATACACTCTGCTCTTCATCTTCCTCTCTTAACAACAAAGTACACAAGCCTATCTCTAGAAAAGCTTCAAATGTTAGCAACACTGTATGTAGAGTTAGAACTACCAGTCATCGATGAAATCTCGTTGGTTGGGCAGGACCTTTGTCAAGCAAGCCCAACAAAAGACAATTGAATTTTCTCTCAAAAATCAGGGGAACTGACACTGGCAAACACTGTTTGGAGAGAGCACATTAAATACTATGAGCTCAATCAGGCAATGAGACAGCAACATAAAGAGTGCATCCAAATCTTAAATAGAGTACAAGTAGGAAAACAAATTGAAAATGACATCACAACTATAAACAGCCAATACCATCGACAACCAATATTCAAACAACATACTCCACACTTATTTTACACAAATGCATTAAAAGATAAACATAATTTCGAAGTGTTCAACATCCTAGAGGGAAAAGCTCATTTGTTAAATGCAATAGACAAAAAACATAACATGTGCAGCAAATGAATAAGAATACCAACATATCCAAAGTCCACAATAGGACTTCACTCCCAAATACAGCTTAAGGAAGGTATGATCATTGAAATTTTCTCAGGAAACTTAGATATACTAGATGGAATAGTAAATGGACCAAATGGAATTTTCATGGGATATAGTAATCAAAACAACAAACCTTTCGTTTAGATTCTCTTCAGAGATGAGAAAACAGGAACAAGAACATGCTATAGAAACAAGGACGCCTATGACAAAAACACACCAACAACATGGACACCAATCACACAAATACCAAGAGAGATTCAAGTAGGGAAAAACCAATCAAATGCCGTGAGAAGAACACAATTTCCAATCCAACTAGCATCTGCTAGAACAATACATCGATCGCAAGGACTATCATTAGATTCCCTCGTATTTGACCCAACTAATATAAGAACACATGGCTTACAGATGGGGAGGTGACCTTTCCAACACCCCCTCTCACTGACACATCTCAGCCCAACGCCAACACGTCGATGAAGATGCTCCAGTAACTCCTTGGTCGTAGTCCTCTGGAACCTTTCGGTGTCGAAATCTTTTCTTGGATTTTCATCCAGTGGCTCCTGCTCCACCAGGTCCAGTTCCGCTTTCGCACACCATCCTGGTACACAGGTCCATCTCTGGTAGCACCTCCTGGTACCACCTCCTTCAGTCACATTCCCGCCTCTGAACTCGAGCAATCTAGCCGTCATGATCTTCCAGTCGTCCCCCTCATAATGAGTGAACAACCTGGAGTCTTCCAGGTACCATGCTCTGAGGGTCTGTTTCAACCCATCCTTCCTTTGGCAAGGTCTGCAACCAATGAATATTTCCAGATAACCTGGACCATGAACTGAACTAGAGAAAAAAGCACAATGGTAAATCATTGTTGATGTCTTCGTGGATTGCTGAGCTGACCACTTCGCACGACACGTCAGTGCTTTTAGAAGATTGAGGTGCTTCAGCAATATCAGGGAAGAACTTCTAGATTTGTGAAAGCAAAAGCAAAAAAAAACCCACTATGGCTTCTCAGAGAGATAAACTAAAAGATTAAGATCTTTATGGATCTTTCTATAGCCTGAATCTTCCCTAGCTTAGTTTTGATGTTTGCTCGAGAGATGACATGACCAAGTAGAACACCCACTCGGACGTAGGAAAACACTTTTGGTAGGATTCAACATCTATTAAAGACTTTCCCAAGTTACACCAAATGCACATAGCCAGCCAAGTCAACACCAAAATCATCTAAATAAATAGCAATAAACTCGGTTAAATAGTCTCTGAAGGTTTCTACCATAAACCTCTCAAAAGTAGATGGTGCTTTTCTGAGTCCAAACAACATTACATTCATGGCATAGACACCCTAGTTGGTAACAAAAGTGATTTTAGTATAATCCTTTGGTGCTACGAAAATCCAATTCTAGCCACTAAAGCCATCCATAAATGAGTACATCTCCTGTCTTGCAACTTGGTCTAGTATGTCATCTATGAATGAGATAGGAAATGGGCTTGGTATAGTTTGGACATTCAACTTTCTATAATCTACACATACTTTGAGTTTGTCATTACTACCATAATGGGAGACGACTAGTCACTTCTATCGATTGCATAAATGAATCCTACTTGAATGATCTTATCAAGATCAGCCTTAACTTGCTTAGCATAATTAGGATATATCCTATACCTTTGCTATCTTATAGTCTTTGCATCTGAAACAAGTGGAATTCTACACTGGAAGATTTCCGAATGAAGCCAAGTCAGTATTACTCCAATAAAATAGATCTGTGTATTACATAAACAAGTTCTTGACTACCTAAAGTTGTCCATCAACCACATGGGCACTAATTACCACATTTTTTGATCCCTCTTTTGTTCCCACGAGAAAGGTATAACTACTAAATTCCTAGATGCCCAATTACTTGTTGTTGATTTGATGAAAACCAAGTATGACAGCATGGTACACTAGCTATCTCAGGGAACGTTTCCCGAGCTCATGCCAACGAGCTCATGCCAAAGAACAAGCGTAGGTAGTTGGCCATGAAGGTCTCGAAATATAACTTGATTAGTGGGAAACTATATGATCAAAGTGCTAATGGTCTTCTAAGATGATGAGTTATGCCATATGAGCAAATTGCAGTACTAAATGAGCCTCATATTGGCCTTGCAGGAGGTTGCTATGGTGGCAAGCTTACTGCACAGAAGGTATTGCAAGATGGAATGTGGTGGAGTACTCTTTTTAAGGATGTCCATGCTTATAGTATTCAATGTTATGCCTTTTAGCATGTGGGTCGCGAATGCTTCCTCTAGATCATATGCCTTTGAAACTGAGTGAACAGTAGGAAGCTTTTCAACATTGGGGCCTCAATTTTATGTGTCCATTAGGAAAAAACAGAGCTTGTTTTGGGGCCCTATAAGAAATTCATGAGTTTCAAAATCAAAAAGTGAGAGTGAGAAGCACTACTTTATATGATTGAGCATTAAATCAGAGATATAAATCGTGAAATAGATAAACTAACATTTTGAAGTACTCGCTCGAGCTTTTTTCAGTGTCATAAATGCTACATCCAAGGACTTAAATGGCTTTCTACTATTTTGGTGCAAAATTTGGTGGTTTTGGCATCACCTTTGTGTCTGGAGAAGGCAAAAACCTCCAAAGTGACTTTTGAATCAATAATTTTGTTCTTTTGGAGGGCTCAAAACGACCAAAACAAATGCCAGACGGGAATGTGCTTAAGAAAGTGATTTGGGCACTTGGCCTAGGCAAATTTAGTGATTTAAAAGGCATTTTGGGGTTTTTTCGTACTTTGGACACACTAGTGATGCCAAAACCACCAAATTCTGCCCTAAAATAGTAGAATGCCATTTGGGTCCTTGGACGTAGCATATTATACATTGAAAAAAGCTCAAGCAAGAACTTCAAAATGTCAGTTTATCTATTTTGCATTTAGCGTAGCATTCATGAAACATTAAAAAAGAGAGAGAGAACTTTAAAATGTCAATGTGTGAAGCGTCTCTAGAGAGACAAAATCTATTCTTTTGAAAAAGAAAAGCATTTCCAACGTAATGTTGGCCTGTGTCTCACTGGAGGATATCTATTTTTGTCTAACCTAAAAGGCCCCAAAATGAGCTCCATCTTTTCCTAATGCATTCAATAATACACATAATCAAAATAATAATAATCTAGTAGGTATAGATTATGCTACAAAATGGGTAGAATCCAAAGCCTTAAGGGACAACTTGACTCGGTCTACAGCCAAGTTCATTTTTGAAAATATTATTTGGAGATATGAATGCCCAATTGAGTTTGCCAATGATCAAGGAAGTATTTGAGTTATTGATTAGAGAGTTTATGGCGGTACACTGATGAGTAGCTACAATCTATTATCCACAATGTAGTGGACAAGCCGACTCCACTAATAAAACTCTAAAATTAGTGCTCACCAAGACAACGATACAAATCAATAGGATTTGAATGCAAATCTTCCTGCTACATTATGGGCTTATCAAAAAATTTACAAAGTCACAACTGATCTACTGGTGGATTTTCTAGTTCTAAGTCTATGCGCTACTGATGATCATCACCTTGGTGAACTAGAGGCAATTAAGAGAATTACATCAGCTAAATTAGCCAGATGAGTTGTGCATTAGAGCTACTTGGTCACAACTATTGCTCAAATTTTTTTGAAAAAGGGAATGTTGCTACTGCTATACAATGCAAAGATTGGATCATTAAAACTCTATCTCAATTTGGTTCGAATGAGCCATACAAGTTGATTGATGTTCATGACAATGAAACAATTCAATTATCTGATTTGCAAGGTGAGGTGGTTCTCGAGTTAAAGGTTAGTTAAGCCATACAAAACTACCACAGTGATCTTGGTAACAATGAGCATCTCACAAATGCCTAGATAAATGCCACATGGCAATGAGCATCTTAAACTGAACATTACTAAGGCTAATGATGAGATTATCAGCGCGTTTGTTCCAGCCAAGCTATCACATGGGACACAAAATTTGGTGCTGCTTCAATCATTACTACATGTAGAAGCAAGTAATATGAAGAATGATTGTTTCACAAAGCAGAATCTCATTGCTTAAGATTTTTGTGCTTTACACTCACTGTCCCACTTCTGGCCACCATTGCATTCTTCTTCTTGTCATCAACCCTATCTTCACATCCACTATGGCTTCAACTATCTCTAGACATGGAAGAGACCAGACATGCGACAAAAGTTATCTTTGCAGCTTTAGGGTCCACATCTGATCCAATAGCCCCCTACCATAATAAACATGCTAAACAAGGATGCCTACACGATATGGCAAATCTACGCTAGCACAATGTACGGAGTGCAAAGGTACTTGAGCAACTACTCCAATCTTATGAAGGAGATGCCCACAATATCAACATCCATGGCAGGTGCATCCACTTGGATATATGGTTTAATTTGGATTGTTCCAGCTTGCCCTAATGCCAATCGAGTCGTCAAATCCCACTACAAGCTCAAACCACACCTTTGTATGATCCAGCTTAGGTTGGTGTCAGGAGCTGTTAGATGTCTAGAGAGCCTCAACTAGAAGGTCTAACTCCATAACTTCTGTTGACTAATACACCAAGTGGATGTGAGGGAGTAAGTGGATCTAGAGGAGCAGCTGAAAGCTCGAGTTCAACTACTCAAGACCAAGAGTCGAAGGAGGTAAGAATTTTGGAATCCCTATCTAAACCTGCCCCACCTGCTCCTTTTCCAAGGAAAATTTTCCAAGGAACCGAGCTACCACCCTTTATCTCCATAGGAAATCTCTTCCTCCCATTTCCAAATCCCCTCAATCTCCCCCTTCCAATCACAAGCCGATCTCTTCTTCTAACACTATATCTGACCCTCCTCCAGCTCCCCCTTCTCACAATGATACCTCTTTAACCAATCCCAAGACACATCTCTTTCATCCTCACATCACAGTCAAGTCTGATTAAGTAGGGGGTTTATTGATGTCAACAATGAGAAGTTGAATGAGGAGATGAGCACTAGGTCGGCTTGGAATGAAGAGAAAATAGAGGGATGCAAGTGGCCAGGCCAATCTTGGGCCAAAAACTAGAGACGAGGTGACCTAGAATAAGAATGGACATGGCAGTGAAGGCACCAAGCAAGAAGTGGTAGAGAATTTGCCAAAGGCCAGTGGGAAATTAATGGAGACAAATCTAGACAACAAGAAGCGTAAGGCCAAAACAAATATAGAGGCTTTAGAAGGAATAGAGAAAAGTGTTCTCCAAAACCTAGAAACCACGACCACAACTATAGTAGTAGAGGCCACTTTGAAATCAATGGAAGCTATGGCCAAAATTTAAAGGATTGCTACTAAGGTCGATTAGAAGGTTATACTGTCATCCAAATCATGGAAGATGTTGAGATGGGCATGGGCCTTGTATTTTTACAAATGAAGGGAGCTGGCCAGACTTTAGTAGATCACAAAGGGAAACGTGTAATGGGTGAATTGAATGGACCAAGTGATTAGAAGTCTCTGAGTTAGGAGGACATTCCATAGAACCTTGAAGCACAAGACACATAGATAATTGACTCGGGTAATGTAACAGTAGTCAACAAGCTACATGTGGGAGATGACACTCCAATAGAGCAAAGAAAATTTTAGTGTCCATATCCAAATGGCAAATGGAAAATCCACATCCTACAAAGTTCCTCTGGTTTGAACAAGCATTCTTGGATGGGTACTTTGACCCAATTAGGGAAGTGTCAGCTTAAGAGTGGGCTACATATTCAATATGGCTTCATGGACATGGCAGATAAATATATAGATGCTTTTTAAGTCGAGTGACACAAAATCTCTCGATACCTTATAATAAATATGTCACCTTTGACAATGACGCAATGGCCCTCCTATTTTGCACGTCAATTACACCTAGTAGAATAGTTATACTGGGGACTATGTTGACCAAGGCTGGCATGTATTATGAACATATGGTGACCCTCTATCGACCATCTTACAAAAAATGGATGATGAACCCCAACAATGAAACTTACAGATACAACTCTTATTTTGAGAATTGGAATTGGCTCTATCCTAAGCTTGGTCAAGTTGTGAGGGATTGCATAGATGCTTAGCAACAATACCCGCAAGCTTCACCAATGGACATTTAGGACATCTGCCCTTGGCTACCAGAGTCCCCGAAAAGATAATACAAAGAAGAGTCTCACTGTGGGGACCAAAGCAACATCCCATTGGCAAACAACAGCCTTGAACATGGGCCTGCTGTACAACCTCCATATAGAGAGCCTGAGCGTTAAGGACAAGCATGTGTTTTTGCACCAACTTGAAAGAGCCATCCCCAATGCTAGTGCAACAGCAATACTAGTAGGCTCCACCTCGTAAATGATGCAAACGTAGTTGTGGCTGATGGTGATCCACCAATGGACCTCTCACCAGAGGCTAGAGAGAGTGCAAGAAGAGCTTTGAGCTCACAACTCAAGCTAAATGAGAGTGAGGGTTAACCCTTAGGCTAACATATGACTAAAGTTAGGTCACCACGACTCAGGTTGAGCTAGCTCAAATTGAGAAAAAAGATTTGGCTGATGCCCAATGAGCAAGCAGTGTGCCTCCAGACTTCATCGAGCAGCAAAGAGTTAGGAGCTATCACAAGTCATTCATCAAGAGTGGTCTAAAAATCAATGGAACTGACTTAGGAAGGTGGTTAGCTTGACTGCCTTAATCTAAATAGTGTCTAAGATAAAGTGTGAGATGTAATGGCCTTTTGACATGAACTAGTCTTGACTTGTGGTATAAAGGCTACGAAGGTAGGGTCTGACTTGTTGTACTCACACAGTCTTGAGTCTTATCCAAGGCAAGCAAGAGTGAGTGCATGTATTTTGTTTTATAACTATGAATTGTTTGTATTGTGGAAGGCTTATAGATTAATGTAATTACTTTGCATGTTGAATTGTGCTGCATCTTTACATTTACTCACATTCCATTTGAGTGATTTATCACCCGTCATAATATGGTTTGCCCACATAGCACAAACCCCATTTGTTAGAGTTTCACTAATGGCAATTGTTTTTGCACCTCAAGCAGAGTAGGAAACCTAAAAAAGCACCTTAGGACTACAAGAGCGAGCATCTTCCTACTACTACTGATTTAGGCAGACACCTACATCGACTTTGGCATGGAATAATATTCAAACCTAGGGTGAGACAAGAAGACCATCAACACCTACAAAGGACCAACATTGGTCGGCAATGTAGGTGCTGGAGAAGTAGACTTCCATATAATAAAGTGAAGAGGTTGCACACATATAGAGGCCTTAAATAGTCCAGTAGACTGGTTGATAAAAGTGCAATAGACAGACTAGGTCAAGCCACTTTATGGGTTGACTAGTTGGCACTGTCAAGTTGGCCTAACCCTAGCAAGCCTCTATAAAGGCCCTCAATTAGGGGCCAAAGGTATTCCAAAGAGCTTGTTGGCTTAGGTTGCATCTAAAACAACTAGGAGAAGAAGCCTAAGAGCCTACTAGGCCTCGAAATCACTCACATGACTCAAGAGCGATGCGAGTACCACATACACATAGTGCTCTTGCAAGGCAGAAGTCCAAACATGTATATCACACATAGATGCAAAACTACTCATACTAGGAGAGCGAAAGGGTGCAATAAAGAGAGCTTTGTATGCAATACACTTTAAGAGCATACCTTTGTAGGAGTGCCCAGCCTTTGAACAACTACTAAAGCCTATCACAAAGGAATATGGCAAAGAGGCGTAGTTTCCTTTAGACGGTGTTCAAAAAAGAGACTTGTTTTGGATCTTAGGAATTACTTGTTGAGGTGTTGGTACATATGTTGGCAAGTTTTTTGTACTTGAGAATTACCTATTATCGTTTTTTTTTTTTGTTGTACATCTGAGTACCCTTTTGGTACCTTAACGTAGGGATTTTTTCTCGAGGTGTTGGTACATATGTTGGGGAGCTTTTGTATTTGAGAATTACCTATATATCTATTTTGTTTTGGCTATAAATCTTAGTATTCTTTTAGATCTGAATTGTCCTTTTATATTTAAGTAAAGCATATGTATTTGAGTTGTGTTCTGCATTAGTATCTTGTGAAGTTGGGGTGAACCTTTTGCTATTTAGGAGTGTTTTCAAGCAAGCAACCTCCCACTAGGAGTCTTAGAAGTTAGTGTCATTCCAACCACATACTCGTATTATCACTTTTGCATGCCATAAGAAAGTATATTGATGTGCATTTTCACTCATCAGGGAAAAAGTTCTTTGTGAAGACATTGACTTTGTTCATTGTCCACATAAGAACACATTGAATTTATTTTCCCAAGGTGCATTCCCTTGACTAGCTCTTGTATTTTTAACAACCACTTAGAATATGCTAGATACAACTTGGAATAAGCTAAGTTGTACTTTAAGAATAGACTTCCACTATGAAGTCACTATGTTTATGCACATAGTTTCGTTTCTTTATGATTCTTCTCCATCATCTTTGTTGCCATAATGCAACTTATTTATTTTAAAGGAAATAAAAAATATATTTGTATATCCAATGCAATTTAAGAGGATAAAGGTCTAGAGAGGATCCTTAAAGTGGACATGGAAAACCTTGACCCTAAGGGATAGGTTATACATAACACATTTTTCCTTCATTTTCCATTCGAGTTGGACATTGTAGGTTTGTATGATGTACTCTTTCAATCACTCTTACGCTATCTCCTCTCTTAATTCACATGATTTCTATCGAGTAAGATTAGTAGCATTCAAGCATGTCATGGAATGGAAGGAACTTAAAGATCCTTTTGCAAAGAAGGATACACAACAATTAAATTGTAATCAACAAGCAAAGTCTCCATATAGTAGCACTCAAACTCAATTTACTTAATTTTTAACAAAGACAACGGATAGGGAATTATTGCGCTTCACATATAAATCATCCATAAGATAACCTTACCACACTGCTCAAGCTACTAGACTCATATTACAGTACATACATACTTGCCTCATTGTAGAACAAATAAGGTAAAAATGGTAGACTATAAACATTCTATGAGAGTTTAAGAGAAAATCTATCCTTGACCTTATTGTTTTAAAGCCCATTCGTTTTTAAAAGAGGAAAATCCATCTTCGACCTCATAACTTTATTTTTGAAGGTCATTCATATTTGAAGGATGATAATGCATTTAAAAAGGAGAATGGGAATAAAAAAAGTGATCTCTTAGTTGTATCCTCTCAAAAAAAGCAGTGCATAGGACAAATGCTAGCACTTGCCTATCTAATTGCTTATCTCTTTATCATTTTCTAATAGAGATAGATCATGCTTTTATCTTTAGATTGATTTTATTATACATTTAATATCATTCATTCTTATTGATGTGCCAAATCTCCACCTTGAGGGCCTGGGTTCGATTCCCACTATGGTTTGCAATGGGTAGCCTACCTCTAGACATCCTCTTAGGCAATAAATTTAGGCCACTCGGGCTTTTCTTACCACCCATCTATGACTCATCTGCCACACATTTTTTATCTGCACAACATCTAGATGCATGGTAAATCAGGGAATAGTCCACATGTATTCTCATTGGTAGGGATGACTTTCACAAACCGACGGTTGCCTAGGTGTGAAACCCCACTTAGGGATGAGATTCATAGTCATGTACAGCCAAAATGATGCTGGGGCCCACCCATTCACCGAGCACCTGGATGTGAAAACCTTGATAGATGGCTTCATCCATCTGCAGATGGTTGTGAATGCTGACTCTTTGAGTGTGTGAGCAAGAGATGTGTGAGTTTGATAGAACCTCAATTGCCACATGGCTTGACCACACAAGGTGCATAATAGAAGCCATGTCACTGATGTGGCACCACACTTAAGGACCACGTCGATAGAGGAGAGATAAGACCCCCAACACAAAACAAACATGTGTGTACAAACAATCAAAAACTATTGTTCTTCATATTCCATGGCATAGCGAGGAACCCTAGCTCCCCCTCCATCCTGCCACCATAAATAGTCAATCTATTTGTGTAACAATCACCTCTTGCAAATTCTAGGAAAGAAAAGAAGCCATCCTCAATGCTTTGAAAGCTTGTCTAGATATCTTCAATTCAAATTCCTCAAATAGATCAAGATTTATAGAATACATAAAATATGTAGCGCTTTGGTTCTTGAGCACAATGGGTTTGCAAGCTGTACTTCAAGTTGACAAGACATTCTCCACCTTCTCCTTGTCTTTTTGGATAGCTTGCACAAGTTGTCTTGGAGGAGGTAGTTTTGCCCAATAATTGATTGGGCCAAGGTTTGTTGTGGGTGGATCATTTGAAACTTCTTGCAACCTTGCCTCCCACATTAGTCACAAAAGTTCTTGGGGCATTCATTGGTGTAATGCCCTGGGTCATTACACACTCGGCATAGAATTTTCACACTCAAGGTGTCTAACCTTGTAAATCAAGTGTGATCTTCAAAACATTTATATTTGCTACCAGCAAGCTAAATCTTTTGTCCATTGGATGGTGAAAGTTGCTAATAATGTCATTGACATCCCCTTCAAATGGGACCATGAGGTAGGATGGCCAAGAGGGGGACTTTGAGGGTTGAAAATAATTAATGCGGAGGAAGTGAGAAGCAGGCATGGTGCATTGTTTTGATGGCCTGCTTCTTTACTCCCATGGTAAGGCTATAATGCCTCTACTTTCGGATAGCACAAGCGATCATTGCTTTGAGCATCTTTGAGATATCTCGATGCACAAACATTTGAATCTATATTTTAAATTTGTGGATGAAAGGTTCTCCTATATTAAGGACCTCGAGGGTCATCTTTCCTACACTTTGGCATACTAGGTCAATCACTCTATCTTTGACCTAGGCTTTGCCCTAAAGTGCCACTAAGAGAACACATTCTATACTATTACACTGGTGGCTATTTCAATTGCTTGGACTTGGAGAGAAAAAAATTGGTGGTGACCTTCATTCTATTCAGAGGGTCTCTCATGCCAGCACATTCTATACTATTACACTGGTGGCTATTTTATTGCTTGGACTTGGAGACAAAAAATTGGTGGTGACCTTTAGTCTATCTAGAGGGGCTCTCATGCAGCACCCACAAATCCCCAAGCTCTTAATGTTCTCCTTCCTCAAGTAAACAAGCAACTAGTGAAGCAAGCAATTCAATCACTTCAAGACAAGGCTATAGTAGGAAGGATAGTGGGTCTCCCACTCCCACGAGGAGTCAAGTGCATGATTGGATCCTAGTGGATCCTGGTGCACTTAACATTAGAAAGTGAACACATCCAAGAGGTCACCATCTATAGGAGAGGCATCTTCCTCCTCCAACTAAGATCCCCCAACAATACCCTAGCACTTTTGACATAGAGCCCTATTTTTCATGGCCCATACTTCGTGTATTTGTTTCCCTGGTACCATGGTTTTACATTGGAGGAGATGGACATGAGCCATCGCATGCCCTACTTATGATGCTCTACTCCTTGGGGCTCTCGAGGAGCCATCCTTTCTTCTTTTCGCGTAATGCTGGAGTCTCTGCCAAATACAGTAGCCTCGATGATGGTAGATGATGGGGTTCCTAGAGTCATATTGGTTGTCAACAATCCAGAGTTCCTTATGATCTACCTCAAAATCCTTGACCAAGGAGATCTCCAAGAGGGGATCAAGGTTTCATGGTTGCCAAAATAGTGCCTATAGTGTAGATTAATGGGACACCTTGCATGTGACTATCATAAAGCATGGAGATGGACGCCTCCTACCTTTTCCCAAAAAGCTTGCCAAAGATAGCAGAAGGAGCCTCAAGTGAGTAGGGCTTTGCATCTTCTTAGGTAGTAGTAGCAGCAACAATGGGAGTCCCAAACCCCTTGGTTGGAGCCCCCTGAGGCATAGTAGATCAAGGTCGAAAGGAAGAATCTAAGAAAGATGGCCACAAATAATTACTGATGATATGGTAGACTCAAGGAAAAGGCGTAATTAGAGCATGAGACATCTTCACATCTACAGTGGGAAATCACGGAGCACCCCTTTGGGTCCCCAACCCTGACTTTAGAGGACAAGACTTCCTTCAATCTTTTGACAAATTCCCTTGTGGTAGAGGCCAAAGCACTCAAGCAGTAGCACAGATGCAGGAGTCCCTACCACCTCAGTGGCCATTGCTTGCTCTGCTCACCTTCCTTCTCATTCAAAGGCAAGGGTCCAAAGTTTTCAGGTCCTCACATAGCAACAAGACACCAGATCCCTTCCTACTTCTATGACCAATGCTCCCCGTGCTTGCCATCCCCTTCCTTTGGTTCCTTCCCCTTTCTATCCTCCCCCTCTGCTTTCCTCCTCTCCTCCCCGCCCCATCTACTCCCCCGCTACAATCACCCTCACTACCCACCCTCCAACTTCCACCTCTATGCCTTCTCCCTCTCCCATTCCCGCCTATAGCAAGTGTGATTGCTTCTTCCACTTCTTTCGCCTCTTGCGCTCCCCATAGACCGTGACCTAATCCCCAGACTATGGGCAAGGGCGAGGCCGACGAGCCCTCTCCCACCCGTAGCATGTAGCTTCCTCCTCTCACACACAAGCCATCCCTTCCCCTTCACAGGGTACACCCTCAAGGTGCCTGCGAAAGGGGCTTGTTCTCCCAGCTTCCACATCCTAGGCCCCACCCTAGGAAACCCTTGTTGAGGGAGTTTTGGAATGTGGAATTATCTATAGGTTTTGGATACATATCCTCTAGCTCTAGAGATGATAGTGTTAATCTTGCACCTACAAAAAGGGAGGTCCATAAGTGTGGTTGGTTCCCACAGTTGTTGTTTCTATGATTTTCATATTGCCTCCACAAGAGAGGTGTAGTGGACCCCTCTCTATTTGATTGCATGATTAGAGAGCAGATGTACCACATGATCGAGTAGTGGATGAGTCCATAGGGGATTCATTTGTGGCTCACCCAAGGCAATTCAACTACTTTTTAGCCAGAGGTGCAGCTCACTTAGGTGACTTACTGGATGTGTGAGCATTGCGTTGACAAGTTTGGGGTAGATTTGTCTCCTTCATGCTGCATTGGCCCGAAAGGTTGGGCATATTAAAAGTTCTTATGTGGTAGTCTCACTCATGGGCTTGGGAAGTAAAAGCATGAGCGTGAGGTCATTGAGTGGATTTTAATTTAATGTGTGCGCCTATTTACTTTGGGGTGGACATGAGCCCCTTTTACCGGCGGTTGCACAAAAGTGTGAATCCTCCCTACCTCTTCCTCGTCCCCCACCCTCCCCCAAGCAATGGTCACTTCGATTTGCACCAATTAGGGTGTTTTTGTGCCAAGCATGCACCAATCAGGGTGTGTTGTCATTTGGTTCTGCACTAAGATGTCCGGCCAAGGGCGACGGGAATCAGTGAGGGAGAGCTTTGGTTGCGGGTTGGCATGAAGCTAGCCGGGTGTGTGAGCAATTGATGTGTGAGTATGTGTAGAGAATTGTGTGTGTGTGTGTGTTTCACCCCAAAAAAAAAAAAGTTTGTGACAACGCTGAGCCAGGTCACGTGCCATGTAGAGGACCACGCGAGCAATTGAGAAACACACGTGTGTGTGTGTGTGTACACACGAACAAAAACTGTCCAAGGAACCCTAGAACTGCGTCAATCCTGATCTACCTGCGTAACAATCGCAGACAGACCGAGAGAGAGAGAGAGGGTGGAAGAGGCGGGGGGAGATCGACCGGGACGGGAAAACGAGATCAGAGGTGCAGGAGGCGATCGCAAGCAGACACAGCGAGAGAGAGAGAGAGAGAGAGAGAGAGAGAGAGAGGGGGGGAGATCGACTAGGAGGGCGGGAAAAGGAGACCAGAGGTGCAGGAGGCGACACACAGACAGCGAGAGAGATCACTCAAAACGAGGCAGGAGACAGACAGCGAAAGAGATCACTTCCAGAGCATTTTTTACGAAGGTAGATAAACTCCAGACACGAGCATCATTTCCCTGAGCGAAAACAAAAGTGCGAAATTCTACGCGAAATGCGAGAGAGATCGATCCCATCTTTGAGCCACACCTGATCCCAATTCCCCTTCTTCTGCTTTTTATGGCGGTACGCTCCTTCTGCACCCCTTCATTTTCATCTTCCTTTGGCCTTTCTGAGCTTTCCACCAATCTCATTGTTCTCATCGCAGTTCGCCGATCCCGCAGCGTTTCGCCGAGCGCACTACCCGGCTTGGTAGCGTCGGCCTGCTTGTAAGCCTCTCAGGCCGTGGTCTTTGCTCGTGATGGAATCGCCATCCTCAGTCATGGATCCCGATTTGCCTTCCTCTCCTCCTGTACGTGCTTTGGACCAGGATCAACTCCCTGCCGTTTTGCCGTCTTCGGAGGACCAAACGAGCCCTGGGACTTCGAAACAGGATTTGCCCGTGCTTCCGAATGGCCATCTTCCTGCGAACGGCCTGCGCTCCCGCGGCATCATGAAAAATGGGAAGCCCAGGCCATCTGCAGTGCGGGATTACCCAGATGAAATCGGCCTAAGAAAGCCAACGAAGGAAGGTGGACAAGCAGCTCGTAATGGCGATGTTCAAGAAAGTAGTGCCCGGAAGGAAACCAAAAATTCCCTACAGGAGGTTCCAGAGGCGAGTAAGCCAGCCAAGACTGCCAACCTTGCAGAAAGAAAAGCCAGCATTCAAAGGTCCCCTCCCTCAACGCAGTCTGAAGTCTTACAAAGGGAAAATGGGCTGCCTAAATCCGATATAGCCACGAAACCTCTAGAGGCAAAGCGAAAATCTTCTCCCCAGGCGGCGATCCAGAATCTGGACCAGAAGCCTGTTAACCCGAAGCTTGACGGTCCTGAAGCTCCAGGAATTTCGCAGTCTCCACGTGAAGGTGACAGACTAGGGCCGGCTCTAGAGGCATCTCCTGATGACTCTAGAATGAAAGAAAGTAGCCGTGCAGACAATAGTAAAAGCAATGGTGCTAGCAAGAAGCCTAAGGAGTCAAAGCAAGGAAGCTCACCTGCGGGGGGAAAGCCCAAGGAATCTGCAGATAAAATTCAGAAGAGCAAAGACCAGAAGCCAGATTCCCCCAAGTTTGAGGGTACTGAAATTGTAGGAGTTTCTCAGTCTTCACTTGAAGGCGACAAACGAGGGCCAACTCAAGAGGATTCTCGACCCAATGAGAGCAACCGCAAAGACCACATCAAGAGCCATGGTGGGGGCAAGAAGCCTAAGGAGTTAATGCAGGAAAGCTCACCTGGGATCAAAACGCCCAAGGAATCAAAACAGGAAAGCTCACCTGCAGAGAAAAGTCAGAAAGGCAAAAGGCCCTCTGGCTCAGCACAACCTCCATCGAAGGGTAAGAACGTGGACCTCAAAGGTGAAACCGCCACAGAGCAGAACACAACACCGAAAAATGCAAAAAGGAAAAGAGAGCCTTCGACTCTGTCCGATACTGCTAAGAAGCCCAGACGATCTGCTGGGAAAGCCATGAAGCCAGCCTCATCAATTTCTGAAGGAGGGAACCCAAGAAAAGCTGTAATTGAGGCTTTGAGAGCCTATGATGCAATTCGCCGAAAAATTCTGCAGGATGAAGAGATCCATGGAAAACAAGGCAAAGGCAGGGCTGATTTACTAGCAGGATCCATCATGAAAGATAAAGGTCTGTGTCTGTATCGTGGTGAGAAGTTTAAGGGGTCCATTCCTGGTGTGGAAGTGGGGGATCAGTTTTTCTTCAGGATGGAGATCTCTTGCATAGGTATGCACGGTCCTATTCAGGGTGGCATCGAATATTTAACTGCCAAAGAAAGTGAATGGAATGATCCGGTTGCCATTAACATTATCTCTAATGTAGGCCAAGATGGTGACGATTGTGGAGACCAGTTAATTTATGCAGGTCAGGGTGGGAGAAGTGCAGACAATAAGCAAACTGACGATCAGAAGCTTGAAAGAGGCAATTTGGCAATGGATGGGAGTCAAAGACACAAGGTACCTGTGAGAGTGGTTCGAGGCATTAAGGATTCCAACAGTCCAGCTGGGAAGATTTACACCTATGATGGCCTGTATATGGTAGAGGAGAGCTACATCGTCAAAGGGACAGGTGGTTTTGATGAATATAGATTCAGGCTTCAACGTGTACCAGGACAGCCACAGCTTGGATCATATTTGATCACCTTCGCCAGTGAGTTAAGAAGCAAGGACCCCTCCTCACGCAACAGTGTTATTGTGAAAGACATTTCTAAAGGAAAGGAGAGCCAACCCATCTGTGTTGAAAACACAGTTGATGATGAAAAAGGTCCAGCTACTTTTGAATACACCACTAAAGTAGAGTATCCCAAAGACATTGGTAAACTGGAAGCACCTGTTGGGTGTGATTGTAAAGGTGCTTGCTTTGCCTCTAGTAAATGTTCTTGTTTTTCGAGGCATGGAGGCGAGTTTGCATACCTGAATTGTGGAATTCTTGTGAAAGAAAAAGATATAATATTCGAATGTGGTAGCCTGTGCACGTGTTCTTCTAACTGCAGAAATAGATTGACCCAGAAGGGTTTGAAGTTCCGGCTTGAGGTATTTAAGACAGAGGACCGGGGGTGGGGCGTGCGCAGTGTGGACTCAATCCCAGCAGGCAGCTTTGTATGCGAGTATACTGGAAAGCTGATTACTGACCTGGAATGTATTGACACTGTAAGTGACAGGGAGCATCTCTTGGATCTTCGGAGGTTGCCACACAATACGAAACGTTGGGGTGATGTTTCCAGTATCTTCCCAGAGAGCCCGTCTGCTGATACCATGCCAGAGGTTGGGAATCCCCAATTTGTGCTTGATGCCAGCCACAGCGGCAATGTGGCTCGCTTCATAAACCATAGCTGCTCGCCTAATCTTCTGATTCAGAAGGTTCTATCTGATCATCAGGACGTGAGGTTTCCTCAGATCAAGCTGTTTGCGATGGACAATATTCCTCCCTTCAGGGAAATTACATTTGATTATGGCTGTCCACTAAGTGAAGAATTCAACACAGAGGAGCAGAGCAGGGACTGTTTATGTGGAAGCACAAATTGCAAGGGGAAGCTGTATTATTAAGCACGCAATACAGAATTTATGGCCACTGGCACACCAATCTCAGTCTTGGAGTTGCATCCACTGTACTCTTCTGTCTACTTGTATGACCTGCATGGCAGTGAAGCCTTATGCCAAGTACAGGATCTATGTGCAGCATCTGTTACGTATGTGCTGCCTCCTTTGTGTTGGCATCCCTCCTATGCACAGCTTTTCGAGAGGAAGACAGAGAACTCACTTTTTTGTTCCCTTTCCTCTCTTTAAATACATTTTCTTCTTTTGAATAGGAATGAGAATGAAACTATAAGGTCAAGGTGGATTTCCTTTATAATCTCATGGGAACCATCTTCTCAGATGGGTGTGTATAGTCTGTCATTGTCACCTTATTTGTCCAGCTGTGAGGCTGTTTGTCTGTGTTCTTTGTTGGCTGTTTTGGATTCCTCATCATACCAGCTGTTGCAAGGCATCCATTTACTTCTTTTGTGAAGCAGTTGTGGGCTGTTTTCTGCATGATTTCTGCTTTTGAGCCTTGCAATTGGAGGCTTGTTACGACATGATTTTCAGATTAGGTTTTCATATGCCAACTGCAGCAATGATGTCTTGCACCTTTAGCCCTTCTCTTCCTTGCACCAGTGAAGATATGTTTTGAATGTGCAATTAGTGGTGTAAGTATGTCTTCCTTTTGTTTTTCAAAAAAGTTTTTGTTACCTCTTTTTTCTTCTCTTTCATTTTCTCTTTTTTATTTTCTGTGCAGATTTTTGGACTTTTGAACAACAAAAAATCTAAATTTATATGATTGGACATATTCTAGTCTTACAAAGGTATATATAAGTATAACGAATACGGCAACAAACCATGGTAGAAGGACATGGCATCTATGGGCAAGGTGCCTCGTCAAAGGTGTAATTTAAGGGCACACAGATGGCATTGTTGGTGATGTGATTGTCATGGTTTGTGACGAATTTCTCTTACAAGCTGTCATGAATCTAGCCACTAAAGCTGTCTGCAGGTACAACCAACAGATACAAGACAAGGTGTGTGTCCTTTGGGACAGGGGCATCTTTCTCTAACTGGGTGCAGCTGTTGGGAGGTGTGTCTCTGCCTCGAAGAGGTATGCCCTTCACATTGGTTCTACCTTTTTGAGAGGAAAGTATATTTGAACTTATGTACTCGTACACTCCAGGACTGCACTCGTTAATAGGAAGAACTCTCAAGGGTATCATCATTCACATTCTTGATCTTGCATGATTGCCTTTTTGCCAATAGTGATTGCTACTGCTTAGTATATTTGATATACTCCTTCTGGGGAAAAAAAAAGTATATTTGATGCACTCATTGCAGACCTGCATCTTTCATTACAGCATCCTTTTCCTGTAGGGTCTTAGTCATATCCTTCGAAGATGTAAACTTTCAGGCAATTAATCATTATGGAAGTTGAATTTAATCAAATTGTCTAGTCTGTGTAACAGTGGTACGGAAATTGTCACCTTTTATTGAGTTTTGCATGTTGGATCTTAAAGATGTCAGTATGTTGAGAGAGTGTGGTGTAGTCCTGTGACATGTATGCCAATCTCAGTCTTTGTTTGTAAGAATTCAACGGTAACATGCAACGGTGAATGACCGTGTAATGCGCAGCAACACTTGCTTTAAACCTTTGTGCGAGGCGTATGCGTATGCACCAGAAGTGATAGAGAGAGAGTAGGGTTAGAGAGAGTGTAGGCACCAGATTGGGTCCCTGTACCCACTGAGGGGCCCCCTTCCCAAATGGGGAAGAATTTGCTTTATATCTTGGAGAACTGCAAAAGAAGACAGTTGGCACTCCTGAGAGCTCAAGAGAGAACTCTGAGGATGACCCTTTAATACGGAGAGCTGACCCACAAATGCCTGAGAAGCAACCCAAATCTGGACAAGACCACGATGCCCACACGCAAGGTGTGGACCACTGTGCAAGGCTATTGAAGAGGCTTGTGCTGTCCCCAGGTATGCAGTGGAGCTGCGTGAGTGTGAGAGATGAAGGGAAGATGGAAATCTGAGAGTAATGGAAGCTAAGAGAGAACTGAGATGTGAACTGAGAGCTGAGTGATAAGAGCTGTGAGTGAGCTGAGAAAACTGTTAAAGAAACTGTAAAGAGAGCTGCTGAAACAGACACCAAACCTTCTGTTTGCTGGTCCAAACCCTGGCTGTAGTGCTGTGTGTACTCCTCCCTTAGAGGCTGATTTGCACTGCTAACTCTTGCTGCTGTGCAGGGAATCTCTGGAGGTGCACCGCGCTGCACTGGAGGGTTGGTAGAGCTGCTGGGAAGGCTGGTAGAGCTGTTGGGAAGGCTGGAGCTGAGTCAGGAATGAGGGCTGCAGCCCCCCCTTTATATAGGGGGTTGTGGGGTGAGCCAACCACCTCCAAACTGGCCTGCCAGCTGGTCGGTTGGTTTGGGCTGGCTGGTTGGTCCCTTTGCCCCATAAAAGGCAGCCTAGGGAGGGGCACAGGGCAGCCTATAAAGGCAGCCCTTCGCCAGCCCATTCTCCCTTTGATGGGAGCTTATTGGTCCAGGCTTGAGGGGGCCTTCTGGGCTCCTATCCTAGGCTGAGAAACCTACCTAGAGCCCTAAGGCGGAAACACTAACCTACTGTTCTCCAGTGGGTACTAGTGAACAAGGACTGACTTTCTGACTTGACCTAAGGTTGAGACACTGACTTACGTAGCTCATGCTTGACTGTCCCTGGACAAGGGTTCACAATGGGGTCACGGCATACGACAAAATATCCTATCATAGGAACTATTTGCAATTTGTCGATGAAGCCAGTTGTCACCTTGCATCCAAATGCAGGGGTGCATGCGACATCAACTCGCAGTAGGGATGACTTATATAGCATATTTGGTTTAAATTCGGCATGGCTGACAAGTTGCATGGAGGCAATGGCTTCATGTAATTATTTCAGATCAACGGGAAAGTGTCAATGCAATAGGTGCATGTAAAGTACAATGTAATTACTCTGCAGAGGGTCATGATTTTGATTGAAGTCATATCAACTTGTTATTAAAACATTAGTTATGATCTCAAGGGCATAGGGATGTTGGAGGATGAAGGTCAACTCCCATACGAGGAGAACACAGGGGGGGACAGCCGTGGAGAGATGTAGGGGATTATTGAGGGATAAAGAGGCTGCCACTTGCGGTTCCCGGCACAGTTTCTAGCCACTTTGCAGGGTGCTCTCTACGCAGTAGAGTTGTTGGCAGCAGCAGCAAACATCAGAGATTTCAGCAGGGTCTAGCTTATGTGCAGAACTCAACACTCGAGCAGAACACCTACAGCAAAAGGGTAGCGAAGAAGGTATTTTGGGGCTCCTCTCTAAGCCACGGAAGACATCAGTTGGAAGCAGGGAACACTTTGTGTGTTATTTACATAGGCGCTGATTCTCAGGTTAGGGGGCAGGGAACACTTTGTGTGTTATTAACATAGGTGCTGATTCTCAGATTAGTGAACTCAATCCAAGCAAGGTTAGGGTGCCGGGAAGCAGGCTGATGTGGGCTAGTGGGCTTGAACACTAGCAAAGGGCCAGTTGGCTAATTTTAGCCAGGGCGCTTTCCATAAAGCGGGATGCTCTTCTATATAGGGGTTGCCAAGGCTATTGTGATGGCATTCAGTGTGTACACACCATTGGATGGTCTGATCTGGATCTTGAGCCTAGACTTGTGGCTGCTACGTGGCGAGATGCTGTGCCGATATGGTTCCTTGGGAATATGTTAGAACTATAGGCATGGGCTTGTGGGAGTTTGATCTCTAGCCCACGTGCTCGGGGGTGGCTGGGAGAGGTGTCGCCTATTGATTTTTGTTTTGTTTTGCTGATTATTGTTTTGGACTGTGTTTCGGGTTGGATACTGGAGGGGGTGCTACAGTTGGTATCAGAGCAGCCCTCAACACAAAGGAACTCGCTGCAACAGAGGGAGATGCTCTTCTATTCAAGGGTGGCCAAGGCTATTGTGATGGTATTCTGTGTGCACTGTGTGGATGGTCTAGTCTGGATCTTGAGCCTAGAGTCCTACCTTCCACCTGGCAGATCACGAGATGCTGTGCTGATGGTTCCTTCGGAACGGGTCCTGGCGGTATGGGACACACGAGGTATGGGCATGGGCTTGTGGGAGTTTGATCTCTAGCCCATGCGCTTGGGGGTGGTTGGGAGGTGAGTCTCCTGCTGATTATTATTTTTGTTGTGCTGATTATTATTTTTGGGACTGTGTTTAGGTATCTATATAAGACAACAAACCAAACCTCCAAATGCATGTCCAGTTGTAATGAAGGTGGGAAATAGCAGGGAATTAGGTGGGAAATAGGTGGGGTGGTAAGATAGGAGAAAGAAGGGGGATTATATAAGTCAGCCCCTAATGATTTGTATGGTACTTTTTGATGTGACATCTAATCCTATCTACTCTCCCTTCCTCCTTCCTGCCTACGCTCACTCACACTCTCTCTCTCTCTTCCCTACTCCCTCTCATTCTCTCCCCCCCTCTTTCCTACCTCATTCTCTCTCTCCTACCCCTTTTCCTCCCTTCTTCCCCTATCTCTCTCCCCTTCTGCTAAGTCTATTCCCTTTTCTCTAAATCTTTTTGTGTTTTCCACACACTATCTCAGGTGCTCATTATAGTAGGGTTTTGCTATCCATTTCTCCTTGCCTACATTCGAGCTCCTCTCTCCAGGGCTAGTCACCATGCCACCGAAGCGTGCCCCTCGTGATATATTAGCATGACACTAATGAGGCTGCTTAGTATGAGCAAGTGCCTGCCAGAGTGGCTGCATCCACTGGTGGTGCAAAGGTTCCTTCCACTCAGTCTCTCTCCCCTACATCTTGGGAAGCGTAGACAGCATAGACGCAGTTTCTGGATGTCCATTCCTCTATGCTCTAGGGTGCTTTTTGCCAGATAGGACAGGAGTTCGGCAACAGCTTACCACAGCCATGGCTATGCAGGATACGGCTCTTGTCCAGATGGGACATCAGATTGGTTAGCAGATCACATCTGCCATTGCTATGTAGGATAAGGGTAAGCAGCCCGCACCCTAGCACGGGAACCATTCAGACAGTCATGACGTTTTGTTTGCTCCACGCAGGGGTTTTATGGCAGATGCTTGTCATGCCTATGAGCTTTAGTCTTTTGGACCATTGCATGTACACCCTAGCTTGGGGATTATCTGGACTTAGATGATGCATTTTCTGTGCCATAGAGCACCTTCTTGCAGGATGTCAGGCCATCTTTTTGGCTCTCAGCTTTCTGCATCCATGCAAGCTGAGCTGTCTCTTTTGGGCTGACCCGTTGGCATCCGGCTAGTGCTCGTTTCACTGCACCAGCGAGTATGCTTGGAGCTGGCTTGGGTTTATATGGCAGCCCACACCCCTGGGAGAGAGGTCGGTCCTCTTCTCAGCCCTTTGGTATGCCATCATTTCAGAGAGCTGGATTTGGCAGAGAGACCCAGCCTGGGGTTCATGCACCTATCGCTTCGCAGATGCAGCCAGTGCATCATATGGCAGCAGCTTTTACGCAGCAGGGGGTTGGTGGTGGGCAGCAAGCCACGTTTGATGACATGTTGGCATATTCTTTGCATTCACGTAAGGCCCTACCTGAGGCCATCAAACTTGAGATGCCCTTGTCCGAGTATGTGAACCTCAAGCGTGATGATGCCCGCACTTCTGGAGGTTACCCACACAAGAATTATGCAGCCTAGGATATCGAGGAAAAACTCACAGTGCATAAGTTTAAAGGGGACACTCGCACTCCCAAATGGTTGGAGGAGTGGCTCACAAAGCTGGAAGACCATTTTCGCTTCTACCCGAAGTCTAAGGAGGAGTGCATCATTTTTGCAGGTATGCATATGTAGGACTATGCCCACACATGGTGGCGATACATGAGGGATTCGCCTCAGAGACCAACCACTTGGAGGGCTTTCAAAGAATTGATGGATCTTCACTTGTATTGGATCAATACTAGGCTGAATTTTATGCCTTGTCATAGACCGGTATGGTCCAAGAGTACTTGCAGCGCTTTTGGAGGCTTTCGCTGTTTGTGCAAGATGTATCTGAAAAGGGAAGGCTGCTGTGTTTCATCCATGGGTTAAGTCCTTCTCTCGTTGCAGATGTGAAGGCACATAACCCTCAAACAATTGAGAGGGCAACTCAGCTTGTAGAAGTATTCGAGCCTAAATATGCTGGCAAGCACAGAAATGCAATGGGCAGCTCGCATGCTACGGGGTATGACGCTGAGTCGAAGCCTAAATTTGCTGAGTGGACTGACAAGAAATCTTCAGCAGTACCATTTTCTCGCTTTCCTAGTGTCTCGGGTAGTAAGATGCCGTATGCTAGGCCTTACAGGTATCCTGATGCCAAGCCTGGAGGCAAGCCTACCGTTGGAAATGAACAGGCTGAGATAAAACAGCATACACAGGCAATAATGGACAGCAGAAAGAAGGCCAACTTATGCTTTAAATGTGGCGAGAAATGGACTCCTGAGCACATGAATGTGTGCAAGATGCGCAACAGTGGTACTGCCAAGCTCAGCATGATCATTGACCTCTCAGATGACGAGGAATTGTTTGATGCCTTGCCCCAAGTTCTTTGGATGCGTCTCAGGATGAGATGACAAAAACACATGATGTTGATGAGGCTCCTGACACTGGAGCCACGAAGGGCACTGGCTTTCCTTTTGATCTTGGTGGTGCTACTGCGCATGACACTCATGCTTCGAATTCGTATGAGATTCTGCCCACTGATGGCGTGAGACCGTAGGCCCACACTCTTTTCTGTGGAGCATCACGATGCTTTGCCTTTTTATGCACGTGAAGATGCAGGTGGTAATGCTCCTGTGAACGAGGAGGAGGTTTATTGGGATGCCCAGCACTTTATACTATTTCCATGCATGCCTTGATGGGTGCCAAAAGTGCTGATACTATCAGATTAACAGGGATGATTAATGGCAGGGTTGTGCATGTGTTGGTGGACAGCGGTAGCACCCACAGTTTTGTTAACTACAAGACCATACAGAGGGTGGGACTGATTGCTATTGAGATAGACCATGGGCTGAGAGTAGAAGTGGCCGATGGACAGCATATGATCAGTAGATCTTGTTGCCAAGATGCAAGGTTTAAGCTCTCTGATGACTATACATTTGCAGGTGATCTCTTGGCACTTGATATGGGCCCAATAGATGTTTTCCTGGGCTGTGATTGGTTGCAATCACTTGGCAAAATTAGCATGGATTTCAATGCCTTAACACTCAGCTTTGTCCACAGGGATGGATCAGTTACATTGCATGGTATTGCAGCTCCTAAATTGCAGGTCATTTCAGCAAGGCAATTGGCCAGAGAGCTCAAGATGGGTAGTGCCATATATGCATTAAATGTGTCAGTAACTAAGGAGGGTGGCACTTCTCGTGTTGATGATTGTGATATGCAGAGATTTTACTCAGAGTTTGCAGATGTGTTTACTGATTTGCCGTCATAGTTGCCTCCGAGAAGCAATGTAGATCATGCCATAGTCCTGGAACTTGGCAGTAAGCCAATCAATAAGGCCCCATACCAACTCTCTAAGGTAAAACGGGAGGAAGTGGCAACTCAAGTGAGGGACTTACTTCATAAGAGTTTCATCACTCATAGCACTTCTCCTTTTGCATCCCCTGTGCTCCTGGTGAAGGAGGACGATTCTTACCGTATGTGCATTGACTACAGAGATTTGAATCAGGTCACCGTCAAGAACAAGTTTCGAATCCCCAGGATAGATGACCTGTTGGATGAACTCAAGGGTGCTCAATTTTTCACTAAGATTGATTTGAGGTCCGGCTATCATTAGATTAGAATGAAAGCTGGGGATGAGCACAAGACAGCCTTTCGCATAGAGAGGGGACTGTATGCCTTTTGGATTGACCAATGCACCAGCTACCTTCCAGGCACTCACGCATAACATTTTGCAGCCTCTCCTTTTCAAATATGTGCTGGTATTTTTTTATGATATCCTCATTTACAGCAAGGATAAGTAGGAGCACATCACACATGTCAAGCAAGTGCTGGAAATTTTGAGGTTGCATCAGCTTTATGCTAAAGCCAGCAAATGCACTTTTATGGCACAAGAGGTTGAGTATCTTGGATACATTGTGAGCAAGGACGGCATTCGAGTGGATCTTGCAAAGGTGAAATGCATTGAGGATTGGCCGCAGCCACGCAACCCTACTCAGTTGAGGGGATTTCTAGGTCTTGCTTCCTTCTACAGGCGCTTTGTTTGCAAGTTTGCCAAGAGGGCAGCCCCTCTGACAGGCCTTTTGAAGAAGCCCTACCCGCCTAGCCTCACCTGCGGCTCCCTCCCTGCCTAGCCTCCCTCCCCGTCTAGCCTCACCACCTGCAGCTCCCTCCCGCGCTCGTTGCCTCCTCCGCCCGCTGCCTCTTCCGACCCTCTGCTCCTGTTGCTCCCCCCCGCTTGCAGCTCCGTCCTCCTGCAACCCCTCTCCTGCCTACAGCTCCCGCTGCCTCCCCGCTTGCAGCCCCTCTGCCCACTGCCTTCTCTCCCCCGCTTCTGCTCCACCCTCCCTCTTGGCTCCCTCTTGTCTCGCCACTCCTCAGCCCGCCCCACCCCTCCCCCGCCTTAGCCTACTCCCTCTGAGGGAACCTACAGCCCCGTCTCCTACTCCCTCCATTGAGCTTTGCGGCTCCCTGTCTCGTTTCAGCCCCCTGGGGGTTTCTCCCGTGGGGGGGGTTTTACATGCTCCCTCTCCCTCTCTCGCTCCTGTAATAAGACTAAGACCTACACTGAACACAGGTCTGTCGAACGAAATGGGGAAAGGTGGCAAGGATACGGATAAAGCCGCCAAGAAAAGCCAAGAAACAAACACAACTGAACATTGAAGATGTGAGCACATGCTACAACCACGGTGGACTCGGAGTGGACAGTAGAACAAAGGCGGGACCGACCTCTGCCTCAGCTTCAGTCACAACTTTAGTTTCAGCTTCAGTCTCAACCTCGGTCTCAACTACATCCTCATCCTCAGCCTCAGCGTCAACTCTAGTTCCAGTTTCAGCTCCACTTACGCCCACAACCTCTACAGTTACAGCTACTGGCTCTAATATACCCCTACCCATGACATTGATTGCTCCACCCTCCCCTATGATAGAGGGGTTGCCACTGACACCATCTTTTCCATCTCTCCCTTCCTCTCCTGCTACAGTTCTCTCTCTGATTATGACACCTACTCTGGAGGGGTTATACATTGTTTTGCACTACTCAACCTTTTTCTCCCCTTTGTCTCTCAGTCGGCCCACGCTTCCACACCCTGTTGGGATCGCCTCCTCCAGGCCACTATCATCTCCATACCGCATCCATCTCACCCAGTCATCAACCAGCCTCCAGTCTCATCCTCACACTTTCAGGCCACAGTCCTTTCAGTTTCCGTTAGAGCACGGACGAGCTGACCTATTAGAGGCTTGTAAGTACTTGTTGATGGAGGTCCAGAGCTTCCGAGAGCGCGAGAGGGAGCTATCACGCTTCGCACAGGAGCAGCCATGCTTCACCCAGGAACAGGCACGTCTCATACAGGAGTAGTCTTAGGCTATCCAGTCCAGGTTGATCTTATTCAAGGGCTCAGACAGGAGATCTCACAGCTCCGACAGGAGGTCAGTGATATACGTACAGTCCTAGGGAGCTCCCCAATTGTGGAGGCACAAATTGTGAGCATGCAATCTGCCATTGAGGAGACATTCAGATGGGTCGACGTAGCCAAACGGGAACCTGCAAGGGTAACCATTTTGGCTACCTCCTGGGGCAGCAGCAGAGAGTCAGTAAGGCTCTCAACATCAGAGTACGTGGGATTCCCCGCATTGAGGCTACACCGACGATAGATGCGTAGGCCTTCGTGACTGTCACCACAATGTAAATATCCTAAGTCAAAGTACAGTTGACCATTTATTTGATCATAGTTAAAGAGTTTTATATGTGTTAATTATGGTCAAAGAGTTATTTTAATGGTCAAAGGATTGACTACGGTCAAAGATACTTGACTCTAGTCAAGTAAACTTGACTTCGGTCAAGGAGACTTGGTTTTATTACCAAGAGGGTTAACTGCGGTTAACCAGAGAACTACAGAGCTGACTACGGTCAGAGAGTGTTGACTTCGGTTAACAAGACTTGGCATGTGCCAAGAGGGTTAACCCCGGTTAACCAAGATGTGCCAACTTCGGTTGGAGAGACTTGGCTATAATTAAGGCGCCTCGACCCTTGGTCAAAGCCCCTTAATTATAATCAAGAGTGTTGACTCCGGTCAACCAGAGAATAAAAATATATATATATATTTGTTTAGATGTGCACATGTGTTCAGTGGGGACGCCCACCGTGACTAGAATTAGTCCACAGTGTGTTATTTGCATGCAAAGCGCTAACAATTAATGGGTGCCATGGTGGTGCGCTTTAATTAATTGTTGCAGGTACTAGGAAGAATTATTTTTCCTAAGCGTAACGGGAGCCTGACAAGCATCTAGGAGGCGGTTCGTATGACCGAGAGCTTTGAAGACTCCAAAATGGCCCTTAGTGGCATGTAATAGGACTTAGTTTAGATTTTAGACAAGTGGCATGTTGCCAATTTGATTTGAGCTTGAAGCTCTTGTAATAAAGTGGATTTTTTTTACGTTTTGAAATGTAGAGGTTACCAGACAGCTCTACGCTGAACTTCTGTAACAGATTTTCTCTCATGAATAAAAACCTTCGGTGGGGTCCAGCCCGACGTTTTGTCCTTGGCCCTAGTGCATCTTCAGAGAGAGGGAGAGCTTATGAAAGCACAATTACTGTCTTTTATGAGTGGTAATGGCTGTCTTTCAGTAGCGAGTCGGTTATATTGGTATCAGAGCCTGGCTGCACAGCTTCATAAAGCTGTGACGATCAAGTACTAGTTGCGTCGAAAATTTCCAAAGAAGGGGTGCTATTATCGTACGCAGGGATGGACAGACGAAAACTCGGAAGAGCTGAGAGTGCAGTTTTCTTTTGAGATTTCCCGTGCTCATTGACCACGTAGTTCACAGAGAAACCCGAAGCCCAAGTCGAGGGAGCCCGTATCTAGGAGCAAAGGAAGATGGAGCAACGACGTATGAGACCTGCTGGTGGGCTGGGTTAAAATCTCGAACCATCGTCGTGCTTCACCGACGTAATAGCACGCAAGTGCTTAGGCGTAATGTTTGAAGCGGGGTGCAAAGGAGCGGCGAGTCACGCTATCGTTCTGATTTGGCTAGTGGATGGAAAGCTCTGCTAGTTCCGTGACGTTGTGTGCACGCGATGCTTGGCGATGCCCTCTACGCTAAAGCTTCACGAAACTGCTAAGGTGACGCAACGTCCACGTGGATGCTGATGTGGCCAGGGTGCCAGCTAGGTGTACACGTGGCAGATGAGCAGTGGGCTTGATGACATGGCAGTCCATGCTGGCAGACAGTTCAGCAGATGACGTGGCAGCCAGGTGGCATGCACGTGCAGGTGCTGATGTGGCAGTACACGTGGCAGACAGTGCAGTAGCTGACGTGGCTTTGACACGTGGTAGGTGCTGATGTGGCAGGGCTGACAGAAAGCTGATGTGGCAGATGCTGACGTGGCACTGACATGTGGCAGACAAGTGACTAACCTGTGGTTAGTGTAACTTTGGTTAGTTAACCTGGTCAAAGGTCTAGCTAACTTGACCCAACCAGACTGTGACCAGTCCAGTTAGTCCAGTTGCAAACTAACCAGACCAAAACCAGTCAGTCTGGTTAGAGTAACTAGCCAGTTACTCCATCTGGTTACTGTTCTTTAAAAAAAAAAAAAGAACAGTTGCAGAGACTGTTTCTGCTAGCAATTTTCACCTGCCTGTCAGACTTTTACTGTCAGAAAAGCAGCAGAAAAACAGAGAAAGTAGATTTCTACGGTCAGAAAAGCAGCAGAAAAGCAGAGAAATCAGAGATTTGCAGAAAAAGAGTATGCATGCCTTTGAGCAGTGAAAAGAGGGAAAAAACAGATGCCTTTTGAAGCCATCTGCAGCAGCCAGAAAAGGGCAATATAGTTGTTGATGCTTTGGCAACTGTGTGGGTATATGCCTTGAATTGACAGCCAGTACTGGCATAGATTGTGAATGCAAAACACCTCTTGTTGAGGTATTTTTCTGTTGGAAAAGCAAAGGTAGTTGTGCATCAGTTACCTACACGGTGTGTGAAATCTGCAGATCCCAAAATATGGATCAATCACCTATCCAGTGGGATTCACAAGATAGGGATGTACATCCAAGACAAAGAAGTGTGCCGCAAACTCAACAAGAATTTGAACAGATGGTAGGCACTCGTATACAAGAGATGGAAAATCTCAAAAGGGATCCAAGGGCTCAGTATTTGTTTCAAGCAGAAGCTATGCCTAATCCAGTATATGACGTGCCAATGCCAGAGGCACACTCTCGTGTACAGCCTGAGAAAGAGAGATCTCATAGGAGACGGTCCCATAGTAAAAAGAGATCGAGGCATCATCACCGATCTCCTAGTCCATCACCGTCTACCTCGAGTTCGACTTCTCTGTCTTCTTCTTCCTTATCAGAGAAACCATCCAGGAAAAGAAGAAAACACAAGAAGTCTGGGAAGAGAAAGACGTCCAAAGAGACCAAGGAATTTAAAGAGGGAGGAAAATCTGTCAAGTTTATGACCTACAATGGACAGTATGGTCATACAAACAAAGCATTGCAGTTCATCAGACAGTTTGATGCTGCATTCGGTACAGAAAAATTTTCAGAATCCTCCAAGTTAAGAATGGTCAGTTTGCACTTGACAGCAACAGCTAGTGCATGGTGGAGTGCACAGACCACAAATGGGTCAGCCCCAAGGAAGTGGAAGGACTTCAAGAAAGCCTTCTACCAGCAGTTTATGCCTAAACAGTTTAGAGACCATGTTCTTCAAGACTGGGACAGCTTGCATATGGATGCAGGAGATACAGTGGATGTGTACAACCAAAAGTTTTGGGATGCTTATTTGCAGGTTGCACCTTTCAAAAAGATCTCCAAAGGCACCCAAATGAGAAAATACAGAGCAGGTCTCACTCCAAGAATTCAGGCAGTAGTGAATGCTTTGGGGGCAAAGAATATTCAAGACCTTATGCATTCAGCTTCAGTAGCGAGTCTTGTGCCGCTACAAGATCCATCTACAGTGCCATCCTTGCATGCAGGACGTGCTGATAAAAAGAAAACTGATTTTTCAAAATCAGAAAAGAAAGAGTATCCCAAGGCTGAAAAGAAAGGGTTTCAGCCTCAGAAGCCGAGGGGTACTCAGTTTTCAAGAACTTATAAGGGCAAATCTCTATTCACCCCTGAACAGATAGCGGAATTCCGTAGAGATGGAAAATGCTTCAGGTGCGGTAAAGAGGGGCATGTGGCTGCCCAGTGCCCAGAAAAGCCTTCAATTTCGAAGGGAAAAGAGGCAGAGAAGCCACGAGGACTGCAAAAGCCAATGGCGGGGGGGATTCCCGACATATTAGGTCATGCTTTGAACCCAGAAGAACGAGAATTGCTGCTATCATGGGGCAAAGTTAGAGACCAGCAAGCACTAATTTTATTTGATCCAGGGGCTACTGATAATTTCATATCAGAGGATCTAGCCCTGAGGCTGGGAATAAAGACGGAGGAGTTAGGCAGGGCTTTGGATGCCGATCAGATGTTCTGTGGGAATCCTGTGCCAGTTACTCCCTTGATAGGGAAGCTCCGTCTTCATGTTCAGAGTTATGTGGATCAGGAAGGCTTCTTCATTTCTCCACTAAAACATTATGATGTAGTTTTGGGAATGCCTTGGTTTTACCGCAAGGCAGTGAAGTTGACTCTTCCTGAAAGAGTGTTGGAGTTTGTGCATAGGGGGAAAAATCAGCGTTTAATTGCCAGGAATAAAGGGGACACTATCCCCATTGTATCTGATGTTTCATGTGGTAAAGCAATAAAGTCTGCAATTTCTGCGTACATGGTTTTTGTAAAAGAAAAAGGGAATGAAATGCATGCTGAAATGAATGATGCAGACAAAGATAAGTTTCAGTTTCTTGTAAACTTTAAAGATTGCTTTTCTGATGCTTTGTCAGGGGAGTTAACCCCAGAGAGACCAGAAGATCATCAGATAGAGTTAATGCCTGGTAGTGAGCCACCAAACAGACCACCTTATAGAGTCAGTGCGACTCAAAGAGAGGAGATTATGGCTCAGGTACAGGATTTGCTGTCCAAAGGGTTGATTCAGCCCAGCTCGTCTTCTTTTTGTTCTCCTGTACTATTAGTACAGAAGAAAGATGGTTCATTCCGTATGTGCGTTGATTATCGCGCACTGAACAAAATGACCATCAAGAATAGATTCCCTATTCCGCGCATTGATGATGTTCTGGATCAATTAAATGGAGCTTCAGTTTTCAGCAGGATAGATTTAAAGAGTGGCTATTACCAAGTGAGGATACAGCCTCAGGATGTGCACAAGACAACATTCCGCACTACATTCGGGTTGTATGAATACTTAGTGATGCCTTTTGGGTTGACAAATGCTCCAGCCACATTCAATAGAATTGATTCACAATGCATTCCATGTGAGTCTTCTAAAGAAATTCCAGGGACCAGAGCCTATAGAACCAGTATCAGAGGATCCACCAGAAGTGGATGAGCTGGAGGAAGTCCTTCAGCCAAAACAAATTGTGTACTATACTGTACATAAAGGCCCTCAGGGTAAGCAATTTTACAGGTATCTTGTAAAATTCAAGAATTATATGGCATTAGATGCCAAGTGCATAGACGAAGACATGTTATCCGATCATCCACAGCTTTTGGATGTTTACAAGGAAGCTTTTCAGTTGAGGTCAACTGAATAGAAGCCGAGGGGATGTCACCACAATGTAAATATCCTAAGTCAAAGTACAGTTGACCATTTATTTGATCATAGTTAAAGAGTTTTATATGTGTTAATTATGGTCAAAGAGTTATTTTAATGGTCAAAGGATTGACTACGGTTAAAGATACTTTACTCTAGTCAAGTAAACCTGACTTCGGTCAAGGAGACTTGGTTTTATTACCAAGAGGGTTAACTGCGGTTAACCAGAGAACTACAGAGCTGACTACGGTCAGAGAGTGTTGACTTCGGTCAACAAGACTTGGCATGCGTCAAGAGGGTTGATCCCGGTTAACCAAGATGTGCCAACTTCGGTTGGAGAGACTTGGCTATAATTAAGGCGCCTCGACCCTTGGTCAAAGCTCCTTAATTATAATCAAGAGTGTTGACTCTGGTCAAATATATATATATATTTGTTTAGATGTGCACATGTGTTCAGTGGGGACGCCCACCGTGACTAGAATTAGTCCACAGTGTGTTATTTGCATGCAAAGCGCTAACAATTAATGGGTGCCATGGTGGTGCGGTTTAATTAATTGTTGCAGGTACTAGGAAGAATTATTTTTCCTAAGCGTAACG
Source organism: Dipteris shenzhenensis (assembly GCF_047967505.1). Classification (NCBI taxonomy): domain Eukaryota; kingdom Viridiplantae; phylum Streptophyta; class Polypodiopsida; order Gleicheniales; family Dipteridaceae; genus Dipteris; species Dipteris shenzhenensis. The sequence goes on along the minus strand of NC_141609.1, from coordinate 4,905,315 downwards.
GGAGCCTGACAAGCATCTAGGAGGCGGTTCGTGTGACCGAGAGCTTTGAAGACTCCAAAATGGCCCTTAGTGGCATGTAATAGGACTTAGTTTAGATTTTAGACAAGTGGCATGTTGCCAATTTGAATTGAGCTTGAAGCTCTTGTAATAAAGTGGATTTTTTTTATGTTTTGAAATGTAGAGGTTACCAGACAGCTCTACGCTGAACTTCTGTAATAGATTTTCTCTCATGAATAAAAACCTTCGGGGGCGTCCAGCCCGACATTTTGTCCTGGGCCCTAGTGCATCTTCAGAGAGAGGGAGAGAGGGAGAGCTTATGAAAGCACAATTACTGTCTTTTATGAGTGGTAATGGCTGTTATAGTGACCACTATCCTAGGGGCGACTGAGCACAGGATTGAGAGAGCATGGCGGGTTGGGAGGGACCCCAATCGAGAGTAGTCCCTTATCATACAGTTCCATGACGCCCAGGCACGACTTTCGGCTTTACGTCGTAGGTCAGCCTTACGAGACCAGCCAGCGATCTCCATGGATGAGGACCTCACTCCACTATAGGTTGAGGAGAGGCTTTTTCTGTTGCAGCAGTGGGATTAGGCCCGCAAGGAGGGGAAGTGGATAGTAGTACGAGATGGACGACTCCTTACAGGCCCCCGTCAAGCACCCACCTCTCCTCCTATGGTGAGAACCAGAGAACTTCTCAGAATCCTATACAGGTCACGACATAGTCTTTTACACAGAGACACATTAGAGTCCAAAGCGCTGATCACTAGTAGTCAACAGGTATACATGGAAGTCTGCCTACAGAGATGAGACGAGGGATATAGGAGGGGTTCAAGGGTCAGGAGGAATCACAATTCTTTATAGATCCACACTTTTGGAGGCCATCTCAGTGGAGCAGAGAGATCCACACTCCAGGTTTCTCTAGATCCGGATTCGACAAATGGATAGCCAGGATCTGTTTATTGCAGTTTGCTACTTTGTTCCCGAGACCTCTCGCTTTGTGAGAGATATTCAAGGGGAGGATGAGACCTCCCCATTTGCTGCTCTTTATCAATCCATTGTTGACTTCTCTAGCCGTGGGGAAGTCCTCCTAGTTGGGGCCTTCAACGCGAGGATATGCTCGTTACGCACCACTCCTCGACTTCAGGGATGATTCTACTCTACTGCCAGACATTGATCTTGAGGAGGTAGATATGCTACGAGTTTCGGTTGACAGATGAGGACCGCTCACATCTTATGGGCAGGCACTATTAGACCTCGGCAGGATGCATGATCTCATTATCTATAATGGTCTTGACAGAGGGCCCGCATCAAGTGGCTTCACTTGCTTTCCACATGGGGGAGGCTTCAGTGTTGTGGACTACATCATGGGATCTCCTGCCTTCACATCTCGCATCACTAACTTTACCGTAGCACCTCTCCCTCCAGGGGCTGATCATACCTATCTTTTCTTTAGCATTTCTACCCCCCGCCACACAACACTTTCTACCCTGTTGAGTTCTTACTCCACCTTCCATGATATACGCTTTGATCGCGATCACTCACCTACTTACTCTGGCCGTCTGTACGTACTTCTCGCATATATTGACTTTATACCCCTATTAGAGGACCGTGCTACCCTAGTTACTCGCTCACTACACAAGGCTGCTCTTCACGCCTTTCCCCACACCACCCGCTCCACCCGCCCACCACCACCTGGGATCGGACCTTGTAATAGTTGGTACGATGATGAGTGTAAGGCTTTACGTCGTCAGCTCAGATTCGAAACAAAAAACAGCCTTCCGAGCGAACCAGAGACGCTACGCGAGTACCGTTGTCTGATATGCAAGAAGAAACTTGACTTCGTGCGTCGGAACGAGGAGCTATTGAAAATTCTGTTCAATAACAACTCTAAGGACTTCTGGCGGAGATTTCTAGAGGGACGGTCCCCCCTACCACTCACTGACACTAAGGTGTGGTCTGATTATGCATGCACGCTCTATGACATCCCAAATCAGCCAGCCCCTAACCTATCACATATGCCACGTCCCACATTCTGCACCCTCTTCACTAGGGGGAGGTAAAGGATGCCGTAATGAAGCTTCATAATGGTCGAGCAAAGGATCATGAGGGACTATGCACTGAGTTCATTGCATATGGGATTAACCTCCTAGCCCCGATCTTAGCCAAGCTATTTAATGAAGCTGTTTGCTTGGGGTTTCCACGCACCTGGACCATCAACACTCTCACCCATCCACAAAGCAGGGGATCCCATGAACCCGGAGAACTACAGGACCATTATAATTGGACATGTCATGTCCGAGATACAGCAGATTTGCGGAGTGTCGAGGACTTTGAGCAGCGGGACAGGCCGGTTTCAGATCGGAGGGATCATGGGACCATGGACCATATTCTCGCACTCGGATGTATCATCGAGGAGGCGAGGGAACGGAAGCAGAGGGTTTATTGTCGCTTTGTGGATTTTTGCAAAGCATTTGACACCGTTCTGAGAGCTTGCCTCATACAACACCTACAGAATTTGGGTTACAACCAGGAGATCATTTGGGCTGTCATGGCACTTTATGAGCGAGTTTTAGGCAGAGTCCGGACAAGATCTGGATGGACAGACGAGATCATGAGCACTATTGGGATCAAACAAGGGTGCCCATTATCACCTACCTTGTTTGGCCTCTACATCGACGAGATAGTGATGCAAGCACAAGGTGGGGTAGGTTGCTCTCTCACGGACACGCTGATCCGGATAGTACTTTACGCAGATGACGTGGCTCTCTTGTCTTCCTCAGTAGAGGGGCTCCGGAGACACCTTGACGTACTACAATGTTTTTGTGAGATTTGAAGGTCAACTTGGGTAAAACCAAGGTTATGATCTTCAATACATCTCGAGCCGTCATGCGCGATGAGCATTTCGCATTTGATGGGTCCCCTGTTGAGGAAGTTTCATCATACACTTATCTTGGGGTCGTCTTTTTCGGACCCATCTTCACTATGAGACCCTCGATGCATGCACACCTGAGCAAAGGATATGCTTCATTGGCTAGACTAGAGAGGTAGTGCTATCATGGATGATTCGTGGTAAGCCATCCGGCCCTCACCAGATCATTCGAGAGGAGTTTGGGTCATCCCCATTACAGCTAGATTCTACATTTCAGGTCCTTACGTATTTGTACCGATCATTCTCTCTCTCCTACCCCTTCTCCTCCCTTCTTCCCCTATCTCTCTCCCCTTCTGCTAAGTCTATTCCCCTTTCTCTAAATCTGCCCCTACCCCCTTTTCTACACCAGCAATGCTGTAAATACAGCCAAGTGATGGCTATAAAACTGTTGAACTGCTGCTCCTCCTTGAAAAACAGTGCCTTCGAGTGACCTTCATAAGGCTGGAAGTGAGTGGCGGCGCGCACAACACCCCCCTCTCCTTTTCCCCCTTCCACCACCCTACAAGCGCGCACACACACACACAAATAGACAAAAAGATCAGCTGATGTGGATAGGCATCACTTGGACGACAAGCTACTCTAACATAGAAGATATAGACAATGTCCACATGTGGGGCACTGTATGATGAATTCGTGCTATAGGTATGAACTAGGAGGCGGCAAACTTGCCTACAAAGGGATTGCGCATAAATTTTGAGACATGGGCCAGATTATATAGGGCCTCCTATGGGTCCTAGCTTGGGCCATATGGGGCCTAAGTATAGCTTAGCATATTGCTTAATCAATAATTACCATCATAACCATGAATATCACACATAATCACTTGAAATTGAATATCAAATCATAAAAAGATAAACCACAAGACGAAGAATGACAGCATTGTCAATTCTATCTTTATTCCAGAAATAGGAGATACAAGTTTTACGACTCTTGGACAAAGTTATAAGATCAGAGCTGATAGAGTGTATGATTTATAGATAATGGACAGCATGAGATGATGTTATACCATCACCACGAAAACGTGACATGGCCACGAAAAGGTGATATGAGCTACCACAAAAAGAGGTAACGAATTATCCTGTTGAATGGTAATGTATGCATTCATGTGACATCTGGATGCCTTAAAACTCGAATTGGTGCCACAAAGGGCTCATGCACGTGAATTAGTGTTGGTATTTCTGTGTGCACTTGTGTGGTTCCTAATGTGTTTTTAACAGTGGTATAGTGTTTTGGAGTGTTTAAAGGATCAAGTGATCTTTGGGGGTGGATAGAATCATGGACATGACATCGTTTATGATGTCAAGGGTGTAGCCCAAGTGGCTATACGTATGTGGATTCCATTTCTGATGATATACTTGATTCTCATGGATCTCCTTCTCTCTCTCATGGCCTTATCCTCATCAATTAGTATTAGAGCTTCAGCCCATCGATCACACCCTTCCCTCTGATTCTTTCTTCTTCATTTTCCAGCGCCTCCAACTCACAGTAGCCTTGCTCACCGCCTAGTACTATATCTCTATGCAGATCTATCTCTGTATGTTGCTGCTCAGCCCATCTTCACACCTAATCTCTTATTTGATTGCTGGTTGCTGGGCGACTTCTCTTGTGGTTTTTCTGGTGCTGGAAGGCAGTCAAGGACAGCTCCCTCCTGGCAGAGCTTGCTATTTGCTGGTTGACCGTCTTTTGAGGCTGTTTCAAGCTGAAATAGGCTCCATTTTCTGGCCGAACTCTTGTCTTCTTTTTCTGCTTTGTGCAACCGCTACTCTTGCTGAGTTTTGGAAGGTTGGATGCCCTGCCATTGGTCCGGAAGAGGATTGGGGCACTGGATGTGATATTCTCTTCTTGGGGAAGCAGTGGCAAGCCTTGGGACTCAGTGATGGCTTTGATTTGTGTGGATGCATTGCTTGGCATGATGTTGGGTTATTCCGCTTGTGATATGCTTGGCAATGCTGACAGATCTTCTCACGTTTGTGTTTCCTGTTGCTGGCATGCTCCCAGGGCCTGGGCCTCCCTATTCTGGGCCTTTTCTGAAGCTTTTCTCGACATTCTTTGCGATGGATTGCTTCCTTTTCATTGTCCAAGTCCATATTCTTGATCGCCTATCTCTTGGCTCCTGTCAGGTGCTATGCGCACTGAATTCTGAGGTTGCCACAGGTTGGAATTCTCACTTTGGTGGACGAATTCATGGCGGATTGATTGCTGGTTGATGGGCGACTTCTCTTGTGGTTTGTCTGGTGCTAGAAGGCAGTCAAGGACAGCTCCCTCCTGGCAGAGCTTGCTATTTGCTGGTCGACCATCTTTTGAGGCTGTTTTGAGCTGAAATAGGCTATATTTTCTGGCCGAACTCTTGTCTTCTTCTTCTGCTTTGTGCAACCGCTACTCTTGCTGAGTTTTGGAAGGTTGGATGCACTGCCATTAGCCTGGAAGAGGATTGGGGCACTCGTTGTGATACTCTCTTCTTGGGGAAGCAGTGGCAAGCCTTGGACTTAGTGATGGCTTTGATTTGTGTGGATGCATTGCTTGGCATGAAATTGGGTTATTACGCTTGAATATGCTTGGCTAATAAAGGGAATCAAGAGGATAGCACTAGGAGTTGGTCACTTGCACAACCACAGGTTGGCATTGTACTGGGTTGCACCTGCAGGTGAGTTCAGGAAGGGAATCCTTTGTAATTAAACTAACCAGTGAATAAATAAATACCGCAAGGGGCGCTAAGTGTTGGGGCCAACAAGTATCACTGTTTATGCTTATTGAGTAGGGGCATTCTAGCCTCCCTTGTTTTTATGATTCAATGATGCCATGCTGTGGAACTGTATGCTTTAAGTAATGTGTTTGGGCAATGGCAATGGAACATGGGTGCTTGTATTTTGGTGTTGTGAGAAAGTAGAGTAAGATACATTGCCCTTTGTCAGTTAAAGGCCGTTTACAAGTGGTTTTGAAGGTCACCCCCTTGCTGGCCTAGAGGCGACAATCTCAATCGCTGCCTTTGGCGATTAGTTGAGCTCCGACCTGAATCTACACACCCTTTTTTGTTGATTTTATTAAAAGTTTCCAAGGCTATGCTTTGTCATGATGTGATCAAGTGGTCTTAAAAACAGGGCCATGAGCTTCACGAAGCAAACCCCAGGTGGAGAACTTCCCTTTTGCTAGGTGTGAATGTGGGTGTCTGCTTTGAAGGTTGACTTTCTTTCACCTGTGAGTTTTTGCACCACGAATCCAAAAACTTTCGCAGCCCGAGTATAAAGGTGATTTCTAGGGAAATGGGCTCTTCTTAAGCTTTTGGTTTGAAACAATCCTCTCCCAACACGTTGTGTCTCTTCGACTCTCTTTCTTTATTTTAATATTTGGACATGTGCCAGTGGCTTTAAGCCTTAGACTCATTCCTTGTCTAAGGTTCTAAAGCAAGTCTATACCATCGTTGACTCAATTTTTGTTCAAATTCAACGGCCTACCTCCCGCTAAAATTTGTTTTACCTCAACCATGGCATCTATTGGCATTACATCTCCATCGAGAAATTCTCTGGTATCAAATTTGCTCTTTGAAAGACCAAGATGTAGCTTCTTCCTGGTCTTGTTGATAATCTGCTTGATCATTTGGATTGTACCAAAACTGCCAAGGAAGTATTGATTGATCTTGAAGTAAGCTTTGGTGGTAATTTAAATAATTCCAAGTTGTTCCTCATGATGCAAGCTCTAGGGCTAGTTGGCCGAATCTCTAGGGCTAGTTGGCCAGGTCTAATGGGGGCCTGATCCTAGATGGATTTAGTTGGTTGGGAGGTTGCATCAAACGATCAGCTTGGTCGGTTGATCGACCTTGGGTTAGCCCAGTTGGCTACCCTTGGGTTAGTCGAGTAGGCATATAGCCTTGCCCACTTCTATTGACACCATCTTCTTTGGAGCATTCTACTCCTTATCTGTTGGTGTATTTACTATTTCTTTGCTATATAGATAGTTGCCATTGCCTTTATTTGTGCAGATTCTCTCTCTCTCTCTCTCTTTCTCTCTCTCTCATGCTTCCACACTACACTTGTGAAAAAACAATTATCTAATCCTACATACAAACAATAGAATTTAGAAAAGGATCACTAATCTAAAAACTCAACATGAAATACTAAACACCCAAGGTTTTATTATCATATGTGAGAAACTCCTAATCTATTGCATGCATAGACAAAGATAATCATGAATGGTCCTCCTCATCTCGATTGAGCTTGTTGGAGGATCAGAGTGATAACATAGGACCTGTTTAACACAACTATGAAGGTATGACAACTATTGTGATACCAAGGCATTTTGAACAAAAGAAGTGCAGCTACGGAGCTCAGTGGTGAGCTATGCACTTAGAGAATCAAGCCATCAATGGGGAGCATCGAGGTGACTATCATGGAGCTTCCTCTGAATGGTACGTGTGCAAGAATCATGGGACTCTCTTTCCTTCCCATATTCTAATACAACTACATGCAACTAACCAAAACTGCCATGTAGTGGTAATGCACATCAAAACACATGTTAAATTTTCTCTCCTCCAACATCCGCCTCAAATCGAACAGGGGTGGCAAAAGAGACTCTTCACCTAATGCAAGAAGGGTCGACAAACCAAAGAATCACAAACAAAAAGTGTTTTCCAAAGATAAAACTCACACACCTTCGCAAAACAAAGAGAAGGATGAAAAACGACAACCATTAGACTTTTGAACCTCAACCATGAAGAGACAATCTCCAAACACATAAAATTATTGACTATGATTTTTTGGGGCATGTGCTAAGTCACCTTATTCTACACAAATCGTTGATTGATTAAAAGGCCTACTCATAATATGTTGTGCTCGAGCCAAAGACACAAATCTGCAAACTTGTCAGCAATGTGAGTTGTTTCCTTGCTCTTTCTTGCATCTTTGTTCTTTTTCTCTATATCATCTCTTTTCTTGAATCATAATTGCTCTTTATGCCTTGGCTTTCCATAGTATTCACATTGTATTTTCTTGGAATTTCCTTTGGAGACCTTACATGCGAGTGACGTCTCTCATCGTCTAGAAGAACTACAATCATGTCGTCTAGGCTCATGTGTGCATTCACTTTGAGTATTTTGACCAATTCATCATAGGCTGGGGGAAGGCTTGACAATAAAACTACCATTGAGTCGTCCTCTTCGACTTGTACTCAAAGGTCCGTCAATTGGTGAAGTATTGTTTTCATGCAATTCAATTGCTCTTCGAGTGTTGCATTATCCTTCACTTGCAGGTTGAAGAACTCTTGTTTAAGAAGAGCATTAGAGTTCTTGAGACATACACAAAACGTTGCCTCGATGGCAATCAATCGTCACGTGTTGTCTTTGTCAAATCGAGATGATGGTGAAGCTTCATCCCCAACACACGACCAGTATACCCGGGCTCGTTCATTTTTGCTTTCCCATGTAGTGACTTTGTCAGGAGTGTCCTAAGCTGTCTTTCCAGTCGCTTTCTTATCAAGTGCCTAAAACCATAGCCGCAGGCTTTTTCCATGAAGTATATTCTCAGGCATCAGCGTCCTCGATGATGAAATCTGGGAATACTCTCCGCCTTGTAACCTCAGATAGAGGTAAACCATGCCATGCAACTAACACCGTGGATATCTTTCTATTGTGTACTTGCATTGTTGCTCAGTTTAGGATTCCTACAATTAACAGACAAACACTTGGCGATCCTACAATTCATTCGGATCGTAAAAAGAACTCCCAATTGAAGCAATTGAAAAATTTGATGCTGTAGTTCTACCAATCTCCTTTGTGGTTGAGGTGGCAAAGAGTTGAAAAAACGCCAACGGACAACAATACACAAACCAACGTTGACGGGTAGCAATACACAAACTAGCAGCCAAATGCATACCGTACGTAGTTCATATAAAAGTGTCAGAAGGAGTGAAAGAATTTAACACCCGAAGCTCATTCAGAGTTTGTAGAAAAACTCTGTTCACTTGGAACATAATCTAGGTCTTTAGGGTTGTCTTCTCTACAGTCAATGGATCCCCATTCGACTAGCTTTCCGCTTTAGCTCTCGCTCTCGCTCTATTTCTTGTGAAATAAATCCTGCCAACTTGGTTAGGTGAAGGTGGTTGATTCCCTTCGTTTGACATTCGCTGGATCTTTCCCCATGAAAATGAAAAACAAGTTGGAATATCTTCTTCCTGCATAATCAGCATGCCACCCAACATAGGTTGGAAAGTAGGATCGGATTGATTCCAACCATCCTCCGTCACCTTGTTTTGTGGCAAGGCGAAAGGAATAAGATGACGGGTGCTTAGTTGAAGAGTTGAGCACAGCCCTTGTCTACCTTGCTTCATGTTTACGAACACCGTCATAACTGTAGCTTGATGAGCCTCAAGGGAATAGTGGTAGAATTGCCATCGGATCACTTTCGTCCTCCTTTTTGGCAGCTTTCATTACAAACTCGTGCAAGATGTTCATAAGAATTATGTTTGTCCTCTCCACTTGCTTGTTCCCTTGTGGGTAGCAAGTGGTAAGCTATGTAGTCTATGATGCCGCCTTTTGAATCGTATGTGAAAAGGACTCCCAGTTGAAGCAATGGAAAAAATCTAATGCTGCAATTCTACCAATCTCAAATAGGAGCTCTCCTTTGCCACCTCAACCACATAGGAGAGCTCCTATTTTACCACCTATCAGAATGCAGAACCCCTTGGTCAGAGCAACAAAATTTGATGGGAAGAAAGGACGAGACCCAGACAACCATGTCAAGTAGTTCGAGACCCATTGGGTTGCTAGCAGATTCCAGGGGTAGTTGAATGATGCGGTGAAGATGGAACAATTTGCTGCTACAATGGAAGGGAAGGCAATCAGTTCTTTCATGCAATATGGGCTGGCACATTTTCTAACTTATGATGAATTGAAGCAGTTATTCCTGAGTAGATTTCGAAAGGAGAAGACACCGGAAGCAGTGCTTACACCTATTGGTGGACTATGCTCTGATGGGATATCTCAAGGTGTATGCCCCAGGCACACCTTGGGTTCTATGTGTGTGTGCTAGAGGCACAGTTAGGTGCCCATAAGCACTGTTAGGTGGTGGTAGATGCCACATAGGATGATTGAGAGATTCTGGGAGCTGATTGAGGAGATGATTGTGGAGCTTGGTGGCTCATGTAGAGGTGCCTACATATGGACCTCACCTTTCTTTATTCCATAAGCAAGCAAGCATTCTCATTTCATGTTCATCTTCATGCTTTCCTTTCACTTCTTCAACATGGTATCAAAGCACTATGATCCTCCTTGAGCCCATTTATGTCATGTCATCTTCTTCTTCTTCTTCACCTTCCTCTCCATTTTGCCCCTTTTTGCCCAAACACTTAGAGGGCTGAGTTCTCTACCTACAAGCAACCATTCCTAGGGTCCTTATGGCTGGAGAGACCCTTCATATGGGCGACCTTCCACGTCAGAAGAATTAGACAATGGTGTCCACAAAACCACGCAACAGTCGCCTTCTTCCTAACGCCATTTCGTGCAATTCAACTTGCTGGAGCAGCCATTCTGAAATTCCTCTGACCCAAGCTTGCACAACAACATGAGCTAGCCCCTGTTTAGATTTGAAGTGAAATGGTCCACCAGGGAGGGAGAAACAGGCAAAAAACCAGTCGACCTTCAAGCTCCTGGCTATGGCGATGTGATGCGGCATTTCGCCTCTCCTCCTCGGTGGCTCTTCTCTGGTATACCAGCTTTATTTCTACCTAGAAAGCCCTCTTTTCTTTGCTTTCAAGAGTGAGATATAAGCCCTCCAAGATCAGGTCTCTGTTTTGGACAGTTTTGACAATGTTGTGAGTTTGGTGCTACATTAGATGCTACTTTAGCATTTCTAATGTTTTAAAGTGTTGAATAGCATCTGTACAGTTGTGGCTACAACTTTCCTTTAGGTTGCTATACCTGGATTTGCTTGAAATACTTTCATTTAGCCACCTTTATGAAGCATGCAAGTTGAAGCATCATATCCATTATGATTTGTAGTATGGAATTTGGTTACAGGTCTTTGCTACACTAAATGCTTGTACTTTGAAGCTTTTCAACTCTTTCTAGCCTTGTAAGAGAGTAGACACTGCCCATTTTGGGTTAGACCCTCTCATGGCTACCTTCTTGAATATGGATAAGTTCAATGGTAAAGGCTTTCACACATGGCAGATGAAAGTTAAGTTTGCATTGGTGAGGGAAAACCTCTGGGGGCTTGTTAAACCTGCTTCAACTTCTTCTTCAACAACCTCTAATGTTGGACAATCCTCAGCTCCTACACGCCTGGCATGAGATCCTGCTAGAGAAGAGAAAGCCTATGGCATTATTGCTCTTGGCTTAGGAGATGACTATATTCATCATATTTCTGATTTGGAGATTTACTAAAGCTTGGCAGAAGCTTGATATTATTTTTGGTGCTAGCTCTCACATCTCAAAATTGTCACTTAAGATTGCTTTCTTTGAATTAAAGATGGCTACTGGCACTCCCTTGGCTGCCCATGTTAATCACTTGCGGAGTCTCATGACTCAACTTGCTTCTATCAACTCTCCAATCACTACAGATGATGCAATGGCAATATTGCTCAAAAGTATGCCTAAAGATTATGATCATGTTGTTACCACATTGAAAAATCTTCCTAATCCTACTCTTGAAGGTCTTATTACTGCTCTTCAAGAAGAAGAAAGGCACATGGAACTCCAGAGAGGCAATGACATAGCCTATGCCATAAAAACTCAAAAGGGCAATTTTTCACCTTGCAAACATTGTGGGAAGACTAATCACCTCTCAAAAGATTGCTTCAAGATCAATCCTTGCAAATATTGTGGCAAAAACATTACAATGAAAAGTTTTGTAAGGCCAAAAAGGAAGCAACTACAAAACCAGAAACTGCCAATTTACTTTCAGTTGATGTGCCTCCACAAGATGAGGCCTCCTATGAAGATTATGCTTTTTGAACCATCTCCATATATGCTCCAGATCTCTCTTTTATGTTGAGTCAAGGTACTCTGCCTGGATAGTCCTCCAAAATGAATGGAATAAACTATTGTGTTCTTTGTAAACACCTCTGGTCACCATATGATGTAGGCCATGTATATGTGTTTTGTTCCATGGTACCTCCTGCAGACATTGTGTGCATGTACATGCAGGGGAGATAACCATTGGAAGGTCTCATGTATCGCTTTGTTTACTTTCAACAATGTAGCACCCAGAAGACAACAGAATCCAAACTGGGGAGCTCTACCCAGACAAAATATGAATTATGCTTGTACCTATTGTGGAGTCGAAGGGCACAGGCAAGGTCCGCAATGTGAGTTGTGATGTAAACATAGGGGGGAGAGAGGCATTCCTATCGTGCACTATAATGCCCACACAGACCCTCAAGCACAACCCCTAAATGTTGTGGTATTGGAAACAATCATGGAAGAATCCGAGGGGGCTCTACATGAGGAGTTTGTTTAGATAGTAACAATAGTTCATCTCAGCATAAGCTAAATAATCTATTTCTAAATGTGCAATGTGATTCTATAGCATGTGAAAAGGAGGACCTACCGGTAACACAGGCTAATGTGGAAACATTGGCTATGATAAGATCAAAAGGTAAAGAGACACCTTTTGGTTTGGGGGACTCTCCTAGGGGTTCTAAGCAAGCAATTAGCTAAGCTGAATAGGAGGTTGTTCGCTTAAAGCCTTGGAAGCCATTTTGGAAATAAATGCAGCCAAGGATGCTCAAGAGCATAAATTAGGTAAGGATACAGTCATTTTGACTCCACCTCGATTGCTAGCCAACTTCAATCCAGACACAACTTTGGCATGGTCCCATGGAAGTCATATGCACACGAAGAATGATACTGAAAAGGTACCTAGTAAATAGAATGAAGTAAGTGAAAACAACTCTCCACAATAGGACCTAACATTCCATCTGAGCCTTCTAAGGTAGATATTCAGGTTACTATCCAGAACTGGTTCGAACAATGTCCCACAAAAGGTAACTGGCACCATTAGACATTCCAAACCCATTCTCCAAAAAGGTGAAACCTCTGGCATGCTAAAGAAACCTCTGGCCATGAAGGAGGAGAGTTGTAATGAGTCCAAGCCTCATGGTTGGTCAGATGAGTTCATCTGAGAATTATTGCATTCTAAAGTGCAGATAACATTGGATTAGTTGTTGCTGAATTTGGTTCCTGCACTGAAGGAGGAATTTTTTCACAATTTGCCAGAGGACCAAACTTCTATACCACACAAAATGGTGGAACAGGAAGAGGAGGATACTGCTGAAATTTATGCCGCTTCTATTGAAGATGTTGATTACAAAGTACCTACATTGATGTCAACTACAAGAGGCAACGGATCCCTGAAGCACTCATTGATGAGGGCTCTAGAGTGAATATTTTGTCAGAGGAGTTGTATAAATTTTTTTGTTCTAATGAGTTGATCCAAGCACCATTCCAAGTGAGTATGGCTAACCAAAGAAGGATACAGCCATTAAGCATACTCCAAGGACACGAAATTAGCATATGGGGACTCACTTTTATAGTCAATCTTTTGGTCCTTATAATGGAAGAAAAAGACACCTCTTACTCCATGCTTTTAGGACGACCTTGGCTCAAAGCTGTAAAAGTCAAGCAAGATGGGGGGGCAGAGAGGATTACTCTCTATGGAAAGGTTCGGCTTTTCAAGATCCGAACCAACTGCAGGATTGCCAAATGTTTGTCTATTAATGGCCCATGATCCTGGAGTTCTATCAAATTTTGTTGCTTTGACCAAGGGGTTTTGCATTTTGATAGGTGGTGGAACAAGAGCTCTCCTTTTTGAGGTGGCAAAGGGTTGAACAAACGTCGACGGGTAGCAAAAGACGAACCAGTAGCCAAATGCGTACCATACGTAGTCTAGATAAAGGTGTTGGAAGGAGTGAAAGAATTTGATACCCGAAGCTCCTTTGCAGCATCTTGGTATTCAACACTATCGATCAAGCACGTAGAAGAACTCTATTCACTGTGAACATAATCTGGGTCTTCAATGCTGTCTTCTGCAGTACAATGGATCCCCATTTAGCTGGCATTCTGCTTTGGCTCTCACTCTATTTCTTGTGAAATAAAGCTTGCCAATTTGGTTGGGCGAAGGTGATTGATCCCCTTCATGTGACATTCGCTGGATCTTTCCCCATGAAAATGAAGAAAAAAGTTGGAATGTCTTCCAGCTACATAATCAGCATGCCACCAAACAAGGTAGGGTCAGCCTGATTCCAACCATCCTTCGTCACCTTGTTTTGTGGCAAGGCAAAATGAATAAGATGATGACGCATGCTTAGTTGAAGAACTGAGCACAACTCATGTTCACCTTTCTTCATGTTTATGAACACCGTCGTAACTGCAGCTGATGAACCTCAAGGGAATAGTGGTAGAATCACCATCCGATCACTTTCATCCTCCTTTTCGGTAGCCTTCATTACAAACTCATGCAAAGGTCATAATCAAAGTACATGGAACCATGATATGTGTATAGATAACACCATTCTTTTGTAAAGGCAATCATCCTTTATTATCAAAAGGGCCAAATAGGAGTTAAGTCTCAGATTTGAGAGCTTTACTAAGGTGTAACACCCACATTGGGTGCACATGATGTTGAGGATATCCATGTAGCTAGTTTTTGCTATGGGGGATGAATTTTTTGGGTGACTATCAATGTATATCTCTAATCTTACTAGATTGAACCTTTGACATATCAATTATGCCTTTATGATAATTAAAATTTGGTATAGATGCAGAGCCTTACTTTGCAAGATAGTGGTGCGAGGACTTATGCCAGGACAGGAACCGTGGAAGGACTTTCTTATCAGCAGCATACAGAGGTGCACACCTTCCTCAGGAGGAGACTGGATGAGCAGTGTTAGATGGATCTTCACCTCAGCACACCTCAGATCACCTTCATCCCCTCTCATGGTTGCCATTCTAAAAGCTTGGGCTAGTTTCAGAAGCTCTCTTCGGAGGATTCCTCCTTCCTCCCGGGAAGAGATTGATAGGCAGCCCATCATGTGGAACGACAGTATTTTAGATGATCGTGGCAGACCACTGGGTGCCTCACTCTACATGCAGTGGGCCAGGTGGGAGAGGGGACCTGCTTCTTCTTTGGGATCTTGGAAAGCTTTCCGTAGGCTTCCAGAGGAAACCAAGTCAAGGTTGACAGGACATCTCAGAGGGAGTGCAGGGAGGGTCTTGCAGATTGAGACAGCCCTTCCAGAGGCTTGGATAGACACAGATGATATGCCTCTCACTTCCTCCACTTGGGCAGGTACTTTCTCGAGAGGCAGGGTTCCACTTCAGGTCTTAGCCTTCCGAGATGCACAGGAGGATGCTTTAGTTTTCAGTGTCCAGGATGGTGGCAGATTGCTCAGATCTACAGATGATATATTGCTTGAGTCTGCTTTTCAGCCTATTAGGGTCATAGGCCTTTTGATGCAGGGATCAGATTCAGAGTGGTTCTTAGACCCTGACCCCCAGTTACTCTCCACCGGGTCTTGGAGACTTTGGCTCTATGGAGGAGTTCCCATCAGGTATTTACAGTGGGACCCCGGAGAGTGGGAGTGGATTGACGCGGGGCATCGAGAGAAGACCATCCCCTTCTTTCGTTACACGGTCAGTAATCCCAGGAGATTTCAGCTCAATAGTAGAGGCTGGAGACCCTCCAGAGTTCCTCATTGGGAGACTTTTGGTATTACTGCGGATCAGCAGAGGTACTTCTAGAGGAGGCTCTGGAAATCCCACAGGAATAGAAAGATCACTATCTTCTTTTGGCTTTCTATTCATGGAGGGATTGCAGTGAACCTTTGGAGGTCCAGATTCGGAGGTCCAGATTCGGAGCCGATCCTACTTGCCCTCGTTGACTTTCTGCTTCGGAGTCTATTCAGCATTGCTTATGGGATTGCAGACAGGCGAGATGATTTGGATGGGGATAGCCAGGATCTTCAATCACTTTGCCCATTCCCCACTCTTTATGACTTGGGGCTCGGTGGCTTGGCTTTCTCTTACAGGACCTCAGGTTTTCTATGAGGGACTTGACTCCTCTCGGGCCATTTCGGTTCGACGTCATCGGGTTGAGTTCTGCTCGTTGGATGTGGTTCCACACCGTCCTTTTACAGCTGTACATGCCTCTGTGGATACTTCTTGGGAGATTATAGCGAGCATAGCAGCCTGGCATATCTGGAGAGCCAAATGCACAGAGGCTATGGAGGGTACTCAGGTTCATCCCTCGCACACATTGGCTAGTATCTGGACAGACTATCTGGACAGACATCGTACACACTCTGATGGCCGTATGGACGGGTATGCAGGGGGACTCCCGTGCAGCCTCAGCTAGGAGGGCTTCTTTCTTCAGGGAATGGAAGGATTCTCCTTTCTTCTCTGAATCTACTACAGGGTTGAGATGGCACTTTCAGCCTCAGCCTTGGTTTCTTTCCACCTCACTCTAAGGGGTTTTTTATTATCCTCATGATTTCATGATGTATTCCGCTTTGAGCTTGCTCTCGCGGGTTTTTGTTCTTACTTAATAGAAGTCTTTTCATGAAAAAAAAAAAAAAAAAAGGTATAGAAAAATTACAAGGAATAAAAGATATAGGAAAACTTCTCTAATAATGTTGCCAATGTGGCAATGTTGTAATGACATTTTCCTTTACAAAAGTGAAATTAATATATTTTTCAATCTTTTTTTCATTTACTGTCACTTCTTAATAAGCCAAAAAAAGTGACACTCTTATTTTTCCATGTAAAACTTATTATAGCTAGTGAAAAAATCAAATGGTAAAGCATGACCTCAGGAAAAGGAGAATTGCAAATGCTGCTTGAGGAGAATAACCAAATTATTGACAAACATAGGAATATTGTATTCATCATGAAAACTTCTATAATAGTTTGCTTTGATTGCGTGTTTCATGCAACACATTTGTACTAAAAGTAATTCAATTAGGCATGCATGTTTCATGCAACATATTTGTACTAAAAGTAATTCAATCAGGCATGCATGTTTTTTAATCTTGGTAGGTCCAACCAATTAAAAGTAATTCAACAGATTTGTACTAAAAGTAATTCAATCAAGCATGCATGTTTTTTAATCTTGGTAGGTCCAACCTTCCCAACAATGAAGATGTTTGTATTGGCCTCACAACCTTTTGCCAATTAATAAATCCTATAAATTTTCCTTATAAAACCATAAATTCAAATGATAGAATAAAGAACATGTTAGACCTTGTGATAGTATATAAATGGTAAGGATCTCACAACTCTCCCCAATCACATAATCCAAGTGTGCATTAATAAAACTCAAGTGTACAAATATGCATTGAATATAACATTAAAAAATTCCTCCCTATTTCTCCACCAATGTGTGGGTTGAAGGCACAAAATTTTCCTTATATCAAGTTCACTATTGTGTTCATGTGATTGATCTTCCCTAGGTCCATGCTCCCTCATTACTATTGTGTGCTAGCATGTTCTAACCTTGCAATCTCCCATCCTAACCCTTTCTTCTTCTCCTCCTCCCTCCTCCTTCTCCTCCACCGAGCCTCCACCCTCCTCCCCCTCCCTCCTCCTTTTCCCTCTTCCTCCTCCTCCTCCTCCCTCCACCTCCTCCTTTCTCCCTTTATCCTTCTTCTCAACCCTTTACCCCTTGAAGCCTTGAAGGAGACTAGCTCTCCACTCCTCAACCTTAGACTCCTCCTAAACCCTACAACCCTCTCTGAACCTTGGAATTCCTAGTTAACTCTCTCAACCTTATACCCATTCTAAACCCTTGAACTCCCATAGAGGCGAGAGCCTCCATCCATCTCTCTCTAAGCCTCCCACCCTCTGTCTAAGCCCACCCCTTCACCCCACTCTCTCTCTATTCCCCCCCACCCCCATCTCTCTAAGCCTCCCACTCTCTCTAACCCACCACCTCACCACACTCTCTCTCCCCCCCCTCACCTTTTAGGGAAGGTTGTTGGCATGGCCCCCCTTCCTAGTGCTTGCACTAGAATCATCATAGCTCATCGATAAGCACTATTTGCAGTCACATAGGAGGATTAACCGGTGGGTGAGGCACTACCCCATATGTTGGTTGCCTAGTGGAGGATTATAAAAGGTCATAGGTCAAAAAAAAGTGGGATTGGTGGTTCCTGACCCAAGTCTAGGTTCTAGGGTTAGCATGTGGTGGCCTAGGTCTTATCGACTACACTGGTAGTGGCCTAGGCATAGTACACTTAGGTTGGGCACCGATCTATAGGGAATAGGCACCAAATCAAGAGTTTTATCTAAGCTACTTCCCCAAGTTGGATATAGTGGGGGTGAGGGAGTGGTTGATCTTGGCATTGTGTCCTTCCAGCTCATTCATCTATGCCATAGGATTTTGTGGCCAATAGTCAACTCGCATCCTTGGCTCAAATGTGTCACTAAATGAGGGTCCTTCCTTGTAGAAGCATATATGTGTTGCTGTAATACTCATTGGTATGGTGAAAATTGGAATACTCTACATGGCTTTTGGCATAGTCACTGATGGTGGGCCTTGTGGCTCCACTGGCACTCTAGTTTGCCTTGCAAATGGTTCACCATATCGAGGTCGGATAACATCTCTCCTTTAAAACTCATGGAATCCTGTGAGTAGAAATGACGGCTTGGGCAGGTTCATGCATAGAGTGTGAGCTCAAATTTGAGTTCCCTAATTGGATAGAGGCAAAATTGGGTAAGAGGTTGGATAAGATGTTATTGGAGGCACTATCTTCTAGGTCAGGTTCAGCTGTTGTTGCAAGTCCCCTTCTAGGCCTCAGGTGTGTGTAGGTGGATCAAGATAAGTGAATACCTAGGCCAGTTACAAACTGTCATAGTGAATTGAGAGTCAATTGGGACTCAACTAGATAATTTAGCATGGCACTGAATTAGCTATAATTCAATGGTGCTAAATTAGCCTTAATTTAGTGGTGTTGAATTAGGCTTATTTTAGCATTTTGTTTTTTAGGTTGTTTTTTGCCTCAGTTTGATGATTCTAACTTAGATGTTCAGTTAATGAATGCCAAATGATTTATCGGGACTTAACCACTTCTCTAATCTCATGATTTCTTTCTCAAACTAGATATCAATTTGATTTTCCCCCTTTTAGAAATTTGTGAAATTCTAGTTCAGTCATTCTTAGTGGTATGGTTGGTCAAAGAGTTCCAAATTAGTCAACTAATATAAGAGAATATATGGGTTTCTAGTTCTAGTATGAGTCTACCAGCTAATTTAGCAACACTGAATTAGGTCTATTTCAGTGGTGCTGAATTATTTCAAATAATTCAATGGCGTTGAATTAAGAAACACTGAATTAGGGGTTGACTTGGGCGGTGGATTTCCTGAATGGCATTTAACATTTTGACATGTGTCAGGTGGCAATGTTGAATTAGTGCTAATTTAGAAGTACTGAATTATTGAAGCTCCCGTCTCTCAGAAAGCATTATCGATGGGATTCTAGGGGTTTAGAGTAGATTTTGATTTTTAGTTCTGGTTATTTAGCTTTGGGGGAGGGGGGGGCTATCCTACCTAGTCTAAGAAAGTGATTGAGAAAACGAAATGGACCTTTCCAAATATGGGACTATTTGTCATTCCCAAGACCTTCAACTTTTTCCAAAAACATCATTCTGGAGCTTATTACTTGATATTTGGGCACACACAAAGCTTAGCAATGCTACAAAGTACGTTTTCTAACTTTCCATGCTTAAAACAACTAGAAAGTAGTAAAATTCCTTTCCTCTCTCTTCCTCACTCTCTTTTCCAATCACTCCTTTCCTATACTCCAAAAACCAGCCACCTTTCACTAAGCTACTAAGTGGTGGGCAATGGGAAGAAAACGAGAGACGAACATGCAACCAAAATCATACCTTGAACTCCCAAGCAATGACACCAGAAATGTGTAGTTTGATAGTGACTTGTGTGTCATGGGGATCCTAAAGGAATACCAATGGAGCCTCCTACTCCAAGCTACTCCTTGTGGGGGCCATACAAGCATGCACGGTCCGTAAGTGTCACTAAAATTGCTCGTAGAGTTGTTGCAAATGTGAGTCCTCATGAGAAGAAGAGGGAGAAGAGAGGGGAGAATTGTGAGGGACAGGGAGAAGGGATGGGAACACCAAGAGGCAAGAAAGGGGAAGGAGGATGAGAGACATTCACAAAAGGCAAGAGCAAGAATAACACAAACACACTCTTGAAAGAAGAGAGAGCTCCTATTCCTCAAGCTTGCGACTAACAATTGAATACCAAAGGTTTTATTTTGGCCTTTTATACATGCCATCTTTTGAAGGAAGGGCTAACCCTATTCTCTCTTCCATTTCTACACTTTGCTACTCTGTTCTTCCTAGTTTTACATTCCTCTTGGGCCGTTATGGCTCCAAGGCAACTCTAGCAAAAGCTTAAAGTATGGAATCTACATTCGAAGGCACAAAATATGGCCACATCAACCCATGCGGTTAACAGTGAGGTTGAGCCACATGCAAAGTGTCGTGCCCATCGGAGACTCGCACATTCCACCAAGGCACCCGATACACGTTTTTTAATCCTTGTGCATGATGGGTGGTGAAAAAATATGGTATAATGCTTCCTCGTCCATGCAACAAGATATTCGATGGCCATCGTACTTTGCATGAGGCTTAACGTGGGTCAAATTGAGGCATGTGAAAAATATCGTACCCATAGGAGACTCGCACTTTCGAATAAGTTGATTCCCCTGTTGGATAGAGGCAAAATTGGGTAAGTGACTAGACAAGATGTTATTGGAGACACTATCTTCGAGGTCAAGTTTAGTTGTTGCAAGCACCCTTTTAGACCTCACATGCATGTAGGTGGATGAGTGAACGTTTGGGCCAATTACAAGTTGTCAGAGTGACCTAAGAGTCGACTAGGAGTCAATTATTAGTACACTAGCTAATTTAGCATGGCGCTAAATTAGCTCTAATATAGTGACACTAAATTATTTTAGCAGCGTTGAATTAGCCTTAATTCAGTACCACTAAATTAGTCTTATTTTAGTGTTTTGGTTTTTAGGCTTGTTTTTGCCTCATTTTGATGATTCTAGCTTATATGTGCCCTTAATGAATGCCCAAATGATTTATCAGGATAGAGAATTAGAAGCACTAAATTATTTCAACGTCCAAAAGTTGAATTAGCTCCAATTGGCAATTGTCTCTCAAGAATCATCGCCAATGGAATTATGGGGGTTTAGGGACAATTTTGATTTTTTGTTCTAGTCTTATAGTGGGGGGGGGACTATCCTACCTAGTATGAGAAAGAAACTGAGAAGAAACAACAAAAAATGGACACTTATGGTGTGTTTTCCAAAGATTGTACTATTTGTCATTCCCAAGACCTTGAACTTCTCCCAAAAACATCATTGTGGAGCTTTTTCCTTGAGATTTGAGCACATACAAAGCTTAGCAATGCTATAAACTACCTTTTCCTAGCTTTCTACACTCAAAACAACTCCAAAAATGACTAAAAAGTACTCAAATTCCTTCCCTCTCTTTTCCTCACTCTCTTTACACTCACTCCTTTCCTATACTCCAAAAATCAGCCACCTTTCACTAAGCTACTAAGTGGGGGGGAATCTGAAGATAACAAGAGAAGAAAATGCAAGCAAAAGCATATCTTGAACTCCCCAACGACAATGGTGCCAAAAATCTGTAGTCTAACAATGACTCATGTGTCGTGGGGATCTTGAAGGAATGTTGATGGGCCTCCTACTCCAAGCTACTCCTTGTGGGAGCTATGCAAGCATGCACGGTTTGTAAATTTCACTCAAACTGCACTTAGAGTTGTTGCAAATGTGAATCCTCATGAGAAGAAGGGGAATAAGGAGGGGAGAAGGGGAGGAAGAGGGAGGGGGGATGGGAAGCAAGAGGCAAGAGAGGGGAAGGGGGATGGGAATGGGGGGATAGGAAGCAAGAGGCAACAGGAGACCAGAGAAGCCGAAAGTGGGAGCTGCTAAAGGACACCAATCACGAAAAGAATGGGATGTAAGCATTCTTTTATCATTTTGTTTTTAAAAGAAGATTGGTTTTGAAACCATTCTATAAAAAATGAGTGTCATTCTAGGTTGCTTTTCCTTTCTTCTCTTCCTTGTGTAAGCTCGGTTTTAAAACCGATCTTGAGAACAGTGTGTCATATCTACTATATTGTTGTTATGCAGGACTTTATTGATATTGTGCATGTGTCTTTTGGAAAGAGTTTCAACCAAAAAGATATTCATGTGATTATATGTTCAGATGATCTCTTCCAAGGATGAATGGAAATCATGCATAGATATGTGAAGGGAAATTTACCAAATCAAAAGGGTGGGGTATTGATCGAGGAAATGAGCACAGCACAAGTTCCCACTTTTGGTAAAGTGGGAGAAATCAGTCAAGCAAAGGGCACTAAAAGACTAGGACCAATAATGTTTCATTGTTTATTGGGCATGAAGGACTCCATGATATCAGCTTTGCAACATGAAATCTTAAAGAGAAAGGTGCTCTTATCTGGTTTCCAAGGCAACAAGCATCAAAATGATGGAAGAAAGGTGCTCGGAAATGAAAAGTGATAAAGTCCTTTAGCCAGAGATTGTTACTTTCCTCAAGGAAAAGTCACAATCCAATATGGGTAAGAGTTGGGAGGAGCTAAAACTTTTTTATGATATCAGTGATGACTGGTATCATATTATATTTGGGTTTTGCAATGAGTGGTTGAAAGACTGCTTAAATCCTAGCAAGCCGATAGATATGATGTTACCTCAAAACTACATTGACATTCCTTTCTTGGATACATAACTCTTAATTGGGTACCTCCAGTCAGAGTGTGAAAGAAATGCCATGGAAGACTGTAAATGCTGGAGGAAAGTTACAGGGACTAGAGAGTGTGAATAGATACACAGAACAACGAAGAATTGGAGTAGTTGTTCTTGATATGCAAGCAGAGGGGAAGGGGGAGAAGGAGGGGAGAAGGCGAGGAAGAGGGAGGGGGGATGGGAAGCAAGAGGCAAGAGCTTCTATTCCTCAAGCTTGCAATTAACAACTGAAGACCAAAGTTTGACTTTTGGGTTTTAACACATGCCAGCTTTTAAAGGGAGGACCAACCCTATCCTCTCTTCCATTTCTACCCTTTGCTACTATACTCTTCCTAGTTTTACATTCCTCTTGGGCCACTATGCTCCAAGGAAACTCTAGCAAAATCTTAAACTATGGAATTCACATTGGAAGGCAAAAAAGGTGGCCGTGTCAACCCATGTCATGCACAAAACTTATGCAAAGTATGATACCCCTTGAATTGCATTTGCATGGTCAGGGATGCATTATTTACTACCCATCATGCACAATGGTCAAAAAACACATATCGGGGTGTCTTATTATGCGAGTCTGCTATGGCTACGATACTTTGCACAATATCACCCCTGTTAAGGCCCATGCAAGTTATCGTGGCCATCGAATATCATTTGCATGGTTAGGGAAGCAATATACCATGTTTTTTCACCACTCGTCATGCACAAGGATCAAAAAACACACATTGGGTGCCTTCTTCCAATGTGTGAGTCTACGATGGGCACAACACTTTGCGTGTGGCTCAATCTCACTATTAACCACATGGACACACATCCAAAGTATCATGCCCATAGAAGAACTACATGTTTGAATAAGGCACCCGATGCATGTTTTTTTACCCTTATGCATGATGAGTGGCGAAAAAACAAGGTATAATGCATCCTTGACCAAGAAAACCATATCCAATGGGCACGATACTCTACATGAGTCTTAAAGTGGGTGAGATTGAGGTGCATTCATAGTATCATGCCCGCTGAAGACTCGCATGTTCAAATAAGTCACCCTATGCATGTTTCTTGACCCTTGTACATGATGGATGGTGGACAAACATGGTATAATGTATCACCGATCATGCAAATGATATCCCATGGGCACAATAATTTGCATTGGCCTTAGAGTGGATGATATTGAGATGCATGCATAGGTCCTAGATTAGCCTCGACCTCATCCTGAGGTGTCCATATAGTAACACATTGCTAACATCATCTGCCATTAGTTTTGTTTTGTTCCTTGCTAAATACATAGTGAAATCATGTAGTAGCCAATATCTGATGGCCATGTGGCATACCCATAGTCCTTATACCCACCATGGAGCTTCACAATGGGTAGGTAACCTCCTTGAAATGATGCCCACATGGTAGCCCATGTGCTACCCATGTGGCAGCCCCATAATCCTTTTTACTGTCCTATGGCCCACCCCCCCTAGTGCACTCCTCATTTGGGGGCTCACAGGTGGGGAGGTGACATCCCACTAACCCAACTTGGCTTGATCCCAATCCATCGATGAGCATGCTTCACTAGCTCCTATTGTAAGAAAATAATACAACATCTGTGCTCAATAGATAACAGGATCTTGTACGCAAAGAGAGAAAACAAGATAGTATGGAGAATCAGAATTTTGATTATTGTATAACTGATACAATAGATGGCTCTACCTCCCAACCGTGCGCTCCTGCGAAAGAAGCTTCGATGGCATGCTGGAAATAGTAGAAGATGGAGGCTGGATGCTAAGGATCAGGGTTGCTATAGCCAATGATGAAATGGGCTTCACGAGCTTGCTCTTATATAGCCACCAGTCGTAGTCGGTTAGGCTCAATTGGGTGGCCGACCCAATCCGCCCAAAACGGTCGACTAGGGGTCAGTCCCAAAATAGGCCACCAACCATACACTAGAACTGGTGCACAAAACAGAGCAACTCACCTATGGTTTCTATTTGGCCCAGATCCATCTGAGATCATTTGAGGCTCCAAACAGGCCTTGCAACTCGAGAGTGGGCTACCCCGAGAAATGCTCTGTCTACCCTCAGTGCGGTCAGTCAAGGGATGCCTTCCCACACTTGCATGTAGCCTATTGGCGGTGTACCAACTCTATCTAAAGTTGTCTAGCCGTCAGGCCACACGTGGCCCCCATCTGGTGTCCAAACCAGGACCTACTAGATAACCGAGCTATTCAAATGCCTTCTCCTCATATGGGGGGCTTACAAGTAGAGTTAGCTGGTTCCCACGTAGTTATAAGAGAGTGGAGCATTGATATCTAACACCTATGTCATAGCCCTCTGGAACACTTTGGTTTCATCATAGCTTCCTGGTTTTTCAACTACTAGCTCCTACTCCACCAGGAACTGTTCCTCATAAGCACATTAGTGTAGTACATAGGTCCATCCAAGGTAGCACCTAATGGCACCACCACCTTTATTCATGAACCTGCCTTTGAACTCAAGCATTTAGGTACCATCATTCTCCAACTATGCCCCTCATGATGGGTGAACAGTATAAAGTCCTTGAGGCACTAAACTCTTAGGGTCTGTTTCAACCCATCCTCCATATGGCTAGGTCTACAACCAAACAATATACTCTATCCCAGGCATAAGTCTAGCTGACCTAGACAATAAAGTTCCATGTTTGACTTTGTGTTGCCCCCCTCTAACTCATAGCCTCTATTTGACCATAAGTCCTCAAGTCCTTTCGAAGAATCCCCCTCTGTATCAGCAACACTAGCCAAGTACCCAAATAACTCTATGCACTCATCACTATCCATCACCTTCAAAAAGATTCTGACCATCTCTCAATGTTGGACATCCTAACAGTAACACCAAGGTCTAGTGACTTTGAGATGTCCCCCTTCTTCTTCTTGTAATCATCCTTGTCCTTTCTTCAGTCCTTCACAAAATGCCTTGGCTCATCACAATGGAAGCATTTCTTTTCGTTCTTCATCTTCTTCTTGTTCTCTTCATATAAAGAGTCCATTCCTTTCAACCGAGCTTCTCATTGTAGCAAAAATGGAACTAGCTCCTCTCAAAGGTCACGGCGTTGCCCTCTTTTGAGGAATAATCTCAGCATCATGTGATCCTATGTGCATATCACTAACACAAAAGAGTGCTAAAAGGCACAAGGGTTGGAAACCCTAACCCTAACCCTAAAGGGGTTTATATATATTCATTCTTTTCATCTAATGCTTGTGTACAGTTAGTCATTTGTGGCATGCTCTCTAGCTATGCCTTCTCTCCTCATGTCCACTCTTCTCCTCGCCCTCTCCATATTTGTTCAGGATATGAGAGCTTTCTTATTTTCCTTTGAGACATTGCAATCCATGTGAGGGTGAGAGAGATTAAAATTGAGTGAGTTCATGAGTGTTTGTTCTTTCATTCCAATGATGAAATGTTTCCATTCAATTGATAGAATTTCCATCCATTTTTAACAAATATTTTGTTCATAGGTTTTCTTTTGAGTGGTATTGAGACATTTAAGAGATTGAGGTTTGATGTTTTCAGCTCTTTCATGGTGTGAAATAATATTTGTAAGGTTCATTTATAGGAAAAGAGAGAGATCATCATTGAGATAGAGAGATAAGAGACATTGGCATTTGGATCAATAGTGGTGAGATTGTACATCATTTCATTTTGCACTCACATACCTTCATTATAATTCCTCATTGGCTATTTTTTGGCATTTGTGCACATTACTTTGAGCCTTGTAAAGCCTCTTGGCTATTCCTAGCATAATTTGCCACACAAGCCTTGTAAGACATTGGATATATATTGTAGTTCTATCTTCACCACCAATAGTTTAGATTGTAGTTGATTCAGACAACATTTTTCATAGGCAATTTGAGTACCTTTTTGCATCATGTCTAGCAATAACAACCTCAATTTGGAGATATCTACTAAGTTGGATAAGTCCAAATATGGCACATGGAAATGTCAAATGGAGATAATTATTATACTTCAAGATGAATGGGAGTATGTAGATTAGTCTACACCATAAACCATCTAGTGAACTAGCAGCAACAACTCCCACTATTGTCGTAGCACAAGCAAAAAGATCTACACCTACACCAACTACATCCACACATGTAGTAGATCTTGCCATTGAAGATTGACATGTACATTGATGATGATTATGAAACCAAAGGGAAATGCAGTCATCAAGTTGATCATGCAGATCCAAATCCTTGGTACATTAACAGTGGTGCATCATTGCACATGACAAAGTGTCAAGAATTGTTTACAGAGATGGAACCATTAGAAGGACCCAAGAATGTTATCTACACTGCAGAGATAACACAGTAAATCTAGTTCAAGGGAAAGGCATTGTCCCTATAAACAATTTCACGGGGGAAAGATGTACTCTTTGTTCCAAAGCTCAACAAGAAGCTCTTGTTAGTTTAGCAAATGACAGAACACAACTATTAAGTCATCTTCAATGGAGATGAATGCACAATTAGAGATAAATCCAAAGGATATCAGCTAGTGGGGAAAGCAATCAAGGAAGGATGCTTGTTTAAGATGTTAGCTTCAGTACCAAACTTGCATGCCATGTCAGCTCAATAGTAACCAATGCCATTTTCCACAGTATGGCACAAGATATGGGCATGCCAATTTCAAAAGCTTGATTCAATTGAGAAACTAGAATATGGCATTTGGCATTCCTCATCTATAGGTTCTTGGAAAAGTATGCGAAGCATGTTGCTTTGGTAAACAAAAGAGAACCAAATTTGTGAGAAGATCCTCTCGAGCAAGATGTATTCTTGTTTTTTTCATATATATGTATGGGGTTATGCACACACTCGCAGCATCAATGGTTCACTGTACTACTTGACTTTCATTCGACGATTATAGCAGATATTGTTGGGTCTATTTTCTAAAGGAGAAATTTTTGATCTTTTCCAGATTTCAAGAATTCAAAGCCACGCTAGAGAACCAAAAAGGCAAAAGGATCAATGTCATGAGATCAAACAGAGGAGGTGAATCCATGTCTTCAACATTCATGAACTTTTGTAGAAATAATGGTATACAAAGACAATTCACCTATGGAGATACTCCTCAGCAAAATGCAATAGCTAAAAGGAAGAATGGGACTTTAGCAAATAGTGCTAGAGCAATGCTCACTAAGAAGCATCTTCCGAATTAGTATTGGGTAGAAGCAATCGCCACTACAAACTACTTGCTTCATCGGCTTCCAACCGAATTGATTTAGGGTATGAGGCATTCACTGGATATAATCCATCCATTGGGCATCTTCATATATTTGGTTGCATAGCATATGCCCACATAATGATGATCATCGTAGAAAGTTGGATATGAAGTCATCATGGTTGGCTACAGTGGAAGAGAGAAAAGCATACAAGTTGTATGGTCCCATCAATAAAAATGTCATAATCTCTAGAGATGTAATTTTAATGAAGATCAAAATGGAAAACATCAAATACATAGGAGATAGAAAAACTAATTTCTCAATCACATACGGAGAAGGTTGATGAAGAAGAGCAAGAATTGACAAAGAATTCACCAGAAGAGCAACAACTCAGATGGTCTACCAGAGAAAGTAGGGGACTAGTAAGGTTGATATATGCTCAGAAAGGCAAAGCAATTTAGATTGAAACTTGCAATTATGCAAAGGATCAGAAAAAGGATCCATAGATTGGTTTCCGCGACAAGAAATACGTAGGGTAACTCCCGATATAGTAACAGAATCCAAAAGTGGGTACAACACATGGCAGTAAAAGTCCATTCTTTGTGCCCAAATTTGGCGGCGGATGTCTATAAAGACTTTGGCGATCTTCCTCCATTCGGCCACCTTTGACTGGTTAGTCTGACAGATGTACCAAAAACAGATGCGCTACTAGACTGCACCACCGGGGCCTTTGCTTTTTAGAGAATCCCGCGCTCTTATGACTACCATCATTGGCAAAAGAAGAGCCAATGTACTTTGAAGATTCAGTTGATAAGCAAAATGGCAAAATGCTATGAATGAAGAGTTGGAAGCTTTGTACAAAAACAACACTTGGGATATATGCCACCTTCCACCAAGAAAGAAGAACCTTGCAAACAAACGGGTGTACAAAGTGGAGTATAATCCAGACAGAAGCATTGAAGATACAAAGACAAACTAGTTGCAAAAGATCTGCACAGCAATATGGTCAAGATTATGATGAGCCGTATGCTCCAGTAGTAAAGATGGATTCCATAAGATTTTTGATATCACTAGCCAT
Source organism: Dipteris shenzhenensis (assembly GCF_047967505.1). Classification (NCBI taxonomy): domain Eukaryota; kingdom Viridiplantae; phylum Streptophyta; class Polypodiopsida; order Gleicheniales; family Dipteridaceae; genus Dipteris; species Dipteris shenzhenensis. The sequence goes on along the minus strand of NC_141609.1, from coordinate 4,876,344 downwards.
ATTCAGCAGATGGAATTGTACCAGCTAGATGTCAAGAATACTTTTCTCAATGGTTACCTCGACGAGGAAGTCTACATGCAGCAACCAATAGGGTATGTTGAACCAAGAAAAGAGAATTAGGTTTGCAATCTGAAGAAAAGTCTATACAGGTTAAAACAAGGACTCAAAAAGTTGGTATAGCAAAGTTGACAAGTATTTTGCTAATTTGGGATACATGAAGTCCAATGCAGATCATACTCTCTACTACAAAGTTCAAGGCAAAGACATTACTATCGCACTTTGTATGTAGATGATCTAATTATGACAAGAAGCAATAAGAGCTTCATCAAAAAGCTGAAACAAGACTTATTTGAAGAGTTTAGCATGAAAGAACTTGGACTTATGCACTATTGTCTTGGAATTGAGTTCTAGAGAGGCTCAGATGGCACCTTCATGAACCAGTAGAAATATGTGATAGTCTCCTAAAGAAGCTTCTTATGGTAGATTGCAATATTGTAGCCAATTCCATGGAGTAGAGTTTGAAACTTAAAAAGGAGTCTATGGTCGATGATGATTCCTTTCAATAGCTCATAGGATCTCTTATATATCTGACTATCACAAGGCCAAATATTTGTTGTGTAATAAGTTCACTTGCATAATTTATGGCAAATCCAAAATAGTTTCATTGGAATGCAGCCAAGAGTCTTCAGGTACAAGGTAGTTTGGAATAGAATACAAAGGAAGTCATCCAAGGTTGCATGGGCACTATGACAGTGACTATGTAAAAGACCATGAGACCAAGAGATCCACACAAGGATATGCATTTTTCCTTGGTTAAAATGCTATATCATGGTTGTCAAACAAACAGCCAACTATTTCTTTGTCTTCAATAGAAGCAGAACATAGGACACTCTCAACAAGTGCATGTGAGGCTATATGGCTCAAAAGACTATTGTCATAAACAAATTACTTCGATGAGTCAAATCCACCAACAATATAATGTGATAATCACTCAGCTCAAGCATTAGCCAAGAATAGTACTATATCACTCTAGGAGAAAGCACATCAATGTTAGAGAGCACTTCATCAGAGAAAGAGTGTTGCTTGTGGTGACATCACATTGCAACATTGTGAGGCAAAACAGAATGTTGCAGATATCTTTACCAAACCACTTGGAAAATAGCTTTTTGAGAAACACTGACAAGCTCTTGGTTTGATGCAAAGGAAGGACATTCCCATTAAAGGGGTGTGATGGAATGTAATGTTCAGTCCTTTGATTCCTCATAATCATCATCTTGAGGGAAGGCCTACTTCATGATGTTGATCTTGAGGGAAGGTGTTGAGAAATCATCTCAACATTATGTGATCATGTGTGCATAGCATTAACACAAAAGATTGCTAAAAGGCATAGAGGTTGGAAACCCTAACCCTAACCCTAACCCTAAGTGGGCATATATATTTTCATTCTTTTCAACTAATACTTTTATACAAGTAGACATTTGTGGTGTACTCTCTCTCCTCATATCCCTCTCCATATTTGTTCACACCTCTGGCCTACAATCATCATAGTAACTTAACTACTATAGCTCCAAGGGAGCATTCCTAGTAATAGCCTTGCCATCCTAGTCGAGCTCATCCATTCTCATGCCATACAATTCCATCTCGAGATCCAATATCCTCACCTCTTTATTAAGCTCATACATGTCCCTCAACATGGTCCATGCCTCAAAGGAAGTGTTCATCATTTGTATGTGAGAAAGCATCGCATCTGCCGTGGTACCTAGAATAATAGCCAAGGTGTCTGCATCATGTATCCGCTATCTCCCATGAGTCCTTGTTAGCACTAAGTTGGTGTTAGCACTGTTGTTGCTGGATTAGTCTCGCAATCTCCCATGAGTCCCTCAGCACTAAGTGGCTAAAAACCTTCATCTTCTACAATGGGTAATTAGTCCCTCCCCAATTAGGGATCTAATATCTGTTAACCATGACAATGAACTGAAAGGGGTAAAGTTAGGGTGTCATACACCTGCCTAAACTTGAGCCTCCCACTTGGGTATAATCCTTCAGACACTTGCCTAAGAACCTGGCCTCCCGCTTGGGTATAACCCTTCAAAGCTCAAAGTTGATTGCCCTGAGCAATGAATCAAGGTCGTCCTTGACCAAAGGTTTTGCCTTCAAGCTCCACTTCACGTGAATTTTTATGAGGGCTTTGATACCGTGCTCAAAATGAAATCCCTATAGAGGGTATCCCACACAATGAAAGACTGATAGAGTGTCCTAGGAATTACACATGGAATTGTTTCACTATAGAATCAAACTTCTCTACTTGTGTGTATTTCACAACTCTAAGTGATGTGCAAGACAATAAATAGACACTGCTCCAAGAAATATATAGAATCCATAATGGTGTATTTTTTTCAAAAACCAGACACAATACAAAAGAGATGCCAAGTCCAACCAAACTGTGGTCCTCTAATCTTACCAAAAGTTCTCCTACTATCTACCTAGCGCCTCGATCTCTAAGCCCGTGTGCTTCTCTGAGCTTATGTAGACTCTCTATCCAACGATCCCTCCACCTTACTGTCTAGGTAGTTAGCCCAGGTAGGGAGCGCTCCAAGCCCTTTTTTTGCAGAATCTGGTTCCCTCCTTCACCTCCTGAATACATGCCCAAGAGAGGGTTCTTTGGCTGCTCCAATTATATGGTTCTTGCTACTCTAGGTGATGCTCAAATGGGTCTATGACCCAAGAGCCCCTTATATAGGCACCAAGTCCCTCTCAAAACAATCGACTGGTCTAACCCTAATTGGCCGACTTTTGGGTCTGTTTGGGCTGACATCTCATTGGCTTGTAAAACCCCTTAGTGGGGGCACATGTATAGAGGTTTGGCTAGCTATGTGGCAAGCTGCCCCTGGCCCTAGGCAGACCTACCCAAACTAATTCTAGGCCTTTTTTGGCCCCAAAACTTTCTATAGTCATTGCGTCATCTTCTTGCCCTTGATCCACCTTTGTCTCACTCCTTTCCAAGCCTCTAAACAACCTTGACCTTGGCCTACAAGTGTTTGTACAATCTGCACACAGTGCTAACATCATCCGCCACCCATGTGCTACCTGTGTGGCAATCCCATAACCCTTTCTATTGTCCTATGGTCCCCCCCCCCCCCAGGATGGTCCACCCCTTTCTATTGACCTATGATCCACCCCCTTGATGTACTATGATCCCCCTCAATGAACTCCTCATTTGGGGGCTAATAGGGGGGGAGGTGACCAACCCTAATCCAACACACAAACATACACACACACACACACATAGAGAGAGAGAAGAGAGATTTATATATATATATATATATATATATATATCTATCTATATATATATATATATATATATATATATGTATATATATCTCTCTCTCTCTCTATATATATATATATATATATACTTGTATGTATGTATGTATTTGTGTGTGTGTGTGTGCACACTCATATATGTGTATGTCTATACATATGTGTGTGTGCGCACACACACACACACGCACACATGTAAACGCACAGACATATACAAGTGTGCACAAGTACACACACATATATACATACATACACATGTACATACAAACATTCATGAGAGAGAGAGAGAGAGAGAGAGAGAGAGAGAGAGAGAGAGAGAGAACAAGGGATCAAGGAGGATCAAAGCACCACGAGATAGACATAGGGTAGCAAACACTCAATATATTGCAATGTATATCATCGACAATACATAATAGGCTTCTTATATAGAGAGAGCCCTTAAAATAGTCAACACCTGTGGGATCCTCTAATCCACGTCTCTCCTCGTGGATATCCTCGATCCACATCTCCACATCGCGTAGTCCACATCCTTGGGTGGCTAGTTTAATACATTCCTATACCATACCTTAGCCCCTAATATGTGCTCATGGCACCATATCTCAACACCTCCTCTTGGTGCCATGATCCTTTAGCTACTGCAAGGTGGTCAAATGTGAGTTACAAGATCAAATCCTCCCCAGGGTGCTTACATGGCTACTCTCAGGTGGTCAGTTTGATTTAAAACGTGTTAGCTGAAGGTGGCAAGGGTTTTGCTTCTCAATACATGTTGTTCTTGTCATTCTACTCGTGGCTTGATGATGACTGCACGTAGTTGACCTACTGGTTCTTCAATCTGCAATCTTCTTCCTTGTGTCCCAACTTCTTGCAATGGTGACACTTTGGTTTGTTCTTCAGTCTCTGTACTCACTTTGATAGTGACCCATCCTTCCGCAATGGTAACACTTCATTGATGTTCTTCATTATTGCTGATGCGTGTTGATGTAGATCTCGATGTTGATGCCTTCAACTCTCTTTCTTTTTCAAAAAGAGAGGATACACATTCCTCAAACTTTGGATCTGGGAGATTCTTCAAAGTGGTTGTCAGGGCACTATACTGTATATGCATGCTTTTAAGGAGGATTGCAAGTGCATCCTTTTCCCCTACTTTTCCATTTATGCCTTCTAGTTGGGTTATAATGCTTTTGTTTTGTTGACAAATTGTGCCATGGATTCATCGAAGCTCATGTGCAAACCATAGAATTCAATCTTAAGATGAATTTCTTGGTTTTTGGCTTTTGCACCAAACACTATGTTCAACTCATCCCATGCATCTTTGGCATGATCCTTGGAGTCTATATGATGAATTATGTTTGGACCCAATTGCAAACCAATGAGTGATAGTGCTGCTTTGTCTTTTTCCTTCCAGGCATCATTTTGTACAATGGGTATGTCTTCTTTTACATTCTTCCAAAGCTTTTGATGCATCAAGGGATACCTCATTTGTGTAGACCAGACGTGAAATCCTTCCCCAGTCAACTTCTTAACAGTTGGAGTGCATACTGCCATTGCAAAGGTCATACCAATTGAAGAAACTTTCAAATATGGCAGTGCCTAATTGCATACATTATTTTGACTTGACAGGTGCATAGAGCTGGAAAAGACGATCATTTTTCCTTTTTTAGAGCATGTGCAAATTCTTTCTAGATTGGAAGTTATGGCTTGTCAATGTTTTGATCAAGAAATGGCCCTTGATGATGTGGCACAGGGATTCACATGCAAAATTCAAACTATGCTTAACAAGGGGTTATGTGCTTAGGTGGCATTATAGGTGATGTGGCATATTAACCAACCCTAACCATGGCTTAGTGGGTTGATTTGACTGGTGAGTTAACTTAACCATACACTTAACTAATGTTTAAGATATTCAACCATGGTAAACGTCAATCCTGCCACGTATCATTTGTGGAAAACCTTAGCAAGAAAGACTTTGAAGAAAACTCTAAAGCAAGGCGAAACTCTGAGTGTGATGGGATCGAAGCGATGGAATCACCCAGGAAGGCTTAGAGGGTGTGAAGGCGGTTGTGTGCTGGAGATCGTAGAAGATGATTGTTGAGTCATTGAGGATCGTAGGCTGCCTCATTGATGGTAGGCATTGCTATAGTTGATCTTGGCATTGAGAACAACTTGCGCTAACTTGCGAGATGGGCATGTACAGTTGGCAATGGGAAAGATGCATAGGCCTGATGATGTGCAAGGGGGCAAACAATCGTGGATGGTGGTGATCAGGCTAGCCGAGTTATAGCAGGGGGTTGTCCAAGTGGGGGGAGCAAGGGCAAGATTCCAGAGTCTTGGGGAAGCAATCCGTTGTTTCGAGGTGCTACATTGAGGCTGCTCTCTATTGCGGTTGTGTGCCCACTTGTTTGGAGCGTCACCTAAGGTCGCTTGTTGCTCAAGCACTACCGAGGCCATTGCTTGGCCTTGATGATGTTGTGCGGCTATTGTGTGGCCTTTGCTAGGAGTTGGCCAGCAAGTTGGAGCCATTTGGAGCTACAGTCGAGCTTACGGTTAGAGGATCCAGTGGTTTGCATGGTCGTGAGTGGCAAATCGATCTTCCACAGGCTGCAGCTTGCCGTGGATAGCAATGGGGGGACTTAGGATGCCGGTGCTACAGTCTACATGAGTATTGAGAAAAGGCACTATTGGTTCTCCCGCTCTTTCTCTCTGTCATGCAAATCTATAACAACAATTGAAATCTCCCTACTCTCTCAAGAGAAAATGGATGGTGAAGAGTGGATGGAAATTTCAAGAACGATCAAGAGAAAGCATGAGAAAACATAAGCACTTAAGGTGTACATACAACTATTCAAGGCAAGCTAGACCTAAGCTCTGACTTACTTTCTTCTTTAGTTAATTTACTCCTTCTTTAAATGCAACTTTAGTCTACTGGTACATTTCCTTTTAATCTGAGTTAATGCATTATTTATTAGTGCTTTCCTTTGTGAAATCATCATACTTTAATACACTAGAATCTAGAGGGATGTTCTTGTTCCTAGGTAAAGCGATAACCAGCCAGGGGAAACAAGCATTACCTGTCTAACCAAAATAAGCTATACTATTCTAACATATGGTTTATTTGGATGGTGGCAGGTAAGTGGACCTTGACCGTGGAGCCCGGACTACTTGACGGATTTGACACTTATTTACTCATTTTTTGTAACCCTACCGGGGTTTGGTTGTAATGCTACATTTGAAATTAAACTTAATTTGAGTTCTTCAAGTATTTATTCTTTATATCTGAATTATTTCTAGTTAATGTTGTTATGATTGAATCGATTGTATCATTCATTTATTGATGGGATTATTAAATCTAAACACACACATTGATCTCCCAACTAGCTCTTGGTCGGGCTAGTACCATACAATCAGTTTTCAGTTTAGTAATGGCTACTCTTTCCTTTGAATTCTAACTATAGGTTTCTTGTGCAAAAACACTGGATTCAAAACCTCTTGTGAATTTGGAGTACGCAACTACTTATAAAAACACTTTTCACACTTATTATACTTATCCATTTCTATTGTACAAAAGTGACTTAACATTCTATTAGGTGGGGAGTAAGTTCCACATGGTGGGCTGACTCTCCACCATGTGGTCTTACCCTCTAGGTTGGGGGTGGGCCACACACACACACACACATTTTGATAAGTAAAAAAACACACACACACTCTTACACAAAAACGTTTTTAATTAATTTCTTATTTAATTAATTTACTCATTCTTTAAAAGCAACTTTAGTCTATTGGTACATTTCCTTTTGAATAGAGTTAATGCATTATTTATTAGTACTAAATCATCATACTCTTATACGTTAGAATCTCAAGGGATGTTCTTGTTCCTAAGTAAAGTGATAACAAGCCAAGGGAAACAAGCATTACTTGTTTAGCCAAATTAAGCTATACTGTTTTAAAATATGGTTTATTTGGATGGTGGTAGGTAAGTGGACGTTGAACTTGGAGCCTAGACTACTTGACAGATTTGACACTTATTTGCTCATTTTTTGTAACCCTAACGGGGTTTGGTTGTAATAATACATTTGAAACTAAACTTAATTTGAGTTCTTCAAGTATTTCTTCTTTATATCTAAATTGTTTCTAGTTGATGTTGTTAAGCTATTCTATGCCTCAATCAATTTAAACTGAGATTAGAAAATCTACATCTAGCAAAGCATAATGCTAACTAATTTAAGTGTTCCACCATTTTCCCAAAAACTGAGAAATCATCCAAAAATACCTTCATGAAGGATGTGAGGTACTCTGCAAATACCTCTTGTATATATTTTTGAAAAGTACGTGGGGCATTCTTTAGTCCAAAAGTCATCACATTTGATGCAAACACACCCCATTCTATGACAAAAGTAGTTTTATCTCTATCTTCTAGAGCCATTCTGATTTGGTTGTACCCACTGAAACCATCCAAAAAACTGTAAATTTTATGTCCAGCTATAGCATCAAGTAATGAATCACAAAATGGTAATGGGAATGGATCAGTGATAGTGGTTGCATTTAACTTTCCATAGTCTACACAGATTCTCAATTTCCCATTTTTATTTAGAACAATGACAATAGTAGATAACCATGTGACATGTGTTAGAGGATATATGAAACCAACTCTTAATAGCTTGTCAATCTCTTCTTTAGCTAGCTTGGCATAATTTGGATTCATCCTATATCTGCTTTGTATGATTAGTACTGCATCAATCTTCAAATTGATTCTATGTTGACAGAAGTTAGGATCCACACCCCTTTCATATCAATGTAGTGCCATGCAAAAATATCTTTGTACTGCATCAGTAATTCTTTAAGTGCCATTTGAAAAGGTGGAGAGAGATTTGAACTTACCATGACTATTTGTAAGTTGTCATTGTTTCCCAAGTCCATTTCCTCCAAGTCATCCTGCCTGACCCTGGCACTTTTTTGCATACGTTCCTCAAACTATATTCATGCCTCCATAATTGCTTGCTCTGCTGACTTAGAAGTGATGTCCTTTGGTCTATCATGTTTGCATTAGTGTCTTCTGTTGTATATTTTTTTGTGAAAACTTGATCCAACTGATTTCTGACTTTGTTCTGTTCTGCAGCAGTCAGATCTGTGTTGAAATGTGGTATATGCTGATTTGAATTTGTATATTGATCAATAATTTTAATAACATCAATCTCAAAAATAGGATAAATAGTGGGGTTCCTTCTCAGGAAAATTTCTTCTTCATCTTCATCAAAATCTGGAATCATATTGATTCCCTCTGCTTGTAGTGGTTGTGTTCTTCTTGGAAAACACCTTCTTGAGAATAGGTTGATTTTAACTTTTTTTTGCCTTTCCTGATAGTGATTCTCTCTAAACCCTAGTCTTGCTTGACCTTGGCAGCTCTTAACCATGGCCTACCCAATAGCATTGAGTAAGCAGAATCTTTTTCCTCCATTTGGAGTACTATAGATGTGACTGTGAATGTGAGTCCCATGATTATAATCTCTTGCCCTCTCAGTATTCCAAGAGGTTGAATTCTCCTTTGGTAAGCCATCTTCACCTGGAATGGAGCTGGAACCAATTCATTGTAGCAAAATTTTTTGAATAAATCTTCTGAGAGGATATTGACACCTGAGCCTCCATCAACCAATACTTCTGGGATTCTCTACCTTTTGTAGTCTACATCAATGAGTGGTACTTAGTAGTCGACATCTTCAACTGTTGATGAGTAAAAATCGGGAATTTACTCTTCATCATTTCTTGGTTATTGAGCTTGTGTTGGATGTCTCTTCTGGATGCAATTTCTTGCAAATTTGATGTTTGAAAGTTGGAACCAAGTTCAGGAGTTGAGTAATTTGTATCTTAGAGTCCATTAACTCTTGGAAAAAGAGTGTGTCGTCCTCATTTTGCATGCTAGTGTCTTGCTGCATCTCTTGGGCTTTTGTAGTAGTAGCTTTACTACCTTGATTTGATGTGGCCTGCATCAGAGGCCGTGGTTCTATGTGTTCAGTTGTATTCTTTAATTCTGGGAACTCCGGCATTGTTCCGACTGGAAAGTTTGTTTTTAGTTGTGGAGTGGCATTTTGACTTGAGTAAGTATTTTAAGGATGTGGGATCTTCTCAGGAAATTGTCCTGATGAATTGCCACTGCATTGTAAATTTGTAGCATGCTTGTTGCTTTGTTGTTGGTGTACAGGCGGTCGCGGATTTGTTGATACTACATTATCCCTTTGTTTTTGTTATTCCATTGTTCTTTTCTGACATCTTGTGATGCGTTGTTCTCTACTACTTGTTGCAATGCTTTGTTTCTTGTCTCAGTTTGATTTGGCTAGTTCATTGGTCTGGCTATTTCCCTTGGGGCATCTCCTAGCCCAGGTAGTGGCTTTGTATTCTTTGATCTTGTAACTGCCAAAGCTTGAATGTTTCTTTGATTGCGTTGATTGTTGTGGTTGTACTCCTGATGGATGGGCTCTAGATAGACCATATGTACTCCTGGGGGAGGCTGTTGCTGATGATTTTGATTGTTTCTTCCATCATATTGAATAATGGGTATACCTCTCTCTTCCATGTGCTTGCACCAAAGCTCACATGGTGGGCCTTGCCTATCGCCATCCATACCACAGCAGATGCAAGCTTGGTCTTGCATTTTCCTTTGCTGCTGGTTCCCCCATGGTTGTTGATTTGGCCTTTCTTGTGGTGGTCTTGCCACCACTGCTATTTGATTAGCAGGTATTGCCGGTGCTTGATTTTGTTGTTGCTGAATGTAAGGTGGTACTCTGCCTCTATAATTGGGGTTGTACCAGCATCTTTCTTTGTCGTGATTGTCCTTTTTGCAAAATTCGCGTGGAACTTTTTGTTGTTGTGGGGGTGGCTTTAAGCTTTGTAGCTAGTCTTTAATCATCTTCTCCAACGTGGAGATTTTTTATGCTGTATTTTTTGCTGTGGATTTTTCTTTCAGCTTTTTCTTTTTGTCTTTCTTCTTTTTCTTTGAGTATTCCTCATCATCCTCATCATATTCTGATGAGTCATCTTCCTCATCTATATCTTCCTTTGCTTCACTATCTGTGTCTGTTTCTGAGTCTGTCTCTGAATTTGAATGACGTTTCTTTTTTGTCTTCTTGGATTTTGATGCTGTACTAAGTCTTCTCTCTGCTCTCTGGGCAGCTTCCAACATATTGTTAAAATCATTGGCTCCTCCAAGTTGGTCCCTACCAACTACTGTAGTTCTCAACTCCTTGTTTAATCCTTTGTAGAAACAGTTGCTCCTGGGTAGGTCTTTGATTTGATGTTAGCCTTCTGTTGAGGTTTCTAAACATCTGTGAATAGTCCTCAACCATGAGATCTTTTTTTTTCATTGTTCTCAACTTTTTCAAAATGTCATCTGGTGTTTTTTCTTTTCTAAAACGACTTAAGAAAGCAATCTTTAATTCATCATAAGTGTTAAAATGTGCAATACCATACTGCATAAACCAATTCATTGCTTTTCCATTGAATGTCATAGCAAATTGCTCCTTCTTGGTCTCATCTGGCAATTGTCCAAATCCACTAGCTGTCCACCTTGTCTCAAATTGCCCAACATAGCTATCAGGATCTTAACCTTTCTTGCCAGTAAACTTTGTAGCTTTGACCAATGGGTTCTACATTGTGTGCTGAGCGTGAACTTGAACTTGAAGTTTAATAGGCTTCTTTTTCTTCTTCTTTAGGGGTGGTGGGAGAGGATTGAAATTCAATTGCCTCCTTGCAGTCACAAAGACACTGGCTACAATATTAGTGGCAAGTGTTCTTTGGAGTAATTCCTATGTTGGAGTGGATAGCATTAATCTTCTAGCTCAGTTTTTGTTTAGTGCACTTCCTGGCTATGTACGAAATTATCAGAGGAACTTGTCCCACTAAGGAATATAATCCGAGTCGTGAAAGATATCCTCTAGATCATCTGTTTGGGAAGCAGCCTCTACCCGAGCTCTATTGCGTGTAAAATATGCTATATCGATATGGTGAGATGACGTTTCCACTCCGAAGCTATCCGACATGAGCTAGTCATTCCATCAAAGGAAAAGGAGATGGAGGATTACTGTAGCTTACTGGGTGGCAGAAATGTCAGGTAACCTTTGCGTGCTGTCCTGACAGTGGAAGTGTAATGTTGATGCTATGATCTTCTTTGCTGATGTTGATGTACTATGCTTTGATTGTTGATGTGGTTGTCGGGGTCTTACTTTGTGAGTTGTGGTCTGAAGTTGCGTTTATGGAGATCATGCTACAAAAATTGCCTACTAATAGCCCAAAATCATTTGCTTTCATTTTTGCATCCAAAAGTGCTTGCTTTACCACCAGACTAGGAGGTAGTGCCCATGTGCAAGTGTGCACTATTGTTAATGAATGTGATAGGTGGACAACTTATACTTTTCCAATTGATAAGGATCTTATTTCAAGCTCAAGAAGATCTATCAAGCATTCATCTTGTACATCAACTTAGAAGCTTGCTTTGTAGCTTAGAGAAAGCTAGCTTTATAGGGTGCATGAACACAAATAGAGTTTAAATTGATTGATATAAATAAATATTTATATTTTATATTTATATATATAGACCTTAAGGAAGATGTTGTTTGATTTGATATGTGACCTATAAGAAACCTTCAAGGGCTTGTCACAACACAAATGTTGCATGAATTTGGAAACATAATGACCTTGATCGATCTTTTGTGAGGTCCACATTGGTTTTAAAAAAGCTTTTGGGTGTTAATGAAAATGACTCTACTCAAGTTTGGAAAATCAATGCATATTAGTACCTTGTAACCATGTTTAAGTTGCATCTTATTTACTATGCAAGCGTAGTAGTTTATGTTATTTATTTAACAATGACTTACTTTGTAAACTTCCAAAGGGGAGTCAGGATTGTAAGGTTGCATAACATAGCAAGATGTTTACATCTTTCTGGTTACGTCCCAAAACAAAAATGTCTTTTGGCGTTTTTGATTTTTAAACTTATGCATCACTTTAAAGTCATGTAGAGAATCTAAAAGGCCTTCCTTCTTGATATTCACAAAAAACCTTTTAAAATGATAGCTAGAATTTTATTGAGGTATATATTAGTACCCCCACTATAGTCTCAATTTACAAGACCCTTTGTTCTCATTTCTTTCGTTTCAATATACTGATGATTCATAAAATGTGATACTTTGTTCACGTTTACCCATGTTTAATTTGAACACGTGCGTCTCCTGTTGTATGTGAGAAGACCAAGGTGAGAAGGAATGGTAATTTAAGCAAGTGGATGAACAGGCACACGTGCTGGAAACAGAGCTTGATGGACGAGAATGTGTGGAACTCACATCAAGAATGATGTGAAAGTTGACTCAAGTGGAAGTATTCGAGGCATATGCAAAGTGCATGATATGGGTGTGTAAAGTGAGATAAAGGTAAGCTTCAGATACATTTGCTCGCTAAGGTAGAGTACAAATTCTTTGAATGAGAATTTGAAGCCGGGCAATGCAGCTTTCACATGCGTTTGCAAACAAAACTCATGAAAGCTAATCTGGCAATTCACTTGCGAATGGTAGATGATGAAAAAATGTCTGGCTCCCAAGCATGCCCATTAGAGTGTCCACTCTCATTCAGCCAATGAAAAATTGTATGGAAGTAGAGATAGCGCTAGGAGGAGTTGATCATGGAGCCCACAGTGTATCACTTCACTGACATGCCATCTGCCCCTTTGCGAATACAATGGCGGACAAGCATATAGCTCAAAAGGGCGGACGGCATGCACTTGGGCTTCATGAATCCGTGGATGAGTCTCAAGCCCCCTTTAGGAGGCAAGAGAGTTAAAAATAAATAAAATTTAAAAATAAAGTGTCGAATGTATCATAAGGGGTGGTTGGCCCAAAAAGATGAGTTACAAAATTTGGCCGTGAGGATGGGCCTGTGGTGCGTGGCTTCCCCTGGAGGATGAAAAGAGGGCACACATACTAACAAAGGGCCGCACAAACTTCTAGCAGGCATCTGCCACCACAAGAGGCTCTATAGTGTCGAGGATGAGGTGAGGTTACTCGTTACGTGAGTGAAAATGGCAGGCAAGAGAGGTGAGGGAAGGATAGTAGTTTTAGGTTGTATATAATTGAGAGATAAGATAAGGTTAAGTAATACAATGGAAAAAGGGACTGGTGTAAAGAGACCTAGATGGAAGGGAGTGTGTGTGAAGGGACTTAAGTGTAGGGAAGCAAAGCTACCTTGCAACCTCTTCTCCTGCTTGTTTGTGAGCTTGGGGGAGCTCCCCAGCTATGGCGATGGCGATGAAGATGGCGATGGCGAGGGAGATGGCTATGGCGATTGCAATCGCAATAGCAAGTTCAATGGCTATCTCTCTGTCTTTTCTCATGGCTTCCACTCCAAGCTTTCTTCCGCCAATGCATCGCTTCCTTAGATCTCGAGCTCTGCAGCTCCTCTCATCATGGCCCTTTCCTCACTCTTTGCTGCCCCTCTCGCTCGAGATTCCACAGCTCTGATCTCCCTCCCTCCCCCTGTGCTCGCTCGGCATGGGCTGCTTTCCCTGCTTCAGGTCCCAGGAGTTGGATGGCGCGGATTTGAATACAGCGGATAGCAGAAGAGACGGGCAATCCAACCACTCGAAAAGCTCTTCCGGTAAGCTCTCCAAGCTTTCACGCAGATCCGCATTTCCGTTTCCAGGTTGCTACGGCCTTTATCGCGGAGCTTCTGTGGCTTTTCTGGGCACATTTACCCTCGTTGCCGTCGTCAACGGCATAATAATGTATGGAGTAGCCGCATCCGGCCTATGAACGTGTATATCGCTGCAAAGTTCTGTTGAGATCAACCTCGGTGTCTGGTGACTGGTCGATGGGTATATCCTGTAAGTCGCGCTCGTGGACATATGGATAGAATTTGACAAAGCTTGGAGGCAATTTGGTTATTTGCCTTTGTGTTGACCATATACCGAGAAGTCCTTAACAAGACGTTCCATTGTCAGAAGAGTAATGTGGACTCTTCTTTCTAGACTTCTGTTGCCGAAAGTCCTTTAGTCTTTCGGTAAGGGTCTGTTTTACTCACTCAACTGGTTTGAAACGCGTAGTTTGCGGCGATGTGACCTCATCGCAATGTTCAACTTCAGGAATTAACGTCCGTAATGGATTCCTTTTCGTACCGTCTGTTCTTGTCGCCTCGCCCCCTCTGTGATGAGCTAGCGAGTGAGGCATTTTATGAGCCCTTGCAAACGGGGACAGAATTCTTGATGAGATGCAGATCTGATCCTATTGATATCTCCGACTCTTGTTGCCTGGTCAGACGTTCTTTATCAAATTAAGGGTTGCATTAATTAGTAACCTAACATAGGTATACTCTTTGTCAGGAAGCCACAATTCAGAATATAGCTTAATGCTGCTTTTTAGGATCCATACTTGTCAACCTAGTAGTATTATTTTGCATAACGATTGTCCAAGATAATTTCTTTGGACTTCATTGGACAATTCATCTAATAAAGGCTATACGTTGTGTAGCAATTTCAGATGCTAGAGGTTCGAAGTTCAAATTGAGACGTAAGCTGGCATGTGAGCATGCCACAGTTATTAACTCTCCTACCTGTCAATCGTCTTTGAAAGGCTCAAGCTTTGATAAATGAAGTGTTGGCCTGTCTTACGTTGTTTTCCAATCATTATTTCTGTGGTTTGGAATCAATATATTATTGACTTAGTTCAAACTTTACGAAACAATCTTGTGGGTTTGATTCTGAAATGTAGGAAAGTTCAAGTCAAAAGATTCTTTTGACAGCAAAAAGGAGGACCCTAGCAGCACACGGCACATTGCTGCTCAGACTTTTACATTCAAAGAGCTTGCAGCTGCCACCAAAAATTTTAGACAAGAATGCCTGATAGGGGAAGGAGGCTTTGGCCGTGTGTATAAAGGACGTCTTGAAAGTACTAACCAGGTATTCTTTCTAAAAATGATAAATGTTTTAATGTGAGGGCTATTATGTAAAAGAGAGAATTGTAAAAGCCTAATCAACAGTTCTGAATGGCAGATTGTAGCTGTGAAGCAGCTTGATCGGAATGGACTGCAGGGGAATAGAGAATTTCTTGTGGAGGTCTTGATGCTCAGTTTGCTTCATCATCCTAATCTCGTAAATTTGATAGGCTATTGTGCGGATGGCGATCAAAGACTTCTTGTTTATGAGTATATGCCCTTGGGAAGTTTGGAGGACCACTTACACGGTGGGTTGATTTCTTTTCTGGAGAGAGGGATGCACGTTCGTTGTAGCATTTAAGCGCTCACTCATCATATTGTTATTTCTACCCAAGTTAAGCAACCTACGGTGGCTCTTCAGCCCTTGATACAGAGGTGTCATCCCTTAGGCTGGTTGCATACTAATTTATGCATGCTCAAGTATATTGCAATGCTTTTGTTCCACTTGTATTTTAGAAGAATTGATTATGTGGGATATAGCTACTATTGTATAGATCCTCTCCTCTATTCATTCTTGATGGCAAGGGTCAACATCTAGTGTGGCTTGAGTCTCTGTTGCTACGTTGTATTCTTTACTTAATTTTTAGTCATTTTCTTATAAATTTGAATGATTTAGATTGATGAATGCATGGCTGTTTGCAGATCTTTCCCCTGACAAAGAGCCCCTTGATTGGAACACGCGCATGAAGATTGCTGCAGGTGCGGCACGAGGTTTGGAGTATCTGCATGACAAAGCAAATCCCCCTGTTATTTACCGAGATTTCAAATCTTCAAATATTTTACTTGATGAGGAATATAACCCAAAGCTATCTGATTTTGGGCTAGCCAAGCTGGGCCCTGTGGGTGATAAAACACATGTCTCTACACGAGTGATGGGAACGTATGGTTACTGTGCTCCGGAGTATGCAATGACTGGTCAATTAACTTTGAAGTCAGATGTGTATAGTTTTGGAGTGGTGTTATTGGAGCTGATTACTGGGAGGAAAGCTATTGACAATGCTAGGGTCACAGGGGAACACAATCTCGTGGCCTGGGTACTGACAATTCTACTACCTTGACAGTTCTGCAATGGTTTTTGGGTTGCATGTTCCCTCTCACACAATAGTTCTGAGAATGTATAAATGCATATACTTGGAAAGAAGAAAGTAAAGGCTTTTTGAGAACTGTAGGAATTTAAAGGTCCTTGAGAACCAAAACATAGCCATACATAAATGCTTCCACAGAAACTCTTTTAAGTGTCACCATAACTTTTGAATTGTATTACAGAAGAGAGAGCCCAGATGGGCTTCACCTCCTAATCAGCCTTCTCTTTTGTAATATCATAACCTTCAGTGATATACGCTTCTTATCTTGCACATATGCTTCGTCCCCTTGCAAAATGGAATGATGGGTGCTAGTCAGTGGATAAACAATGCACCTTGCGAAAGTTTACACACCATAGGAACATAACAGGTGAGGTCATGGATGATAGATCTTAGGATTATAGATTATTATGCTAGCTCCATTGTCGTTCATGCATCCATATATTGGTATGCAAGTGGCCACATGGTTGTACTTTATTGTATCTTTTAAAAAATGATGAACTGCAATAGTATTGAGGAGGACATCATAGAGTTTTGTTTCTCACGTGATTGCCAACGAAAGAGACAACAGGGTGTTTGCTTTTACTTGGTCTGGAATCCTAGAGCTAGACCTCAAGCACAGGGTTGGGTTCTTGTTTCAGAACCTATGGCTAGGTGGTGAATGGTGGCTCCCTTTATTATGCATTGTTTATGATAGAGAGTATCTTTTGTTGAATTATTCCTTGCTTTAAGGTTTTTGTGTCTTGCTTTCTTCTCTTGTGGAACATTATGATGGGTAGCCTTCAGCTTCTTGTTAAGGTGATTACCCAAGTATGGGACCTCGCAAGGTATCTGTCCGGTTGTGGGCCTCATGAGTCTAAATTTATGTCTCATAAGTTTTGATACAAAGGGGGCAATACAACATTGGTTTGGATACTTGATCATCCAACTCATGTTCAAGAACCCTTGATTGAACAAGCAGGGATAGTGGCCTCAGGTCTATAGTACTCAAGGTGCCCGGTGCATAGCATCAAACTTGGGTGATGCTGCGTAGCTTCAGTCTCTTAACCTGCCTCAATTTGGAATCTATGGGACGATGTTCGAACTAGCTCGTCGTAATCCATATGGCATGGAGACGTGGATCTATAGGTATCTTGGTGCTTAAGCGAGGCCATCCTCAGCCAATTGAACAAAATTCTCTCTATACAATGCCATTTTGGGTGCATGTGCTTGTGACAGAGAGATGCATTTACACCTGCTATAGATCCTTGGATCACGCAACGAATTTTCTAATGTATGAGACGTCAAGTGGGGAAATCTAGGGAGCACTGGTTGTGGGGGAGATGATCAGTAGACAAGAATGGAACCAACTGGTTTTGTGTACCAGCCATCCTCATCCTCCTCCAACTGCAAGCTATAATTTGAAAGAAGTGTCTGGCTTGCAAATTTGCAAGTATGATATCATGTGCATTCTCTCTCTCTCTCTCTCTCTCTCTCTCTATATATATATATATATATATATATATATATAGGCAAGTAGGTAGGTAGACTCACTCTGAGTCCGGCCGACCCAGCAGGTGTCGCGCCCAGTAGCTCATACCTTATCTGGCAGGATTGCATTGCTTGAAGATGCCTTGCAACAATTATTAGCGCAACAGTTACAGACCAATGCAGGGCAGTCTGAACTTAGGAGAGCTCTTCTTGAATCCGTTTTGCAGAAAGTAGGCATCAATCCATTGATACCACGCTCGTGGGGCCTGTTTCAGCGTGTAAAGTGCCTTCTTTAGTTTACAGACTTTATCTTTTGAACCGGGGATCACAAAACCTGGTGGTTGTTCCACGTATACCTCCTCCTTGAGATCTCCATTCAGAAAGGCGGATTTTACATCCATCTGAAACACAGGTCAACTTTCCTGTGCTGCTAAAGTCAAAACACTGCGAATTGTGGTTAGTCGAGCTGTGGGAGCAAAAGTATTGTGATAATCAAAACCATGTATCTGTGCGAATCTTTTGCCACGAGCTGAGCCTTGTACTTATCCGACGTGCTGTCGGACTTGTACTTAGTCTTGTACATCCACTTGGTGCCGATTACCTTGCGTTTTGGTGGTCGATCCACAAGGTCCCAAGTGTTGTTCTTCATTATGGAGCCTTACTCCGACTGCATAGCCTCCATCCACTTATTATCACCTTGTTCCTCTTCAAGACACTTGGGTTCTTTAGCACGGATCACCTCTGTCATCAAAGCGTAGTTGACCAAGTGTTTCTGCGTCCTTCTTTGCTCCTCTAATCTTTTGGACCGGCGATGTTCGGATGGTTCCTCCTCAATGGTTGGAGGTTCTCTACCGTCCAAAAGCTGCTTTACCCACTTCGGGAATGGTCGTTGCCATTGTGGTTCTGCAGGCTCTTCTTCCTCTTCTTTATCTTGAATCCTCCTAAGCACAGTTGGGGGAGTTCGGTTTGCTGTTGGTGGTTGTACTAGATGGATATCTTGGTCCTGGTTGTCTGGGAAGGAAGCATTCTCCTCCAATTGATGCGGCTGTTCTGAGAAGACCACATCGCGACTTACTATTACCTTCTTGGTAACAGTATTATAGAGACGGTAACCCTTTGCCTCTTCATTGTAGCCCAAGAAAATACACTTCTGGCTCTTCGGTTTCCATTTGGTCCTGTTAGCATCAGGGACATGCACAAAATAGTCACATCCAAAAACTCTAAAATGTGTAGCGGAAGGTTTCTTACCAGAAAAGGCCTGCAGTGGAGTCATCCCGTTCACAGCCTTCGTATAGCTACGATTCAGAATGTAAACTGTCGTGTTACATGCTTTAGCTCAGAAAGTCTTTGGCAAATCTTTTCCTTTCATCATACTCCTGTCCATTTCGCAAATGACGCACATCTTGCGCTTTGCTACTCCATTTTGTTGTGATGTATGTGGCGGGGGTTTCTGTCTCTTGATCCCGTGACTTTTGCAGTAACTTTCGAATTTACTTGATGTGAACTCACCACCTTTGTCTGATCTCAACTTTTTCACCTTCCTCCCCGTTTCTTTCTCGACCATTACATGTCATTCTTTGAACTTACTAAAAGCCTCATCTTTAGTTTTCAGGAAGTATATGCATATCCTTCTACTGTAGTCGTCGATCAGCGTCATGAAGTAGTAGGAACCACCCAAAGCTTCCATCTCCATCTTTTCGCAGAGGTCCATGTGAACGAGCTCTAGAGGAGCCTTTGCCCTATTGGCCTCTTTAGGAAAGGGCTGCCGATGTTGCTTGTCCATCATGCAAGCTTCACATACATCGGGCAGATTTGTAATTTTTGGTAGGTCTGCAATCATTCCAGTTTTATGTATCTCCATCAAAGAACTAAGGTTTAGATGACCAAACCTCTCATGCCACAGCTTAGTGTTGCTCACATTGGCTTGAGCATTGAAAGCTGAGAGTTTGTAGATGTTGCGCCGTGTACCTTTACCAACGATCTTTCCTTGAAGATCCAAAATCTGTGCGCCATTCTTATCGAAGTAAACTTTGAGGTCTCGATCCGTGATCGCAGAAAGGGACTACAAGTTCCTCTTGATATCTAGCACATAAAGAACATCGGACAACTGTTTTACAACTCCATTTGACTTGAGAGCAATCATACCTTTTCCTTTTGCTGGACATTTTACATCATTGCCGACTGCTATCAGGATGTCATTTCCTACCGGATGTAGAGTGGTATACCAATCCTTCCGACTGGTCATGTGGCGCGATGCACCACTATCAATAATCCAAGGTTCATCCGCAGGTACATGAACTGCCTCCGTGCAAATCTTCTCAATTGCTACGAACAGCTCTACTGGTACTGCCTGCGCGTTGTTGCTGGACTCTTTCTTTACTTCGTTCTTCTCATTTGCAATATTCTTTCGGCACTCATTTTGCTTGTGCCCTGCCTTGTTGCAATAGAAGCACTTTATCTTCTTCTTTCTCTTTTTATCATCATGAGAAGATGGATTACCAGAGTCCTTATCCTTACCTTTCTTTGATCCAGCGGAGAAAGCCGAAGCCGAGAAAGCCGAATCTTCTCCAGTCCTTGTCTTTTGACGCATCTCCTCCTCCATAAGTATCGCGCTGAAATCCTCAAAGTTGAGGGGCGGATTTATGTTCTGCGTATTCAGCGCCGTAATAATACCGCCGTACTTTGGTGGGAGAATCCGTATGCACCTTCGTGCTAGATTCTCGTTGGTGATGGTGATGCCAATCGCAGTCATCTGATTGCGCAGATTCTTTACCCTGGTGATGAACTTCTCTGCCGTTTAAGAAGGGGTTGCAATCGGAGGTTGATTGCCGTGGCTAGAATCTTGTTACAAGTCCCCAGAAGTGTGATAGGCCTGACAGTTTCTTGTTCGCGAGTTGAGTCTCCAGATTTTGAATCCACGTCTGATTTGTGGTCTCGTACTGATTTTTCAAGACCGTCCATGCCTCTTCCGCTGTGGTGACATGTTGAATTAACGCCATGACAGAATCACTTACACTGCAGACAATAGAACATAGCGCATCTGCATTTCTTCTTGTCCACACGAGAATCTGATCCGCAGTTGGTACTATCTGTTGTCCTGCAACCGGCTTCACGTTCACCTCAGTAGCAGTATCCCAAAGCTCGTATGCGCTTAGGATGATCTTCATCTTGAACTTCTAGAGTGGATAGTTAGTGCCGTCCAACTTTTCGCTTTCGCCGAACGGTGGGATTCGCAGTCTTGCAGGTATGGCCATCTCTCACAATCTGCTCACAAACAGAAACACACTACCAAATCTTCTTGCCAGAGCCTAAGCTTTGATACCATGTAAGAAAACAATACAACGTCTGTGCTCAACAGATAATAGGATCTCGTATGCAAGAGAGAAAAGTAGATAGTATGGAGAATCAAAAATTTGATTACTGTAAAACTGATGCAATAGATGGCGCTGCCTCCCAGCCGTGCGCTCTTGTGTGAGAAGCTTCGATGGCGTGCTGGAAACAGTAGAGGACGGAGGTTGGACGCTAAGGAATCAGGGTTGTTGTAGCCAGTGATAATTATGGGCTTCACGGGCTTGCTCTTACATAGCCACCAGTCGTAGTTAGTTAGACCCAATTTGGGAGTCGACCCAAAATAGGCTACCGACCACACGTTAGAACCGTGGCGCAGAATAGAGCCATCCGGGATCATCTGGGGCTCCAAATGGGCCCCGCAACTTGAGAGTGGGCTGCCCCGGGAAATGCTCCGTCTACCCTCAGTGCGGTCAGTCATGGGATGCCTTCCCGCACTTGCATGTAGCCTAGTTGGCAATGTGCCAACTCTATCTGAAGCCGTCCAGCCATCAGGCCACACATGCCCCCATCTGGTGTCCAAACCAGGACCTACCGGATAACCTAGCTACTCAAATGCTTTCTCCTCATATGGGGGGCTTACAAGTAGAGTTAGCTGGTTCCCGCATAGTTACACGAGAGTGGAGCATTGATATCTAACAGAGAATCCAAAGTAATAGAAAGTAGCCACTGGCAGTCCGTGGAGATATCCAGGGAAAGAAAGGCCCAAAAATCCTTCGAGTAAAGTGCAATCTCTGCAAAACACCAAGACTGAGATCTATAGAATCACAGAATGGGCACCAAACTATCTCTCAAACTCTGAAACACAGAAATGTCAGATTAGATGCACTTAGTTCTAGTAATTGTAGTTAGAAAGATTTTTAGAAGTCAATGTTTTCAAAACTAACATGATCAAAATTCTTGGAACTCAGGGAAAATAAATTAGGAATCAGAAAATCCACCTTCAGAAGTAGTTACAGGTGAATGAAATTCTGAACTGAGGGAAACAGCTTGAAATGAAATTGCAATTCAATCACAGGCTGAAACTATAATTGAAACTACCTTCTGTCCCGCGCTTGGAAATATAAAAATAGCAGGTCTGAAGTGGGTTTGACCAAATCGTCAGGTTAGGAGGAAGAAAGAGCAGATTCAGCTCAGAATTTTTTGAGGAGTGGCCCACAACGTCAATAGTGAGCAACAGGAAAGGGAAAATTCGTCAAGGGGGTGCTTTGCTGCTTGGAATTGTTTTCCAATCTCTTCCTTTCTATGGAAACACTGTTGCATGTCTTTGGCAGGTTCAAAACTGCTCTAGGCTGTTCCTAGGTGAATCACAATCAAGGTGGGAGCCTCCTAGATGTGAAAACATGTGCTTGGGAGGTATGTATATAGCACTGGCAGAAGGAGAGAGCAAGAGAGCAGCAAGAGAGCTGAAGCGAGTGGTAAGAATCCCAGCCAGCTAAAACCAATCACACTTTTCTTATACCTTCTAACTAAAAGCAAAAACTCTAAAAGCTAGGAAATTTAAAAAATCAAGCTAGAAAATTGCAAATAGTCAACAAAAACGTTTTTTTAAGCTTATTAGTTTCTTGCTTTAATATTTACTTAGTTTTTGTAGATTAAAGTAGTATTTGCCCCATGACGCCTCTACCCATACACACAATTAATTAAACGAATAGGCCTAGAACAAATACAATCCTATGCTTGCTAGGGTCACAACTTGATCTAGACAACTTAGAATTGACCTAACCCATCTTTTAGACCGTAACTAGTGCATGTAATGAGTGATCAAGGTGCTTATCCTAACACTCTAAGATTATAGCTTTTAAAGATCACATCTGCCTTATGGTTAAGCACTACGTGATCTTGATCTACATTGATCAAGCCACTTAGTACGAAGACTTTGTATAATAATGGATGCTCAGGTATGTGTGTGTGTGTGTGGATTTGTGTGTGAGACATCTGCCTCATGGTTAAGCACTATGCGATCTTGATCTACACTGATCAAGCCACTTAGTACGAAGACTTTGTATAATAATGGATGCTTAGGTATGTGTGTGTGTGTGGATTTGTGTGTGAGAGAGCATATGTTTATACTATGGTCTACACACACTGTTGGGACTGATGACGTCAGTGGGGATGTCATAGTAGCTAGTCCGTGCTATGCATGATGGAGTTATGGTTTTCAACCTTACGAGTGACTATTGTGAGATTGATGAAACTGCACTATGTAGTGTTTTTAGAGGATGAGTTTGGGCATGTTGTTGGATTCATCTAGATATTTGCTCCTATACATAGCAAAGTTGTGAGCTTGTATAAAGCCTCCTCTATTCTCACTCGTGCAATGACCTTATCCATGTCTTTTGTTCTAATGACAATCTCCGATCATTGAATTTTACCTGCATCTTATTCTTTGGCAGAGCACTCTCCAAAAGCACGCTCTTACAAAGGTTTGCAACATAATAGATATTAGAGAGTACCTCTTCATTACGGTGACTGGTGGCGGTCAAGATGTAGCCAATCCATTGAGTGAACAACTTCTAATTGCCTCTTTTGATTTGGACTCCTCTATAGGGTGTGTTTACTTTTCCTCTTTTGGTCCGCCACTTTCTTGCAATCTGTTACAAAATGACCAGGCTTGTTGGAGTAGGGAGATTTCTTCTTTTTTGGTCTCCACTGCTTTAAGAGTCTTAACCCTCTGAAGAATATTGTCATCCTTGGGCTTGCTCTCGCCGGGATTATAACAAGGTTACCTTCACCTAAGTGAGACACAAGTACGGGCTTCTTATCGTCTTGGTTACATATTCGCCCTGGTCTCAAAGGGGGGTGGCCTCGAATGTTCCCCCATTGTAACATCGATTACAAAGCCTTTGAAGCTTCATGGAAGCATCTTTAAAAGGGCATGCAGAGTGCATTGGTGCCCCATCTTTTGACCAACTTTGTCAATTTCCTGTAATCAGATTCTATAAATTCAATGGTACAATCTGAGTTTGCCAGTTTGCATGTTGAATTGAGCTTGCTTACTCCAACAGCAGAGGTTCATGGGAGAAAGTTTACGGAGGTAAGGCCACATGAGCAAGGGATTTTGTGTAACCTGTATCTAAATATAGATTTGAGCTACCAAAGTGGGTCCAAGATATGATTGAGAGGGAGTATTTGAGAACTATGTTTACAGTAGTTTCTGCACCATGACTTGGCTATAAAAGTTTGGATGAGATCTCTTCTCCCTCCTCTGAAAGAGTGCATTTCTAATCTGTGATGGAGTTTGCAGAAGTAATCTGGTGAATTTGGAACCGTTTTTGCATCTTGAGGGTGGGCTTTAGGACTGCATGGTACATTTCTACATAACCTACACTGGGAGTCCAGTCGATGGCATGTCCATAATGTGTAGACTCGGTCATGAAGTGAGGTGAATGGTCGAGTTGCAGATTAACAGCACATGGTTTGCAAAGTTTTGCTTTTGAATAATTTGATGTTTTTACAACTACCCTGATGTGACTTGTGCCGATGTTTTAAAATGTAGGCTCGGCCACTTTTCAAGGATCGCAGGAAGTTCCCTTACATGGCAGATCCATTGCTTCAGGGTCAGTATCCTATGCGAGGCCTATATCAAGCACTTGCTGTTGCGGCAATGTGCCTCCAAGAGCAGGCTTCTACTCGGCCTTTGATTGGGGATGTAGTCACGGCACTCACATATTTAGCGTCTCAAACTTATGATCCCTCAGTCCATGCTGCTAACAAGTTCGGACCGTCTACACCAGGTAGAGATAAGAAAGAGAGGGAAAGGAGAGTAAGTAACTCTGCAGATGAGGCAGGGGCAAAGACCGTTCGTCAGGGCAGTTCAAGGTCACCTCGCCGCCAGGGTTCCCCAGATGCTCACTTGAAGGAGGGATGGACACGGGGCTCAAATGGAGCAGTGGAAGAGGCAGGGTCCGGAAGGAGAAGTTACAGGGATAGTTGGGATAAGAGTGATGGGCAGAGGGATAGCCCTGGACCAGGCTGGAAAACTCCACAAAGAGGACACAGAGCATCCACCTCAGTTTATGACTGAGTCTGGACAATAGCAGAGCCCCTGGAGAAGCTGTTGAAGCTCTTAGCCCATGACTGGTAACATGGTTTCCTCAGTGAATCGTCATGCATTCATTCGAGCACATGTTTTCTCAGTCAAGCAGTATATGTCCTTGCTGATCGCTCAATGTATCCAGCAAGAGTTGTAAGGGTAGCCTTCACACCTGCAGGCTCCTGTCCAACATATCACGAGTGACAGAGAGGTGCTTGTGTTTACATTGCAGAAGGTCCTGCTCACGTGGAAGGCTTTTGGATGTAAAGGATATCTCTCACAAACCAGATGGTAGTTGCTTTTAAATAGTACAAATATCGTTTGGCAGGTTGGGTTTAATATGCCAGTGGACAGTTACGTGGGAGATTGATGCATGTGGCTTTTGTTTGATGCAGAAACTGTCCTGTAAGATAAGATTACTGCCTTCATGTGTGTGCTTATGCCCACTTGGAAGTATATTTCTTGATCTGTGTAAGCAATTGTTTCTTGTGAGAAATCTGATTATTTTCCTTGTAAGATTATTATGTGACCTGATAGGTCTGCAAAATAGGTTTTTTGGAATCGCATGGAGGTTTGAGGTCAGACGAGTATTTTTACAGAGAATCCAGCAGATGCATTGATCGTTGTGTTTCCTCATTATGGCATAATCTGTGACTGAATGTGGGGAAATCATAATCCAATAATTCTTTAATTTCTTGCTTTGGGTACTCTGGAGATATCAGGAAAACATTTCTATGTTCAGTGTACATGTGATAGTTCTTTTCTTACGCATGGCCAAGTCAGGGAGCTCCCAATTATGTATAGTTCTTTTTAAAAACGTTGTAACATTTTCTGGAGGAATTTCCACGTATGATTTTGAAAGCTTCAAATTACGAGCCTTCATTTTTCCTTTCTGTAAAGACTTTCAATTAAATAAATTATGCAGATAAAAGCATCTTACGTTATCTCTGCTCAACAAATAATACAACCACAACTTAAGGGCAGGCAACAGCAGGCCACATGCTTATGAGCGCTTCCCATCTGCCCTGCCCTTTATTATTCAGTGCTGCATGACTTTTCAATTCTGGGTACCAAAGTTTAATTGTAGGATTACTATATGAGCTGTCCTTTCCCTAATAGTTTTCAAAATAGAAGAGCTTGTCTTGTAGAGGCTATAATGAAAGATGTCACAAAGTGTGCATAGACGTTACATCTATTGGTTAGCTTCTTGGAGTATGCTTGTGAAATATCCAAGTTTGAGCATGGACTGGAAACTTTTGACTATGATTGAACCACAATCTTAGATGTTTAGTCTTTTATCTATGGTGTATTGGCCTTAGGTATGTTTAGAATGATTGAACATAAGCTGAAAACAAAAAGCGGGGAGCTGAATAGCCCGTTTTTCTGGGAGTTTCAAAAGAGAGTTTGATTCAGTATGCTTGTGCTTTCAGGAATTTAATTTTGCTTCTTTGTAGGAAGCAATACATAAGTGTAAAGGGTCCATTTAGCTTTTTATGTTTCAAATAAGAGAGAGAATTCTAGTTTTTGAGAAGATTTTGTTGCTTGACTTGCTTGTCTATTTTTGTTTAGCACCTTATTCCTTTCTTCTTTATTTCTTGTTTTCTTTCTCTTTTGTTTTTTTTGGGACATATTTTAGAAAGCATTGGGTTTGCCCAAGAGACTTTGCGGGTCTTTAGAAACCCAGTATAGTTGCTTTATGCTTGGGCAATGATGACGATCTAAGTGTTGCTTTGGTTGTTAAATGTCTTCCTTTTGTTTTTCATAGAAGTTTTTGTTTACGTCTTTTCTTCTCTTTTATTTTTTGTGTAGATTTTTGGTCTTTAGAATATTGACTTTGGAGATAGGTGATTGGGCGTTGAGTCAAGTGTCGAAAGCAATCCGGCCCTCCTTAAAATCTTTCTTCCACAAAGTTTCATGAATTCTAATGTGGCTACAAGCCATATCTTGTACTTCCTTCTCTCACCCAACTCCTTGATTTGTTCTCGTCAAGAAAGATAACTAGAGTCTTTTGAGTCAAACCCCTAGGAGCCAAGATTTAGAGATAAACGGGACTAGGTCATTCTCTCCTTTGACATTTGTAGCTACAATATAATTTCTTTAAAGTGTTTATAGATACCATGAGCTTTTGTATGAGGAAGCTTCAAAGGTCTTGATTTGGCATTAGGTAATGGAATCCTATGACTTGTTGTGTACAAAAAGCCTTAGGTGATCATCATCACTCTTTAAAGCAGTTGAGTCCACTCTTGTATGTGTGTTGAGGAGGCAATCTGTAGTGTCCCAAGATGGTTCAAAAAGCTGTGAAGGCTCTAAGTCAATCCCCACGTGTTTGGGGAAATTTGATGCAATCAATAGAATTGCTTTGTGATCATAGTTGTCTTCAGGTTTTAAGGAATAAAATCTCTTTTGCAAAGCTTAGTGAATAAATTTAGCTAGACAAGGCAGACTCAAGTGGACAAAACTATCATTTGGATTTTCAAAAAGTTTTTGTTACTTCTTTTTTCTTCTCTTTCGTTTTCTCTTTTATATATTGTGTAGATTTTTGGACTTTAAAACAACAAAAAATCTAAATTTGTATGATTGGATATATTCTAGTCTTACAAGGGTGTATATATATATATATATATATATATATATATATATATATATATATCATTTTGATTATTCAATAACGATAGAAATGTCAATCCCACATGTGGTAATGCACTTCCCTATGAAGCCAACTTGCCATGTTGGGTCTGTACCACTTGTTGCATGATTACTATTCCAACTTGCCCAATGGATGTGACATTAAAGAGTTAATGTAAGAGGGGTCAATTGTTTGTTCACCTAATGTGCTCAAGTAGTCTCTACATAACATTTATTATTGGCTATTCCTCATTTATTCGTTACAAATGTTTGTGAAAATATAACAAGGGTGTGTCAAGGGGATGATTGGTTGGAATAATTGTCTGGAGTGAGTTGTCATAGAAGAACTTTAGCCAATAAATGTAGCTAGACAGGGCATTGCCAAGTGGACAAAACTATCATTTTGATTATATGTTGCTTTATTAGGTACCGTTTGTATTCATTAATGATAGAAATGTCAATCTCACATTAGGTAATGCACCCTCTATGAAAGCTTGCCATGTTGGTTAACATATACCACCTAGTGTTGCATGACTACTACCGCAACTTGCATAATAGATGTCATGTCAAAGAGTCGTTTTTCTTGTATGGGAGGGTCAGTTGTTTGTTCCCATAAAGTGTTGAAGTAGTGTTTAACGCAGCATATGTCCTCTAAAATTTTAAGCTATAAAAAGGGTCCAGAGGGGTGTGTTAAGGGATGATTGGATGCAAAAATTGTATGGATTGAGTTGCCTACCATATAATCAGCTTACCTAGAGAGAGATTTGATCTCTAGATCAATAAGATCTAATTCACCCTTGCTCTAGAAGAGCTTTATTATGTGTACTAAAAATACCACCTTAAGTACTAGACATCCACGCTATATTGACGAGGTGAGTTGTGCTTAAGCCTTCTAACGCATATTCCAATAGAATTCAAAGACTAAAATGTGTATGAAATGTGTAGGGAAAATATAAAAATACCCAATGGAAACCTTGAAAAAATGATCAATACAAAAGATGTGAACTACTGTTGTGGATGGAATAACAGAGAGTTGAAGTGATTGCTCTAGAAATCAAGGAAACTTGTCTATTGCAACTTCTTCAGAAGAAGAACACAATTCAAACTCCTTTGGCAGAAGAATACAAACACCATGACAAATGTTTTTTGATGATACATTGTTCCCCTCTACAAAGAGTTATTTTTACATCACAAAAAGAGACACATTCACAAACTAACGATATTTATTAAAATTTTGTATGCCATCTTGCTTGCCATTATAGGCTACAGTCTCACAATAAAGCAATGAGATCCTCAATCTATAACCAAAGGACCTCAATCAACAACATGCATCTCACATTTTTTAGTTGATCTTGTGGATATTCTTCTTTTTGTTTTGACTAGAAAAGAAATGCAATCTCTTTTCTTGAGATGCCAAACTTGATTCTCTTTTCCTAGTTCAATATACCGTGCTGGGTGTTGCATGTAGACTTCCTCATCTAGGTATCCATTGAGAAAAGCATATTTGACATCTAGCAGGTACACATTCCATTTGTTGTGTGTGGCTAGTGATATCAAAAAATCTTATGGAATTCATCTTTGCTACTGGAGCATAATGTCTCATCATAATCTTGACCATATTGCTATTTGAAACCTTTTGCAACTAGTTTGGCTTTGTATCTTTCAATGCTACCATCTTGATTGTACTTTGCTTTGTAAACGCATTTGTTTAAATGGCCTTCTTTCCTAATGGAAGGTTGCATAAATCCCAAGTCTTGTTTTTGTACAAAGCATCCATCTCTTCATTCATAGAGGTTTGCCATTCTAGCTTGTCAACTACATCCTCAACGTACACTGGCTCTTTTGTAGCCATGGTAGTACTCATAAGATCATAATTGGTGGTTTTAATTTGAATTGCTTTGCCTTTCTAAGCATATGTTAGCCTTGTTAGTGGTCTGCTTTCTCTAGTAGACCGTTTGTGTTGTTGCTCTTCTAGTGGATTCTATGGTAATTCTTGCTCTTCTTCATCAATCTTCTCTATAGGTGACTGAGTAATCGGTGTGACCATCTCTTATGTATTTGATGTTTTCCATTCTAATTCTTCTTCATCCATTCTTTCTCTTCTTTATCAACCTTCTCTATAGGTGGATGAGTAGTTCGTGTGACCATCTCCTGTGTATTTGATGTTTTCCATTTTAATTCTTCATAAAAAATTACATCTATAGAGATTATGACCTTTCGGTTGATGGGATCATGCAACTTGTATGCTTTGTTCTCTTCATTGTAGCCAACCATGATGCATTTACATGGCTTGACATCCAACTTTCTGCAATGATGCCCAATGCGTGGCTTATATCTAGTGAATGCCTCATAAGGTGTCATACCTTGAATTGGTTTATTTGGAAGCCGACTAAGCAAAAGTCAGCTATTGCATTTTGCTAAGGAGTATCTACACATGTTGATTGCCTTTAAATGCCATTACTTTTGCAAAAGTTAATGAATGCTGAAGACATGTATATAAAAGCAACACCATCCCCCCCCCTCACTTCTTTCCCCTCACTTTTCCAACCCACTCCCATCCATCACTTTTCCAACCCACTCCCATCCCTCCATCTCCAAGTTCCATCAAGCCATCATATTTTTCGTCTACCTCCATTTTCCGTCCTCTAACTTCTGTTCACCATTTCCACCACCACTTTTTTCGTCAACCCTCCCCCCTCCACCACCACTTTTTCCATCAAGTTTCCCCCCTCCATCTTCACCATCATCTCCACCTCCCATCATCCCACTCTTCCATTCCCACCATCCCCCTCCCCACCACCTCCACTTTTTCCATCATTCATCTCCTCTACCTCCCATTCCCATCATCCCCCTCTCCCATCACCTCCACTTTTTCCATTCATTCCCCATCTCCACCACTCAAGGTCCGTCTCTCCACCCCCCATCTCTCTCCACTTCACCATCTCTCTATCTCCCTCCAATATCTCTCTATCTCTCTCTACACCCATTTCCTCTGTGCACCCCACATCTCCTTCCCCCTCCACCCTACCATCCCCCTCCTCCACCACCATCTTTCTACCTCCCTCTACACATCTCCTACCCCCTTCACCCCTCCATCTCCCTACCTCCCTCTATTACCCCTTCCACCCCTCCACTTCCCCACCTCTAAACACTCTCCATGACCTACCTCTCCACCCTCCACCCCCTCTCCACCATCACCTCCCTCTCTCACCCCCTCCCCTCTCCCTTCTCTCCACCCCCACCCTCTCTCCACCACCACCACCTCCCTCTCTCACCCCCTCCCCTCTCCCCTCTCCCCTCTCTCCACCCCCCCTCTCTCCACCACTACCCTCTCCACCCCCCACCCCCTCTTGCACCCCCTCCCCTCTCCCCTCTCTCCCCCCTCCCTCTCTCTACCACAACCCTCTCCACCCCCCCCCCCAATCCCCTCACCACCACCCCCTACCTCTCTCTCTCACCCCCTCCTATCTCCCCTCTCTCCACCCTCCACCCCCTCTCTCTCTCACCCCCGCCATATCCCTTTCTCACCTTGCGTGCAACCCCTCGGCAAATGTGTAGCCCCTTGGTGACCGTACTGCCTCGGGTGCATGTGTCGTTGGTAGCTGCTTTGCCTCGGGTGTGCAGCCATCAACGACCATGCCGCCTTGGGCATGCAACCCATCAACACGCGTGCCATTAGCAGTCGCACCATTAACCCTCAAGCGTCTAGGCATTAATAGTGGCCGTGCTACCTCGGGTGCAATGTGCGGTCAATGGTGGCTACGTTGCCTCATGCATGTAGTTGTTAGCAGCTACATCGTTAGTGGTCGCACCACACCTTGAGTGCATGACCCATTGGTGATCGCGCTACTTCGAGCACACCACCACATTGTCGCCATTAGAATTGCGCGCCGTCGCTGTCGAAACCGCCCACCTACCAAAACTGCCTATTCATCGAAATCGCTAGCCATCGACTTTGCCCATCGCTCTCGTCACGCACTCGTCACGCACTGCTACCATCGCTCGTAATTCGTGCCATCGAGGGAAGAGAGTAAGAGAAGAGTGAGAGGAGAGAGAGAGGAGAGAAGAGAGAGAGAAAGAGAAAGAGAGAGAGATCAGGGTAAAACTAACCATCTGTTAGGTTAGTCAAACTAACCATAGGATAATAGGTTAGGTTAGAGTTTTAAAAAATTAAAAAAAAGGGAGGAATCAACTCATCGTTAGATTAGTTAGGGACATTAGATTAGGTTAGGTTAACCTATCCTCCCTCTTACACCCCCCCCAAAAAGGTCACATTCTTAAAGTGCGCATTTTTGCCCCTTCTTTGGGGGCCCGTCGTATCTTGGCCATCTGTAGGCCAAATGCACCCGGTCCAAATCCCCGGTCCGAATCCGAATATCATGCACGTTAAGACTTATATCAAACTAAAATTTTCAAGTCTTTTTACCATTGTTTCTAGTCTCTATAGTCGCCACTATGTAGGCACTGATTTTGACCCATTGATTGCATATTTTTTGCCATATTTGGGCTATGAAGGTTGAAATCAATTGCGGATTAGATACAATTAAGCATTGTGTATGCACTCTAATCTAGACAAATACATACTTTCGTGAACTTTCTTCTGCCCTCGATGCTCTCCAAGAATTCAACCTCTTGCCATCGACAAGCAGCATGGAGGACCTAAGAATTGAAGAAGAAATAGAAAACGATGATCTATATCTTGAAGATTACTTTGGTCAACGACGCAACCGCAACAACACAACAACAATGGCAGAAGACACTTTAGCAAATTGGAAATCCCAAAGTACAATGGACAAGGGGATCCCATCAGATTCCTTCAACTCTTCGACGCAGCATGTTGTGCTAGAGGTGATCAATCAGATGAAACCAAAGCTGCTTGTTTTTTATGGCCCTAACTAATGGAGCCTTAGAATTGTACCCCAACCATCTCGTAGAAGAAAGAGCCACATGGGCAATGCTGTCTGAGTAGTTCAAAAGAAGGTCAAGATGACTCCGTATTGCAACTAGGAAATATAAAAATGTGCAAGAAAGAAAAGGTCAGAACATACTTAGAAAGAATGAAAAGATTAATAGCAAAGTGTGTTCCTTGTCGGGATGACAAGTACCTCATAGCATGGTTCATCTCTGGATTGAAAAAATCCATTCCCAAGGACATGAAAAAAGTTAGCAGCAGCTCTATGAGCATTTCAATGATGCTCATGAAGCTGCAATTGACATTGAGGAGGACATGACCAATTTTAACAGTGATAGCAATGACTATAAATCAAGTCATCGTGCGACAAAATCTTCAAAGAAGTGAAGCACTTCCAACAAGGATTGCACCATCGAGGACAGAGTGGAAGCCATGGGCCTAAGAGTAAAAGATGAAATGATGCAAGCCATTGAGAAAAAGTTGTGTGTCTCTTAGCCACCACAGTACCCACAGAAAGAGAATGTCTAGTGCCCACACTATATGGCCAACCATACGGCCAATGAGTGCCCGATCTTGAGGAACAGACTCAACCCACCAGAAGTGGCTCAACCCCCACGGTTATGGTGTGCCATTTGCAATGTTGCAGGCCATGATGTAAATACATGTTTCTACAATATGAGGGTAGCACAACCCCAGCCCCAACAATACCAACAACCGCCAATCCCAGTATATAGGCAACCAACACTAGCAGCTAATGCACAAGTGCCATGGCTCAACCCCTCCTGGTGAGGACACAAGTGCCTCAACTATTTAGAAATCACAATCCTCTGCAATATCCTTAAACTCCCAATCTTGCTCCAGGAGTTCCAGTGCAATAACTCCAACCTGAAGAGCTGGAACCTCACTATGAGTATGAAATAGAATACCCTATGTACTACATGGATGGTGCTAAGGGACTCACTCCGGTGTATGCTAATCAAGTAAGGACAACCATACATCGAACACCCATCAAGTGTTTCAGTTATGGGGAAAACCACCGCATAACAGAATGCCCACACAAGGGTAACCCCATTACATTTCAACTTGTGTGTAGAGAATTGTGGAGTTGGGCATGCATGCATGGACTACCCACTAAGAGCAAAGCCTCAACCAACCAAGGAAGTAAAACCTAAAGTACCCCTGGGGATGATCAGTGTGGAAAATCACAGTGTGGTTGCACAAAGTGTGGTATCGCAGCTAGTCTTGATCATGACAAGATAGCAAAAAGAAGCGGCATTGCAAAGACTCCTTTCCACTCAAAAAGAAAAGAGCCCTCTAGCAAAACAATCCACACCAATCCGACAAATCAGTGAGGCCATGCACAGTTTATATGGAAAGTGTCACCCAAGAATCAAAGGAAACATACCCCAATGATGAAACATACCCCAACGCTGAAACTAAGAAAGCCCATTATCAAGCCTTGAAGCAATGGGTACAACAGCAGCAAGATAAATTTGAGGCAGACAAGATGGGAGCAGCAAAGGTTAGAGCACCCTCATCAACCAGCATTGACATAGTGATTGATCCCAACAACTTCCAAAGGGTAATGGAGCAACATGCAAAACATCCCCAATTGGATGGTACCACACTAGCTGTGGGGGTTAAAGGTCACTGTGCCTTTACCTCGGTTATGTACAATACTCAAACACATATATAAATGAATGAAAAAGAAGATTAGGGTGGTTTTGCACCCACTAAAACTTGTGTGGCTCTTTGTCTCTCTCTCTCCTTCTTCCGTTCTTGCTTCCATTGAGAGCACTCTCAACTGGTATCAGAGCCCGGGTGATCTAGTTGAGCGTGCGTGAATGCTTGAAGCTCAACAGCTCTGTGGGAAGCTTTGTGGGTGACTTTACTTGCATCCGAGTGTGTAGAGACCTTGGAGGAACCTTTGGAAAAGTCACTTTGGTTTTGTGAAGTGGTTTTGAGAGCGTGTTAAGTGTTTTCAAAGAAAAAGTCGTTTTTTGAGCTTTTCCCTGTTCCATTCGATGACAGAGACTCCGTATTGACTTGTAGAGGCAACTATTGCTTGCTTTTGGTATACACTTCACTTCAGGAGCTTGGAAACACCTTCATTCTTGAATCTGGGATCATTTCATTGGATTTCTGACTCACTGTGTCAGTTTTTGCATTTTTTGCCCAGGTGTTGGAACTGAAGTTTAGAGCAACCATTTGCAGATCTGTCAGTTCCGGTGGACTCAAGAGTCCTAAAACTTCTATGTTGCTCATCATTCGCACTCCGGTGGAGTTTACAAACAGCTCTGTTTCCAAAAACGTTTTTCAATCCGTGTGTTGGACCCAGTGATTGAGACCACGGTTTCCAAAATCGTCTGTCCCATTGCGTTCCGGACGCCCAAAAACCCCTACCTATCAGTTCTTGCATGATTCGGTGGAAGATTTTCAGAGTTATAGATCTCTGTGTATTCGATTTCGTCTCTCTGTTATGCATTTTTCATTCTAAGGTTTTTGAAACCTTAGATTTATGCCACATGGCAGTGGATAAGTGTTGACTCCCATTTCTCACTCATCGGTTGGGATTTTGGAGTTCCGGCAGAAGAGAGATATTTGTAGATTTTCTTGTTGAGTCCGATTATGGAATGGCGCCCATGCTTTGAGGCATCTCAGGTTCTAATTTCAGTAGCGGTCATTACCGTGGGACTTTGATTTCTTGATCCTACCTTATGCAGATCACTTTGGTTGCAGTTTGAGTAGTGTGCGCTCATTCGTGGTGTGCATTGGGTTGCAGTGGATGATTTATAGGCCATTTGGATGCATTGCGGTCCTTATTGGATGCGCTGATAGGCCTAAATTGCCTTGTGGGATGCTATTTTTTATGGACACTTTGCACATGGATGCTATTTTATGCTGAGGGACAGCTTTGACACATTGCAGGTGATG
The DNA here is from genome assembly GCF_047967505.1 of Dipteris shenzhenensis. Taxonomy (NCBI): domain Eukaryota; kingdom Viridiplantae; phylum Streptophyta; class Polypodiopsida; order Gleicheniales; family Dipteridaceae; genus Dipteris; species Dipteris shenzhenensis. The sequence continues at coordinate 4,840,652 of NC_141609.1, read as the reverse complement.
CACTGATAGTGCTATGCTCTCTTGGATGAGATATTATTGATGTATATGCTAGTGGACGGTGTTTATGCTTGAGTCATTTGGCACTTATTGGCATTTTCTTTTGGGCCAGATTTGCTCATATGGATGCATAGTATATGCACATGAGTCAGATGCATCTTTTGATGCTTTGAGCTTTGAGTTTTGGTGATATTTCACTCTATTGTGGCATACACATTTGGGTGCACCTGGTTTTTGGTGTGATTCTCTCTTGCAGGCACTAGCATTTGGGATTTTGTTTCATTTGCATCATGGCATCCTCTTCCATGTCTGAAAAGGAGTTTTTTAGCATTAAAAAGTTTGGTGGGACAAACTTTTCTTTATGGAAAGAACAAATAAGGGATGTGCTTATTCAAAAGAAGCAGATTAAACCCTTGGCAGGGATTGAAGCTAAGCCTACAAATATGTCTGAGGATGATTGGAATGAGTTGGATGCATTAGCAAAGTCTACTATTAGACTTCATCTTGCAGAGTCAGTTTATTTCACAGTAGTAAATGAGTAGACTACGGAAGATTTGTGGAAGAAACTATGTGCCACTTATGAAAAGGAAACTGCCTCTAATAAAGTTTACCTCATGAAGAGGTTGTTTGAGCTACAGATGAAGGAAGGGGTCTCCATTGCTTCTCACTTGAATGAATTCAATATTATTTTCAGCCAGCAGCTTCAGGCTCAGAAGATGAATTTTGATGCGGAGACTAAGGCAATATTTCTCTTATGTTCATTGCCATCCTCATGGGATACCTTCCGTACAGCTGTCAGTAAGTTTGCACCTGGTGGAGTACTGAAATTTGATGATGTTATGGGTAGCTTGTTGGCCGAGGAGATTAGACAGAAGTCTATGGACGGCAACAAGTAGGATGCAGCCTTAAATGTGCAAAGGGGCAGATCAGAGTTCAGGGGGAAGTCCTAAGAAAGAGGGAAGTCTCGTAGCAAATCTAGGACACGGAACATTGAGTGTTACCACTGTGGCAAGAAGGGCCATATGAAAAAGGGTTGCTACAAGCTGAAAAGAGAGCAAAAGTATAAGAAAAAGAATGCAAATTGGGGTGCAAATAAGAAGGAAGAGAGTCCAAGGGAGGACAAAGGAAAAGTGAAGATCGAGGAGATCAATGCAGTCACACATGATAGTGATAATGACGTTCTCTTTATGTCTAGTTTATCTGCAGAGTTGCTTATGTTGGGCTAAAGGCACATTGCCAACCCTTCATTAAAGATAGGACACCTATGACTGTCTTAAGACAGTCATAGGGTAAACCTAATCCTAATAAAAACAAATGAGTTTGTGGTGTGGCTCATCACTTCACACCCGCACACCTTGAGTCTTCTCTCTCTCTCTCTCTCCCTCTTGCTCTCATTTCCCCTTCAGTCCCTTTCAACTGGTATCAGAGCCACCTTTTCCCTTCTACCCCTCGACCTCTACATAGCCAGTGCCTCGACCTCTACATAGCTAGCGCCGTACGGACGTACGACGTCCGTACAGCCGTACGGACGGACTTCGAGCGACACGGATCTGATCAGGGCGCAAGCGCGGGCATCGAGCGTGGGCACGGGAGCGGCGCGGGCGCGGGCGCGGGCACGAGAGCTGTCGCGGGCGCGGGCGCGAGCTATATAGCAGCTGCTATAGCTGCAGCACAGCGGCGCCGCATCACGCCAGCAGCCAGCAGTTGCATAGCAGCTGCTGCTAGCTGTTTCGAGGCATCGCACAGACCATACCAAGGGAGACCGTACGCAGTCGTACGGACGACGCCGCCGTACCTACAGGGAACTTCAACAGGGCAGAATTTTCGAAATTTTTTTTCCCCTTTTCTGGGATTCCGTACACTGCGCAGGTACAGTAAGTACAGCAGGTGCAGATTGGTTTTTTGTTTGGGGAAGAAAGAGAGGTGAAAGCGCATTCTGCTCTTCATTCCTCTTGATTCAGGGTCATTTTTCAGTTCACAAAACTGTGTTATCTTGACAGTACAGCAAGTACTTTCATTCATCTTGTGCTTGAGGTGAAGAGAACCACAGTGTGTGGTTGATTGCACAGCTATTTTGTTCTGGGAAGGTAATGCCTTGATTTTGCAAGAGGACATATGCTTTTACTGGGTTTGAATCTCAGTTCACAGGTGAGCAGATTATAGGGCTTTTGCCCGGAAGGTGATGCATTGTATGCCTTGAGGCAGTGTGGTGCCAGAGAGCACACATTTGTCTTGATTTCCGCAGTGTCGAGGTGACATTTTCTTGCAGGTCACATTTCTTGTGCCACACTCAGAGAACCTCAGTTGAGCCACGCTTGGCCAGGGCGCATCGAGTTTACTCGGTCCCTAACTGTCCATTGTTGACAGTGCTCAAAAGGTTCCTCATTGAGTGTTTGTACGTTGGGATCTGTGTATGTCATTTCTACACAGGGCAGTATATGCATTACATTGGTGGATGATTTTGTCAGAGAGATTTTCATATTGCGTGCTACCTCAGTGTTGAGGTGTTCTCCACTTGGTTCAGGTGTCAGATCAAGGGGATTTTGCCCAGACTTTGTTTGATAGCACTTGGGTTACCGACAGAGATCTTCAGATGCATTTTCTCCCCTTGGTATAAGGGTGATTGCTTGGGATTTATCCCATTTTCTATTGCAGGTTTTGTGACAGGCTGAAGTGTCATTTTTTTTTGGGGGGAGTTTACCAAGTGGTTTATGCATATTAACTCAGTGCAATACCTCATCTGAGGTGGGAGAAGTGATCAGTACAGTCAGTACATCAGGGTTTACAGCAGTGTTTGTGCTTTGTCAGATGATTATGCACTGTTAAGCACTTGTTAAGCAGCTGCAGCAGTCTGAAATTACTGTTTTTATGCCTCCTTGAGCACTCTGAAATTACTGTTTTTTATGCCTCTTTGAGCACGGTACAGTGTGTCAGAAGGTACAGTATTTGCAGGGTCATTTACTGTTTTGCTGTAGATTCTCCTGACAGTAAAAAACAGCACCATTGAGAGTGCTTCTGGCTCTTGAATAGAGCAGGTTTTTTCTGAGAAATCAGAATTTTTTATTCAGTCCTTTTTACTTCCAGGGAGTCAGGTACTTTCCTTATCTGATATGGCATCAGGGGGAAGTGATTCTTCAATTCTGAACATAAAGAAACTGGAAGGAGCAGACAACTATGCATTATGGGTAGAACAGTGCTTGAATGTACTTCTGTTAAAGAAGATTGCTAAGCCCATAAGGGTGAAGGGTGTCAAGCCATCTGACATGGCAGCTGATGACTGGGAAGAGCTTGATTTGTCTGCAAGGGCAGCTATCATGCTCACTATTTCAGACACTCTTGTGTTCAATGTTCAGGCTGAAAAGACCTCTTATGGTCTATGGCAAAGGCTAGAAGAATTGTATGCCCAAAAGAGCTCAGCCAGTAAGGTTTATTGGGGCTGAAGAAGCTGGTTGATCTTCGCATGAAGGAAGGTACAGCTATGACCTCACACTTGAGTGAGTTCAATGCCATCTTTACACAGCTGATTGCACAGGGGTTGAATCTTGATGAGGAGTTCAAGGCTACTTTCTTGTTGTGTACCCTCCCTGAGAGTTGGGACACTTTCAAGACCACCCTGTCTAATTCAAATGTCACTCTTATATATGCTGATGTAGAGAGATCTCTCCTCATGGAGGAGATGAGCAGGAAGAATAATGCGGGCAGCAAATCTTCAAATGCTTTGCAGGTACAGGATAGAGGCAGGACTCAGTAGAAGGGGAGATCTGCTAGTAAGCCCAAATCCCGAAGTCAGTCCCGTGGTAAAAAGGAAATTGAATGCTTTTATTGTGGCAAGAAGGGACATGTGAAGTCTAAGTGCTTCAAGTTCATACGGGATCAGAAAGCCAAGAAGGCTGAAACAAAGGATGCAGGAAATGCAAGCAAAGACAAAGGCAAGGCCAAGGCAGATGACTTGGATGCAGTGAATGTTGCAGCAGAGGACAGTGACAGTGACATACATGATGTTTTATGCTCTTCTGCTGTAATAGCACATGCCTTGGTTATTGATGGTCACGACATGCACACCTGGCTCTTGGATTTAGGTGCCTCTTTTCATGTTACTCCTCATAGGGAGTGGTTTACTTCCTACACAGGTACTCATGGAGTTGTTCATCTTGGGAACAACTATGCATGTCAGATTGCAGGGATTGGCAGTATACAGATGGACGCATATTCATGCTTGATGGTGTCCGCCATGTGCCGCAAATCAAGAAAAATCTGATTAGCACTGGCTTATTGGATGACAGTGGTTACCACACCACATTTGGGGATTCCAAATGGGTGATTACTGATGGCCAGACTGTAGTGGCTGAGGGTTTTAAGAGTGATACCTTGTACCCTCTTTATGTTTCCAGTGTGGGTAATCATGTTGTTGCCATAACCGAGCTGCCAAAGGTTTCATTGTGGCATAGCCAGTTGGGACACATGTTTGTTAAAGGAATGCAAGAACTGTCATGTTTGGGTTATCTGCCGCCTCTTTCTTTTTCAGATTTGCCAACTTGTGATCATTGTATATTTGGCAAGCATTCTGTGACTCCTCATAAGAGGAGAACTCCCCAGAATAGAGCACCACTTGATCTAGTGCACACTGACTTGTGTGAGATGCCACAGTTATCACTAGGGGGTGCAAAATATTTTATTACTTTCATTGATGATGCCACACGCAAAGTGTGGGTCTATTTCTTGAAGCATAAGGGAGATGCCTTAGATGCTTTCAAGAAGTTTGTCGCTCAGGTTGAGAATCGGACAGGTCGCAGGCTGAAATGCCTCAGGTCCGATAATGGGGGTGAGTATGTTTCACATGCTTTTGTGCAGTTTTGCCAAGCTAAGGGCATCAAACAGGAACTCACAGCCCCTCATAATGCATCTCAAAATGGTGCAAGTGAGCGTATGAATCGAACTATTCAGGAGAAGGTTCGATGTATGTTGTCTTATGCTGCAATACCCCATGGCTTTTGGGCAGAAGCCATGCAAACAGTAGTTCACATTACAGGTCGCCAAACAAGGCTTTGGAGTTGAAAGTGCCAGAGGAGGTGTGTTCTGGCAAGCCACCTTCATATAAGCACTTACGTGTATTTGGCTGCGAGTGCTTTGCTCATGTACGCAAAGAACTGCGCACCAAACTGGATCCAAAGTCTATCAGATGCATCTTTATGGGTTATGGTGACGAAGGTGAAATGGGGTATAGGTTATGGGATCCCGTTAAACGGAAGATTATATGCAGCAATGATGTCATCTTTAAAGAGGATAGTGTACACAAGGAACCCGTGCAACCTGTGGAATACAGGAGGGTTATTTATGATGATGTTGGACAGCAAAGAATGCCCATTTATATGTAGCGGCAACCTGCTGCAGATAACCCTGTTCAAGAGGGTATACAGGCTGAAAATCAGCCAGATAATTTGCCAATGATGCACCACTAGATATGCCAGCAGATGGGGCTGTAGAACAGCCAGATATAGTGGTACAGCCACCTCTCATGCATGAAGAACAGGCTGGACAGCAGCCTAATCCGGAACATTTTGTTAGGAGGAGCACCCGTGCACAACGGCCTCCTGCCAGGTTTGTTCCAGGAGCCAATAATGTGGCTGATTTTATCATGCTGACAGATTGTGGTGAGCCTTCCAGCTTCAAGGAAGCTATGGGAAGAATAGAGAAAAAGAAGTGGGAGAAAGCCATGCAGTCAGAAATGGACTCCCTACTTCAGAATGATACATAAGACTTGGTGCAGCTACCTGTAGGCAGAAAGGTTTTGCCATGCAAGTGGGTTTACAAAGTCAAAGTGGATTCAAATGCTTTACCAAGGTATAAGGCCAGATTGGTTGCCAAGGGATTTAAGCAGGAGAAGGGCATTGACTTTGATGAGATTTTTTCCCCTGTAGTCAAGATGACTACTTTGAGAGCAGTGTTAGCTCTTGTTGCTCATGATGACATGGATTTATGTCAGATGGATGTGAAGACAGCTTTTCTTCACGGAGATCTCCATGATGAGATCTATATGAGTCAGCCAGAGGGATATGCTGTTAAAGGGAAAGAGCAGCTTGTGTGTAAGCTCAAGAGGAGCTTGTATGGACTCAAGCAGGCGCCAAGAGAATGGTACAAGAAGTTTGATGCCTTCATGCAGTCCCAAGGGTATCATAGGTGTGAGACCGATCATTGCTTGTACACCAAATGGGCAAAGGATGGCAGTTTGATGCTACTCATTCTATATGTGGATGACATGCTTATTGCCAGTAAATCTCAGCATGAGATTAGTGCTTTAAAGAAACAACTGCATAAGTCTTTTGACATGAAAGACTTGGGTGATGCAAATCATATTCTTGGCATGCGGATTACTCGTGACAGGTCCAAGGGACTTTTGTTTCTGTCACAAAAGGAGTACATTGACAAAGTACTGCAGAGGTTTAAAATGGAGGGGGGGAAGTCTATTAGTACCCCGTTACCTCCACATTTTAAACTCAGCAGTAAGGACAGATGATGATAAGGCTGAAATGGCCAAGGTTCCGTATGCATCTGCAGTTGGTTCTTTGATGTATGCCATGGTTGCCACTCGTCCGGATATTGCTTTTGCGGTGGGAGTCATCAGCAGGTATATGGCAAATCCAGGCAAGCGGCACTGGGAAGCAGTGAAAGGTGTCTTGAGGTATCTCAAGGGTACCAAAGACTTGTGCATATGCTATGGTAGGCAGGATGCATTGGTGCATGGTTTTACACATTCAGACTATGCAGGGAATGCAGATAACCGGAAGTCTACTACCGGTTATATTTTCACATTTGCAGGAGGTGCTATATCATGGGTGTCTCGGTTGCAGAAATGCGTTGCACTGTCAACCACTGAAGCTGAATATGTTGCAGCCACTGAGGCCTGCAAGGAAGCAATATGGCTTACTCGGCTGGTGGGAGATTTGGGCATTACAGGAGATATGCCATATTTGCATTGTGATAGTCAGAGTGCTATCATGTTGGCAAAGAATCCGGTCTTTCATAAGAAGACCAAGCACATAGAAGTGAAATATCATTTCATCAGGGAGGTACTGGAAGACAAGCGACTTGAGCTTGTGAAAGTGCATACTGATGATAATCCTACAGATTTGCTCACTAAGAGCTTGCCTACAGAGCTGTTTGCACATTGCCGCCACATCATGGGATTAGGATGAGACCATTCTTATTTTATGGTCTTGTATACAGTAACTGTATATTGCTGTAATTTTTATTCTTTACTCCCCTTTAGGCACATTGGCCTTTAGGTGGGAGGTTGTTGGGGTAAAGGCACATTGCCAACCCTTCATTAAAGATAGGACACCTATGACTGTCTTAAGACAGTCATAGGGTAAACCTAATCCTAATAAAAACAAATGAGTTTGTGGTGTGGCTCATCACTTCACACCTGCACACCTTGAGTCTTCTCTCTCTCTCACTCTCTCCTCTTGCTCTCATTCCCCCTTCAGTCCCTTTCAGCTTACCACTTCAGATGATGCATATTCCCAAGATTGGATTTTGGATTCTGGTGCTTCATTCCATGTTACTCCCCATAAGGAATCGTTCTCCACTTATGACAGTGGAAAGACAAGTTGTGTGCATCTTGGAAATGACTATGCATGTGACATAGTGGGAGTAGGTGACATAAAGTTTTCTTTTGCAAATGGGTCTGCATTCATTTTGAAAGATGTGAGACATGTGCCTAAGCTGACCAAGAGTCTTATTCCAGTGGGTCAGCTAGATGATGCTGGTTTTCACACCACTTTTGGCTTTCAGAGTTGGAAAATTCAGAAGGGCTCTATGCTTTTGGCCAGGGGTGCCAAGTGTGGGACTTTGTATCCCTTACATGTATCAGGGGTATTTGATCATGTTGTTGCAATAATCGAGCAGCCAAGCACTTCTTTGTGGCATTGCAGGTTAGGGCACATGAGCTAGAATGGAATGAAACTCTTATGCCATTTGGGATATGTACCGCATTTGAGTTTCTCTGATTTTGAATTTTGTGAGCATTGTCTCTATGGGAAGTAGACTAAATCAGCCCATAAAAGAAGGGGAAAGAAAGAGTTTGAAATGCTTGATTTGGTGCATTCAGATGTATGTGGTCCCATGCCTACACGGTCATTAGGCGGGGCTGAATACTATGTGACATTCATTGATGATGCAACTAGGAAAGTGTGGGCTTATGCTATAGCTCGGAAGAGTGATGTGTTCCAGGTATTTCAGAAATGGCTGGCCTTGGTTGAGAATTAGTCAGGTAGAACGCTTAAATGCCTACGGACTGACAATGGTGGAGAGTATCTCTCTCATGACTTTCAGCATTTCTGTGATACACATGGGATTAAGAGGGAGCTCACATCCCCTCGTACTCCAGAGCAAAATCTAGTTGTAGAAAAGATGAACCGTACCATTCAAGAAAGGTTGCAATGCATGCTTTCCAATGCAAGTCTTTCTGGTGGTTTTTGGGCTGAGGCAATGAAGACTGCAGTGCATGTGATCAATAATAGATCACCTAGTAAGAGTTTGGATGGTGGTATTCCTGAAGAGGCATGGAGTGGCAAGAAGCCCTCTTACTCTCATTTGCATATATTTGGGTGTGAGGCATATGCACATGTGCCAAAAGAGCTTTAAAAGAAGCTAGATCCTAAGTCTAGGAAATGCATCTTTCTAGGTTATGGTGAAAGTGGAGAGATGGGCTATCGTCTCTGGGATCCATAAGCAAAGAAGATCATACATAGCCATGATGTGGTCTTCAATGAGAAGAAGATGCATAAGGCACCCATGAGGGATGTGGAAATGAGGAGAATCACTTTCCAGGATGTGAATCCACCTGCATATGTTGATAGACAGCAAGCTGTCCATGCACCAAATGTGCAAGAAATGGTACCACCAAGTACTCTCGTAGGTATACAATCAAGGGTAGATGATGGATCATCTATTGGTGGAAATGATGAGCCAAATGTGGCTGATATGCAAATGGGACAGCAAGCTAAAATGCCCTTGAGAAGATCATCTAGAGTGTCTAGACCACTTGATAAGTTTGTTCCAGGGGTAGACTATGTGATGCTTACTGATTGCGGGGAGCCTTCTTGCTACAGAGAGGCTATGATGCGTGAGGATCAACGCAAGTGGGAGTATGCTATGCAATCAGAGATGAGTTCACTTATGAAGAATTAGACTTGGGACTTGGTTTCTTTGCCACATGGAAAGAAAGCATTGCCATGTAAATGGGTCTACAAAATGAAGGTCACAGGTGATGATTTGCCTAGGTACAAGGCCCATTTGGTTGCTAAAGGGTTCAAGCAAGAGAAGGGTGTGGACTTTGATGAGATATTCTCTCCGGTTGTAAAGATGACCACACTTAGATGCATGCTTGGACTAGTGGCATCAGAGGATATGGAGCTTATGCAGATGGATGTCAAGACAACTTTCTTGCATGGGGATTTGCATGAGGAAATTTACATGGTGCAGCCAGAAGGCTTTGAAGAAAAGGGCAAAGAGCATTTAGTTTGCAAGCTGAAGAAGAGTCTCTATGGTCTTAAGCAAGCGCCTAGAGAATGGTATCAGAAGTTTGATGCTTTCATTTGGTCCCAGGGTTTTAGAAGGAGTGAAATTGATCACTGCCTCTACACTAAAAGAGCTAAGGATAATAGCCTGATAATCTTGGCACTATATGTGGATGATATGCTATTGGCTAGCAAGAATACTTATGAGCTAGATGCATTAAAGGCCAAGTTACATGAGACCTTTGATATGACGGATTTGGGACTTGCAGGTCATATTCTTGGTATGCACATCATGCATGATCGGAGTAGGAAACTCCTTTTGCTTTCACAAAAAGAGTATGTTACAAAAGTATTACAGCGTTTCAATATGGAGGGGGAGAAGGCAGTGAGTACTCCATTGCCTCCATATGTGAAACTGAGTCGTACAGATAGTCCCAAATCAGATGAGGAAAGGGCCATGATGGCCAAGGTTCCTTATGCATCAACAATTGGGAGTCTTATGTATGCTATGATAGCTACTAGACCAGACATTGCATTTGCAGTGGGAGTTGTTAGCCGGTATATGGCTAATCCAAGAAAGAGGCATTGGGAGGCAGTGAAGTGCATCATGAGGTACATGAAGGGTACCAAGGAGATGTGCATTTGCTTTGGTAAAGGAGACATGCATGTACTTGGGTACACAGATTCAGACTATGCAGGGCATGTGGATAGTAGGAGATCCACTTCTGGTTATGTGTTCACCTTTGCAGGTGGTGCAGTGTCGTGGATGTCTCGCGCACAGAAGTGCATTGCTTTGTCTACCACAGAGGCTGAGTATGTTGCAGCCACAGAGGGTTGCAAGGAGGCTATATGGCTTGATCGGCTAGTGGGAGATTTGGAGATTCATACAGGTGTACCGACATTGCATAGTGATTCCATGAGTGCTATTCAGCTAGCACGGAATCTGGTCTTTCATGCAAAGACCAAACACATTGAGGTCAGGTACCATTTCATCAGGGAGGTACTTGAGGACAAGCGCATAGAGCTTGTCAAGGTTCATATAGATGATAACCCTACAGATATGCTGACGAAGATTCTACCTAGTCAGCGGTTTGAGTATTGTCGTGTATTGATGGGCATTGGATAGTATGCTCACTGGTTGTTCTCCCTTAAAGGCACATTATCCTTTACGTGGGAGGTTGTGGGGGTTAAAGGTCACTGTGCCTTTACCCTGGTTATGTACAATACTCAAACACATATATAAATGAATGAAAAAGAAGATTAAGGTGGTTCTGCACCCACCAAAACTTGTGTGGCTCTTTGTCTCTCTCTCTCCTTCTTCCGTTCTTGCTTCCGTTGAGAGCACTCTCACTAGCCCGCTTGATAAGCTGTCCCGTCATGATGCCAATTGGAACCTTATTGAGAAATCGCCCTACAATGTGGGATAGTTTCAAGGGATGGATAGAATCTTCACAATACTTCCCCCCACTTGAAGAAGAAGATAAGATTATTTCGGTAAAATTCGGTGCTAGGGATGACATAAAAAATGTAACCATCCCACTGGAGCATAAAGCCTTTGGCCAATACCCTATAATAATGGACGACGGAGCTAGTGTAAACATTTTAGCAAAAGATCTTTATGAAGAATGGGGCCTACCTCCAATGTAGAAGGCTACATTCAACATCCGCCTAGCCAACCACACTAAAATGAAGCCACTGGCCTTGGGATGGAGGCCTTGGTTCATGGGAATCAACATGGTTGCCTTCATGAACATGAATCTGCTGGGCTATACTAGTTAGGAGGTTACTCACCTCATTGAGACTGAGAGGGAGATGGCGACCATGACTAGCCACGATGGCTGGTTGACTCAATGAGAGTGTCTCCGTAAGGGAGCACAGAATTTGAGGATCGCCATCCTAAGCTTTGACATGAATGAAACCTCTCAGTGCCCTTTTGAAGGCAAAGGGGAGAGATTGCTTTGCATAATATTGCGGAGTATTTCTTTACTTGATAGCATTGAGATCAGAAATTGAAATGTACTATATTACTTGAGAAAAGATGAACACATGATTAAGGGGCCAAGGCGCAATCCCCCCCCCCCCTCCCCTTCTCTTCCTCCCCTCTCTCCTAGGGAAGGTGCGTGCACAAGTACCGTTGACAATGTGTCAACAAAAATTGGAGGCAGGTTCACTCTCCAATTTATTATCTTGGATCTTCCCAAGGGAGCCATAGTGTACCAGATATTGTTGGGAAGACCATGGCTTTGGGAAGCTTCAATACTCCATGATTGGGGCACTGATCAAATGACAATCCAAAGTAGAGAAACCGTTAAATCTGGGAATGGGGGAAATCAAACCCACTATTCCCAAAAATGTTGAAAACACTTCTTCCACTACAACCACCAGTCATGCAGCCCCTGTACCTACAAATGTACTAAAACCCATAGAAGGGGATACATAAAGTGACATTAACAATTGGATATAAGCATTGGCTATGATAGATCAACAATTGGATATAGGCATTGACTATGATAGATAATTGTAAAACAACACATCCAATGTTGCCAGATGTGGATGCCCAAATTATCCAACTAGAAGCACCAATCTAGGATGACGATTCAGAAGAGGTGGAAATGCCATTCTTCATGACGAGTGTCGACTAGGACAATGATCTCAAAGAGGCCATAATTGAAGGTTACAGTGCAGACTTTGATTGGGACCTAGAAACAGAAGTCAATAATGCCACATTGGAAAGGTCAAATATTTGACAATGACTTAGCAATCCTATGGGCACTCATGGTCATAGAATACGCCAAGATAGACCCTTCAGCACTAGCTAATAGCAATTGGTCAAGGAAAAAGAAGGAGGGTGTGCAATACCAAAAGGCCAAGATAGAGCACTTTAATGAACTCAAAAGAATGCAGACCAAAGTGGTGGAATTGTATTTGACTAAACCCACAAAAGCACCTGAGTCCCTAAATTTTGAATGGGATCCTAAAGGACTTGAAGGTGCATGAATGGATGAAGAACCGGTTCGTATTGAAAATCCATCACTAGTCTCACAAAGCAAAAAACTTTGCAAGTTCAAACCCAAGGTCAGAATGAAGAGTGAAATGGCAAATACTAACAAAAAAGAAGAGCAAGGGAACACAGTTGAATTGGGCCAAACATCTTCTACCACATCCAGTGGAGCTAGCAGCCAAGCAAGCACCTCAAAGCACCATGAAGGTCTAAGAGAAGTTCCCAATTACTTTAAAAACTACACTAGGGGGAGAAGCAACAATAGCAATGCCCAGGCCAGTCAAGGAATCACAGCTCACAAAAATAGAGAATATTGGGGATACACCAGTGTATGAAGGACCATCCAAGACAAGAAAATTGAATCTTGGAAGAAAAAGAATTAAAAGCATCGTTGATGGAATACAGAGATTGCATGGCTTGGTCCTACAAGGAAATGAAAAGGGTTTCCCTTGAAGTTGTAGTACATACCATACCGATTAGGGAAGGATCCAAACCTAAGGTACGCGGACCCTACAGGATAAATCCCAAGTATGACACCCATGTCTATGAAGAACTAGAAAAGTTACTGATTCTGGTTTCATGTATGAGATCGAGCATACTGATTGGGTATCACCAATTGTGATTGATCTCTTTGAATCCTCTCAAATGGCAATTCCTAGTCACACATGGAGTAGCCTTGGGACACAAGTCTCTTGACATGGGATTGCAACAACTGACATGGACAAAAAAAAGACCATCATGGAACTTCCCCCCACTAAACCATGCCAGATACTATTTATCCAAAGCTTCACACTCCTCAAGAATTGTTTTTATCTGTCAGAGTTGGAAGGAGGGAGTTAGGTTATGGGCTGTCACACAGACATGACATATACAAACAAGATTCACACTCCTCAAGAATTGCTTTTATCCGTCATAGTTGGAAGGAGGGAGATTAGGTTTCACACAGACATGACATATATAAACATGCCAAGGAAATTTACAAAGATATACTACCGTAGGACTTGAAAAATGCTTCAATTTTGCTACAAATGATAATTACTCTAGGACATACTTCAAGTTACTATAGTCTAATCTTAATTGCACCATCATAGTAAAAACTCATAAAAGCATGTGGTTCCCTTACATCTAAAATGCAAATCCAGAACAATGTAATGCTAATGGCATCTCATAGAAAGAACAGGGTCAATACATTCCTTAATATGAGTCAAAACATTACAAACTATGTAGTATGTAAAAGTAGCATTCTACAAAAGAAATAAATGTTATGAGACCGTAAGTACACACCTATTTGTTTGATGTAGCTATGAAAGCCAAGAAGCAAAATCTGGCTTTAGATTTATATATCCTTGTATCACAAGGATTAAGCCCATAAATGTCCAAACTTCAAAACATATCCATATTGCTAGGAAAATATAGATCAACCACTCACAATGGCAAGAGCTAAATTCCAAACCATCATCCATGTCTTAAAAATCTAGCAAGAGAAAACCTCTACACCATCCTTACCGCAAGGTTTAGATGAGTTGGATCTATTATTGTCTCTTATTTGGCAAATACATCCAACTAGGAGGTGGTTCTTGGAAGAAAAATAATGCAACTCAATTTAGAATTGCTACCACAAGCGCCACTGTAGACAGACATGAGGGAGAAAATTCAAGAACAAGCCACGTCTCACATAGAACTAGTTGGTGGACCAATCATTACACCCAAGCAATTTTCATGTTCGTTGCACAATGCACGAGGACCAACTTTATCAACAATATAGATAAGGCAACCCAATGTCTCAAAATCATACAATATCATAATCAATGCTTGCAAAAAATGTTAGAACTATTTGGTAGTATGGCATTAGAAGAGCAACCGCAAATGACTCCATCACTCCAATAGCAAGTAGAGACAAAGCTTCTAAGGCCCAAAGAAAGCATTTTAGAGCAACAACAACAAAAAGATCTTATGCAAATTGCTCTAGAAGAAAGTAGGAACAATACAATATATGCACCTTTCAAATGCTTGGGAAAGCATTTAAGAGGTAGAGAATTCATAAATTAAATTGCAAGTGTGATGTAATGCCCATAAAAAAGAACTAGTGCAATTCCAAGAAAGATTGATGCAAAGAGAAGAAGAAACTCAGAAACGACATTAGAGTTGCAAAAAAAGCCTCAAACTTTGCAGACATCACGTGCAAGAACTAGGGCTAGAATGCACAATATCAAAGGAACATTTGGAAAATGCCAATGCATAAAGCAATGCTCAACCCAACGAAGTCCTCAAAAGAGATAATCATCTTAAAGAGCGAGCCCTAATTCAACTGTGTAGGCTATTGCAACTCAAAATTATAAGTACATTACCCACTTCTCAATTGAGATAGAATAGTGGGAAAAAATACTCTACTTTATCTATGCCAATAGATGTATGAGAATTTAGATATGTGTTTTGTGTCTCAGTACATGCAGGCTTCATTTGCATGAAACAAGATGCAGTGATGATGTAAGAATGTTGATGAGAAATCCTCCTCTCCAAAAGTAGTTGGAATTTTACAGTTATTTCAAAAGCCATCATCATCATCTCTAGGTTTTAATTCCAAGTCACATCTAGTCATGAAACTGATCATACGACCCAAACAAGAGAAAGGTCTGCTTGAAGAATATGTGGTCTACTTGAGATTCTAGCTCTGAGCACTTGATATTTTCATGCCACCCTCATGCTATTTTGTTACTTTTTTGCTATTTTGTACCTAGTATAGCATTTTAGTACTTAGTAAGGGCCTTAGTGAGCCCTTTGCCCCGGCCCACAGTGGTCTGTATGAGTTACTTGATTCTATACTTTGTCCCATAGGCCCACGAGGCCTCCTGCACGGACGTTAATATATCTTTCTTTCTTTCTTTCTCTCTCTCTCTCTCTCTCTCTCTCTCTTATAGAGATTAGATAGAGTAAGAGAAAGCAGATAAAGGAGAAAAGAAGAATCTCTCACAAACTCTCAATCTCACACTGAGCTCACAAGCTCTCTCACTCTCACAATCTCTAAGAAACACAAGGTCTCTCTCTCATATGTGTGTGTATGCATGTCTCACAAAAAAAAAAGAGTGTATGCATGTACGCGTGTGTGTGTGTGTACGCATGTACATGTACACATTCATGTACATACACATACACATATACATATATTCATTCATTCATTCATACATACGTATGCTGTTTATAAATAAATAAATAAATAAATACGTATATACATCTACTTATGTGTGTGTGTGTGTGGACACACACACACACACACACACACACACTTGTATTTGAAAACCTATGCCTCTTACTAAAATCCACTATAAGAGGATTTCTTGGCTCAAACAAGAAATAATAATCTCGGTAAACACTTGAATCTTGCTAAGCTTTGTGAACTAACTAGGCAATAGATTGGAACTATAGACAAAGCTTTTTGGCATATTGTTGGGCCTTATTTGTTTTTACTATGGCAAGAATGCTAACACAATGGAGCTCTACCCTCTCATGTCACTGGAGGAATTATCAAGCTCATTTCTAAGAAGGGCTCCAAGGAAGAACTAAAAACTAGAGACCCCTCACAATGCTTAATTGTAGCTACAAATTTTTTGCTAAAGCTCTGGCTAAGGGAAGATGAAAGATTGGACCTTTTAAGAACAGAAAGGTTTCATAAAGGGTCTTCATCTCCTCGAGACCATTGTAAACCTTTGGGAGGGGTGTGAATATGCCAAAGAGACAAAACAAGACATTTGCTTCCTAAACGTAGATTTTGACAAAGCTTATGACAAGCTAGAGTGGGACTTCCTTATCCAATGCTTGCAGGATCTGGGCCTAGGACCGGCTTTTGTTTCCTATGTACAATTTCTGCTTTTTAATGCTTCTATCAAAGTCTGTGTTAATTATGAGCCCTCCTTTTCCTTTGAAAAGGTCAATTAGACAAGGCTGTCCTCTTGCCCCTTTGCTTTTTTCAATTGCTGATGATTCCCTTGGTTGGCTTCTTAAGAGTTAGATCTAGGAAGGGAATCTCAGAGGGGTTGAACTAATGTCTGGTAAGCAGTTGGTGTATCAATAATTTGCTGATGACACAACCCTTACCCCCAGAAACATTGAGTAGGATGTTGGATGCATAATAGACTGTTTGGACATCTTCTGCCAATCATCTGGCTCAAAGATGAATCACATAAAAAATGGGTATGACACCCTTAGTGGAAAGGAACAGCTTGTCTTAAAGAACCTGGGATGCCACATAATTAAAAAGGGTACTATTTTCATATTGTTGGGGATACCCATGGGATTTGAAATAACCATGGAACAGAGGTCGGAGTGGAGAGGGTTCCAAGCAAATCTAGCACAAAGAAGGTTTGTGCTCAACCATTGCATTTACCCTATCTCCATTATTTATTTGTCTTGTAGGGCTCCTTCCAAGTCCTATCTGGACATATTTATTAGGGTCGGTAGGTCCTTTCTGTGGGGAGGGCACTCCAAAATTTCTAAGGTTAGATGGTCTTACTGTACCAAATTTAAGGTCTAGGAGTCATTGATATAGCTATTGTAGCTACAAATCTTTCTGCCATTTGGGTTATTAAGGCTATTCTAAACCTAGAGAGTGATTGGGCCGAATTGTTGTTAAGGAATATGAAACATGTCAGACCTATGAGGGCTCCCAAATGGAAGAATTATCCCTTTCTCTCTACTGTTTGTAATCCTTAGCCTTGTAAGACTAAGGGTAGTTTCCTTTGGCAATCTATGTGGAAGGCCTTTGAGGAGATCAAGGCTTCCCTACATTTTTCTGGTAAAGGTCAAAACATTCCTTTCTAAGAGTCAAAACATTACAAACTATATAGTATGTAAAAGTAGCATTCTACAAAAGAAATAAAGGTTATGAGACAAATTTGGTATAGACATGGCTTAGATCCTTGTCAAATTGGGAAGAGGAACTCAACCTTGGAGGAAGGCATAAATACATTAAAGTACTATAGGGAGCACACAAGAATTACCTTTCTAAGTGCAAGCAACTCCAAACAAAGCAGTGTGAGTTGTAGCAACCACGAGCAAGAAATCGACTTTCAAAACAAAGAATTGATAAGCAAATCACTCATCTAGTCTGTTGTTACAACTCCTAGATAAAAATTGAACTTTGGAGCAAGGAATTAGCAAGTGACCAGTTTAGTCTTGCAGACTTAGTAAGATATACGGTTTAGGAATTGAAGCAGTCACAAGAGGAGCAAGGAGTTTCCTGACCTCCTTTCTAGACCTCTAGACATGTAACTTGACATGTGAAATGAACACGTGCAAACGCAAAACAATATTTTAAAAAAGAAACAAAAAATGGCTTTCATCCCTTCCTAAGTGGCAACTTTTAAGCATCCAGAACTAATGCTATGAGAACCTTAGTGGGGCTATCCTAGCCCAACTAGCAACTAGCTTGAAGTGACCCATGACAGTTGCACTACTGCACGATGTTTTTGATCAGCCCTGCCACGCCAGCCAGCACCTCAGTTTGAAGCCTTGCTAACATGCATAGCATTCCAGTGTGCAAGTGTTGTGATTGGGCCATAAACATTGATCTTCCATAGGGTTGGCTGCAACGACCTACCATATCCTTGTCATGTGTTATTAGTCTTACTATGGAATCGCTTAAGCCTTGATGGGGAACTGGTCTTTGCAATGCTAGCTTAGCATCTCACTGCTAGAGTTTTTAGTCTTGGCAACAAGGCTTACATTGTGGATGACCATTGGTAGGATTTAAAGGGCATACCACCCAGTTGTAAAGAGGGTTGATACCAGTTCTTTGGAATTCAAAGTATTATGCTCAGTTGATCATGGTATTGAGTAGTTGGAGTTGCATTCTTTAGCAAACTTCTGGCATTCCTTTCGGCATTCGGTCTAGTTTCTAATTGCCACGCTTTGTGTGTTTATTTCAAGTTTCGACGTGGTTGTGTTTTGATAGGTCGGGCACATGTGGTGGTTTCGATTACAATCCCTCAACAAATTTCCTACTGAATGTTGTTAGAATACCGGAACCGATCGGAGTTACGGGCACATGTTAGGATAGAAATCTGAGAGGCAAAACAATAAGCAGGGTTCTTCATTCCTATTGAATATTCCCCTTGTGCCGGATGTGTAGTCCGATTGCATCAGGCAGGTTGTCGATTGCCTTCCGGCAGGCATCCGCCGATTGCATTCAGTGCTTGAACTATGCCAAAAGTGGGCACATGTTGCATGAGTGTGGAGGCGGATTGCATCGGTTAGGGTGTCAATTGCCTTTCGGGGCACGCTTAGATGGCGCTGGAGTTATGCCAAAAGTGGTGCATGTGCCCAAGAGTGTGAGACGTGTCCCTATGAATGAAAAATGTTATGCATATTGTGTGTGTATATATATACATATATATATATATATAATATGTATATGTATATATATATATGTATATGTATATATATGTATACATATATATATATACATATACATATATATATATATATATGTATATGTATATATATATATATAGCAGGTCTTCTCCACCAAATGCTTCACTTTCTCTGTGTTTCATTTTCCTGTGAATTGCTCTTGGAGAGCTGAGCTATGGTGGATCTTGCCTTGGCTTGTGATCGACAGCTATGGTTTCCACCCGCACCTTCATCCTCCTGGGCTCCATGGCTGCTTCAGCATCAGCTGCTGCCTTCCTCTTCTACTCCTACACTTCACCACGCTGCCGCTCTTCATCGCTCCACGACTATAAACCTCAGCGCACCTTCAAAGTCCTTCTTGCCGACAATTCTACCCGTCCTTTCGTCCACCTGTGCACGCGTCAAAACACAGGTGCTTGTCACGCCTTTACACGTAGAAGATTCGCAAAGCCAGCTCTTGATCAATACAATATATGCAGGGATTCACGAGTTTTTTGCAATTGGCTTGTTTATTGTAGGCCTGAAATTCTTGTAGATTGTTATGGATTCAGGGGCAGCTTCATCTTTGCAATGCCGCGAGCCTCAAACCTTTATCTTCACTCACTTTGTTGTTTTCCATTCCTTTTCTAATTGCTCACTCGTCCGTTCTCTACAACAGAAGAAATGGAGCTGCATCCTTTTCACGATAAAATAAGTATACTTCTGGAGAGTTCTAGCATTCCGCAAACGCTTGTATCTACAGAGGCAGGGCCACCGCTTATGACAGAGCCTTATGTCTGGATCGACACAGAGAGTCAGCTGGTAAAGCTTGCAGAAATATTGAGCCAAGAACGTGAGTTTGCGGTCGATACAGAGCAACATAGCGTGCGGTCTTTTCTCGGCTTCACTGCTCTTATTCAGGTATTTCAAGTCATTATAGTCGTGAGGTGAAAATCCTTAAAAATGCCTGGGACTATAAGAGTATAATCTCATCGGGTGTCCTTTGTTCATGAAAGCAGGTGTCAACGCACAAGCAAGATTTCTTGATAGATGCTATTGCGTTGCACGATGAAATGGGTATTCTGCGAAATGTCTTTCAAGATCCCAACATCCGCAAGGTACATTTCATTGAATTCCGCTCGATGTATGATGTCTTTTCTTGTGGATGTTTCGAGGTAAACATATTCGTCATCCTGTATAAATTCTCTTCTCATGTTTCAACAGTTTTTTGGGGTAATGTATGCACTCGTAACAGGGGCATACCAATTTACACGGAGGGACTACTTAAATGCAACGTGGAGGTATCTCGTAATTGATGTTTGTGCAGCCTAAAAGGCCAAGTCTAAGAGTATAGCTGTGGAGCTGCACACAGCTGTTATAGACCTTGGATATCTTTGTCCATGTCCCCGTAGGCATACTGGCAAAATCGGATCCCACTCGTTGGTTGCTAGGGGTGGGCGCACTTCGTCACCTTGAATGTCGTTTATGCCACGTGCTGATGTGGCATGCATTCTTCTTGAGTCTTTCCTCTTAAAGCCACTGTATCATACTTACGTCCTAAGGTAAGGCAGCCCCCGGTACATCCTGGCAAACACTGGAACGTACCTTGATGTGATGTGGTACTTTATTTTTGAACGAACAGTGAATCGCGATAACAGTGAAAGGTGTTAACTACTCTCGAGACAACTCTGCATTTTTTTGGGGGTCTCCTGTCTTTATTGTGATTGTGTTGGAGTATTAACAGAGTGGTCAGTTCAGTCTGTACTGGCTGGGAACCGATGTGATCAGCCAGATCTGGGGGGCATTCACTGCCCAATCTAATGGCCCTTTGGCAGGGGGTAAATTGGCTGCATTGCAGAGCAGCAGGGAGGCCAGGAATCAACATCACTGGTGCCTCAGGACTGGCTGCAGCTCCAGCAGCAGGGAGATTTAGGGATCCCCGAGGGTGCAAGAGCACTCAAAGTCCATTGTTAGTGATCGAGATCCCAGAATGACCAGTCTATTCTGGATAGCTTTATTTGATAACATGGGGACGAATTTGAATTTTTCTTCTTCTTTCCATTCCTAGACAGATGGTCAAAGTGAAGTAGCAAATTCTACAGTTTTGGATATGCTGAAATGCTACGTGGGTGACCAAAGTTCAGACTGGGAAAAGTACCTACCGTTGGTAGAGTTTGCTTACAATAATATAGTACATAGCTCTACAGGGAAAGCCTCTTTTGAGGTCATATATGGGAAAGTGATTTTGCCACCTATATTGAGGACCAAAGATGAAATATTTGCAGCTGATCAGTTTGTGAGAGACCTCCAAACAGCTTACAGCCAAGTCCGGACAGCAATTGAAAGGTCTCAAGAGAAACATAAAAGAGCTGCAGATAAGCATAGAAGACAGTTAGATCTCCAGGAAGGAGATTGGGTACTTTTGAAGTTTGAAAAAGCTAGGCTCCGCAAGTTTAAAGGCAAACAGAAAGTGTATGCAAAGTTATCTCCGAGATACTATGGCCCTTTCAGGGTTACAGAAAGAATAAATGAGGTTGCATACAGATTAGCATTGCCAGAGCATTGGAGGATTCACAATGCATTCCATGTGAGTCTTCTAAAGAAATTCCAGGGACCAGAGCCTACAGAACCAGTATCAGAGGATCTACCAGAAGTGGATGAGCTAGAGGAGGTCCTTCAACCAGAGCAAATTGTGTACCATATTGTGCACAAAGGCCCTCAAGGTAAGGAGTTTTACAGGTATCTTGTAAAATTCAAAAATTATACGGCATTAGATGCCAAGTGGATGGACGAAGACATGTTATCCGACCATCCACAGCTTTTGGATGTTTACAAGGAAGCTTTTCAGTTGAGGTCAACTGAATAGAAGCTGAGGGGATGTCACCACAATGTAAATATCCTAAGTCAAAGTACAGTTGACCATTTATTTGATCATAATTAAAGTGTTTTATATGTGTTAATTATGGTCAAAGAGTTCTTTTAATGGTCAAGGGATTGACTATGGTCAAAGATACTTGACTCTAGTCAAGTAAACCTGACTTCGGTCAAGGAGACTTGGTTTATTACCAAGAGGGTTAACTGCGGTTAACCAGAGAACTACAGAGCTGACTACGGTCAGAGAGTGTTGACTTCGGTCAACAAGACTTGGCATGCGCTAAGAGGATTAACCCCGGTTAACCAAGATGTACCAACTTCGGTTGGAGAGACTTGGCTATAAGTAAGGCGCCTCGACCCTTGGTCAAAGCTCCTTAATTATAATCAAGAGTGTTGACCCTGGTCAACCAGAGAATAAATATATATTTTTATATTGTTTTAGGTGTGCACATGTATTCAGTGGGGATGCCCACCGTGACTAGAATTAGTCCACAGTGAGTTATTTGCATGCAAAGCGCTAACAATTAATAGGTGCCATGGTGGTGCGCTTTAATTAATTGTTGCAGGTACTAGGAAGAGTTATTTTTTCTAAGCGCTACGGGAGCTTGACAAGCATCTAGGAGGCGGTTCGTGTGACCAAGTGCTTTGAAGACTCCAGAGTGGCCCCTAGTGGCATGTAATAGGACTTAGTCTAGATTTTAGACAAGTGGCATGTTGCCAATTTGAAATGAGCTTGAAGCTCTTGTAATAAAGGGGATTTTTCACGTTTTGAAGGTGTGTACCAGACAGCTCCGCTGAATTTCTGTAACAGATTCTCTTCAAGTAATAAAATACCTTCGGGGGGGGTCCAGCCCGACATGTTGTCCTGGGCCCTAGTGTCTCTGTAGAGAGAGAGAGAGAGAGAGAGATAGAGAGAGAGAGAGGGGGGGGAGAGCTGAAAAGAAAGTGTACTTGCGGGTTATTACGAAGGAAGTTTCGTTCACAAAAATTACTGTCTCTCAGAGGAGCGAGATGGATTTCGAAGAGCGTGAGGGATTTCATAGATCATATTGATCTCCCCTACATGTAACTTCTCTCTGACATAATGATAATGAACCTCAATGTGCTTCATGCGAGCATGAAACACAGGATTCTTTGCAACTACTATAGCACTCTGACTATCAGTGAGAATTGGAGAAGGACCTTCCAATGATAGATGAAGATCAGCAAATAAGCGGCGTAGCCACACACATTCAACTATTGCTGTGAAAGCCCTGTACTCAGCTTCACATGAGGAAGTAGCCACAGTAGATTGTTTCTTACTTAGCCAAGAGATGCAAGCATTTCCCAAAAAGAAACAATTACCACTCGTGGACTACCTAGTGTCATAATCTCTAACCCAATCTGAGTCACTGTAAGTATGCATCTGCAAGTCACTCCCTGTGGAAAATATCAAGCCATAAGACTTTGTGCCTTGCAAGTAAGGGAAGATGCATTTTACAACCTGCCAATGTGTTGTCTTTGGGCTGTGCATATACCTGCTCACCTGTGATATTGCAAACTGAATATCGGGCCGTGTAATGCACAAATAAATGAGGCATCCAACAGCCTGACTATGGAGTGTGGCATCTACTGATTCACCTGCATCATACATAGTAAGCTTCAGCCCTAGCTCTATGGTCATGCTGCTCATCCCTAGCTGAAAGTGGTGTTGATGAGTCTTTACCACGACAACGAGGCTTCATAGTGTCAAACTGAGGTAGCAAAAGCAGCAAGCTGAAATAGATAACAAGCCAATAAACTTTAAAGGGCTTGTCTAGGGCTCCTAAATGACTCAGCAACTTGAGAAATGCATGAATAAATGTGTCCAACTGCTGGTGGATTATCTCAGAGATTGCAAAATGCAAACCCTATTAGA
Organism: Dipteris shenzhenensis; assembly: GCF_047967505.1. NCBI lineage: Eukaryota > Viridiplantae > Streptophyta > Polypodiopsida > Gleicheniales > Dipteridaceae > Dipteris > Dipteris shenzhenensis. The sequence goes on along the minus strand of NC_141609.1, from coordinate 4,816,981 downwards.
AAAGCAACAAGAATATGCCTCGAAATGGAGACTAAATGAACCCAAAAAAAAAGCCAGCAAGTATACCCTGAAATGTAGAACTGAGTGCTGCAGTAGGTCTGGACTCCTCAGAACAGCTCACTAAAGCACGCTGAAGTGCAAAAACAGGCTGTCCACATGGAAGGTGGCTCCTAGAACAATTCGAAATGAAGTAGCAGGCCCCCACAACGCTAACCGACTGTAAGAGCAGCTCGAAGGTGACTGGAAATGCAGCTCCAAGGTGATTTAGGGTTTTGAAATGCTGGACCAGATGAGGAAAATGCCCGAAATCACCTCTAATGTAGACGGTTATGCTCCAACAGCACCAAAACAGCTTGAAATTGCAGTAACAGCTCTAAAATAGGTCGAAAAACCTCCGAAAGACCTTGAAAATCTGCAAATAATGTGTCCGGGTGGTCGATTTCTGCTGTGGCAGTCTGCAAACCCTAAAAACGGGGATGAAACAGCTCTGAATCAGCTCGTATGCAGGCGTCTCTTGGAAAACGTGCCAGCCAGTATGTTTTGGAGAGGCTAGACGGGCAGAAATGGTCACAGAAAGATGCAAAACAGAGGCGAAATGAGGGTAGCAAGGATGGTGGCTGTGCAGAAAGAAGGGCTTAAGCAAAATTAGGGTGTTTTGGGGTAGGGTTAGGTCTGGGATGGTGTGGCAGCTATGGCAAGGTGAACCTGCTCTGATACCATGTTAGAAACATGGTATGAGGGAGATAGAGAGACAGAGTTAGGGTGTGAGAAAATAATGCTCAAATGAACACATGAAGAAAGGCTTCCATTCATTCATCAAGTATGACAAGATAAGTGAAGTACAAGCCTTATATAGGCTACTCACTCACACACTAGCACCTAGTGCATATGGGATAAGTCCCATGATGACAATGGCACTCACACAAGACTCACACACATATACTAGTACTAGATCACCTAGTACTTCACACCAACACTCTTTGACTATGATATCTCCAACAAAAGATAGTGCTTCCACACAGTAAGAGCATGTATTACAGCTACCAATTCTTGCTCATACACATTCATGTTGTGGTCAGCATCTCGGAGCAGCCTGCTCTCATATGCAACCACTCTGCCTTCTTGTATAAGAACTCCACCAACACTGTTGGCGCTTGCATCGCATTGAAGAACAAAAGGCTTTCGCAAGTCTGGCAAAATGATAACAGGATCAGAGCATAACTTTTCCTTCAGTCCATTGAATGCTGCAATTTCTTTCTTTCCCCAATGGAAAGGCACTGCCTTCTTCTACAAAGCTTGTAAATGTGAAGCTATCTTAGCAAAGTGGCATATGAAGCGCCTGTAATATGAACACAAGCCAAGAAAACTACGGACTTCATGTAGGTTCCTCAATGGAGGCCAATTCTTGATTGCCTCTATCTTGGCAGGGTCCACCCTTACTCCATCCCGTGAGATGATGTGTCCCAAGAAATGGATCTCTGGCATGAAGAACTCACTCTTTTTAGTGTTGACCAACAACTTGTGTCTCCTGAGCTCTGCAAATACAACTGCCAAGTGTTGCCTATGCTTCTCTTCATCTTTCGAGTGCACAATAATGTCATCAAAGAATGTTCCCACAAACTTTCTGTGCTCTCTGAAAATGCGGTCCATCATGTGATTGAAGGTAGTAGGAGCATTAGTCAGACCAAATGGTATGACAAGAAAGAATGTTCAATGTCTTACATATGAAGAGGCAGCTCAAGGAACAAGAAGTCTTGAAAGTATATGGGACCAAATCCTTTGCAATTGTCCTCTGTAACTCAATGGTAAAGCAATCGAGTGTTCACCGATTGGTCGTAGGTTCAAATCCTACCTGGGGAGAACGATATATAATATATTTTTAGATGGTGCCGAGATAATTCTTTATCTTTGCCAAGGGAGGGATGAAAGTCGCGAGGCATCTTTGATCTTGATAAGACAAGAAACTAGGTCCAAAACCAATGATAACGATCATTTGGTTGAAGGTTTGAAACCTGGTGGGGACCACCATAAATGTAAAGGTCACACTTTTTTTCCAGTTTTAAAACGAGGGGTTTGGCATGTTTCTGCACTATCAAGGTGCTGGTGAATTTTGTAATTGAAGGATAGATGCGTATATTACCTTTTGACTTCTTCATGAACTTCAATGTATTGCAGGTTTTCCATGGTGCAGACAGTGATAGCCTTTGGTTGCAAAGGGATTTTCACATTTACATTGTCAACTTATTTGATACTGCTAGAGTAAGAATGCTGTGCAGCCAATTTCGTTGCAATGTTTATTTCTGTCCCAAGGATACATTTCAACTGATGGTTAGGATAATGATAACTGACAGGCTTGCGACATCCTTGGTAAGCCTCAAAGGTCACTTGCGTATTTACTCCAGCACTATTGTGACATTGTCACCAATAAGGTGTTTCAGGTAGTGCTCTATTTTAAAACCGTGAATGATGTACCTTATCCAGCCTTGCCTTTTATCTTATGCTAAATGGTTCTGAAAAGTTTATATTGCACATAGTAGAAGGGGAAGAAAGGAATTGAGATACTTTCATCCCTTCCAAATGATAATGGCAGTATAGAATATGGGTATGTTCGACCATGCTCAGTTAGGAGCCCATTCTTCTTGTGGTTAGTTCAAATTTTGCCCAACTGCAATCAAAAAATTAAGCATAGTGCCAATGACAGCGTGCTGATTGGCGGCTACGTCCCTTACCGGAAGAAATGATTGAATATGCACGCATCGATGCACACTATCTTCTTTATATTGCAGATTGTCTACAAAATGAGCTTCTTCAAGGCAGGTTTGGCATAAACCCATCGCCTCTTATGTAGGAATTTATGCACTTCTTTGATGTCAATTAAATTTTATTAACTCCCTCTTGTCCTTTGCATGCCAGGTGAGAGTAAAGAGCACTATGTAAATTATGCGAATTCTTCTGCGACTGGATCAGCTTTTGAAGAATGTGTGCGGCGGTCAAATTTGATTTGTCTACAGCTGTACGAAAAGGATGGGAACTGTGCTTCATCAAATATGGTGGGAGCATCTCTTCTCTCTCGTTATCAAAGCTACCGAAAGGCGTACGGAGGCAATCCTGATAATAAGTCAAAGGTAATCTTGTTTCCGAAAAGTGGGATTCAGAATGCATTAACTTGATGGCTGCTGTTCTGTATTTCAGTCAGTAAGACACTGTTAATCATAAAAATGTTAGTAAGTGTTTGCTTGCTTTGCTGTGAACAGGAAGATGAAAGGTTTCAGAGGATATTGTATGCTTTGTGCAAGTGGAGGGATACCATTGTATGATCCCAACTTTACAAGGGCTTTGTTTTTAGTACCTTGTCGGATATCACAATTGTTACCTTGTCTCAAATAGCTATTGAGTTTTGAAAAGTTGTTTGAAGAAGCCAAAATGATCAACAGTTTAACTGACCTCACTCCACCTATTTCTGGCAGGCTCGTGCCGAGGATGAATCTCCTCGATTTATATTGTCCGATCGAGCAATCCTGTCTCTTGCTGAGTGCGCCCCTGTAAGCACTAAATTGATTTTGAACACTGTATCTATGGCAGATGAGGCTGTTCTGGCCTCAGATATGACCCCGTACATGACATCTTTTCCATCGCCCTCCTGTGTGCTGCTTCAGAATGTTAAATCCCTTAAGAACCTCCTCCAGGAAATTCACAGAAAACCCGAAAGTGACCTACAGGGGTGCATAGAATCTCGTTCAGATATGTCAAATAATAGAAAAGGATTAATGAAGATATGGGAATTCTTTAATCTCAGCAGAACAATCACATCTCTAGGAGTGGTTGAGAAGCATGGGGAGGTTAAGGCTAGCCATGTTGGCAGAGATGTTGAGCGTCGGATTCCTAGGGGTTGGAAAGCTGGGGATTTCAAAGCTTCTCGAGAGAGATTTGTGAAAAAATTTTCATGCAAAGCACCAGTCTATCACAACTGCAGAATATATGCTGGAGATGGGCGTTTACTTTGTTATTGTGACCGCAAAAAGTTAGAATGGTTAGATATAATCCCTTCTGCTTCTTTACATTTATATGCTTGAAGGAGTACTTAAAACAAGTAGTTCACTTCAATTATTGCTTTGTATGTAAGAAGTTTGTTGCTATAGCCATTTCCATATTGCGTCTTTTTCCTGGTATGCATAGCTGTGACAGTGTTATTAGCTATGCAGGTATGTGCAGCGAGGATTGGCTGAGTTTGTAGATGAAGATCCTCCAGCTGTTAAGCTTCTTTTTGAGCCCAAAGGACGTCCAGAAGATGAGAACAATGATTTTTACATTCAGAGTAAGACTAATTGCTGTGTTGGATGTGGTGAAAGCAGCCATTATTTGCGATATAGGGTTATCCCATCATGCTACAGGCAACACTTCCCAGAACATCTGAAAAGTCATCGTTCCCATGATATTGTTCTACTATGTGTAGATTGTCATGAGATCGCTCATAGAGCTGCTGAAGCACACAAAAAACAGGTGGCTCTAGATTATTGTATCCCTTTATTTGCCAGGAGGGTGATGGATTCTGGAACAATAGGGGGAAATGGGAATGAGGCAGAAGTAGTGGATGGAGTCAAGAGAGGAGCTTCACCCCTTCAGCTTAGAACAGCTGCTATGGCTTTGCTGCGTCATGGTACCTCAATGCCAATAGAACGGCGAGACCAGCTTGAGGAGGCAAGTTTGGTTATTGACCACTGGAGTTTCAATTTTTTCTTTTGCATTGGAGCTTGGAAATTGATGGCATGATGTGTGGCAGGTTGTACGAGCTTACTATGGGGGACGGGATATCACCCGAGAAGATATACAGGCAGCTCTACTTGTGGGAAAGGGGCATCGAGAGCTACGTCGCCTTCGTAAAAAAAAGGGCTTGGTTCTGGATAACCTCTCCAAGGCGGGGGAGTATGTGTTGTTAACAGAGAGGGACGATGAAAATCTGGTTTGCCAGAATACTACAAAGGAGAAATTGGGTGCTAGAAATGAGACTACAGATTTGAATGAAGGAGAGAATAATGTAGCTGCAAACTTGTCAGGAGAAATTTTTAGTGCTGCATTTGCTGACATGGGCAAGGATTGTGTGATTGAAAGTGCTGAATTGGGCAGTGCTAACAAAAACATTACTCAAAGTACAAGAGATACTGTTAGTGGTGCAGCTAAAAGGTTTGACATTGGCAGTCTTGTAGATGAGGTGCCTGGTGCAGAAAATGTAAAGGTCAACCACACCAATGCCGATGACTTATTGTTAGAAGAATTGGACGATGCAAAAAATGAAATCACAACAGCAGATAACATCCCATCACAAAGACATGCAAGATCTTTGCCTTCACAGAGGGTCTCTCTGCTAGGTCATGGTCCTCACGGAAAGAAAGTAGTCGAGATGTTGCTACAGAAAGGAGAAAATGGGATTACACAATTTTGCCAAAGGTGGCGTGCCGTTTTTGTGGAGTCAGTCAAGCCTACTCATCTTCCTGCAAGGTGGGATATTTCACACAGGTGTGTGCTGTTTTCCTCTTCCCCCCTTCCAGACATTGTCTGCCAGCTGACAGAAGTTGTAAGTAAATTTGTTGTAAAAATGAATGCCCTAGAATTAGTAGATGCTGCTTTTGTTTGTGCAAATGCTTTCTATTTTGATAAATCTCATCAAACAAGTTTCTCATGCACCATAGTTTTCTTAAAGTATAAATGAAAATGTGCTGTTATACGAAATAGTACTTTGCTTCTTATTGCTCCACGATATCAGTCCAGATCCAATGTTGAAGCCATATCCAGAAGTAGACCTTTTGTCATCCAAGCATCCTGCCCAATCACTATCTGTAAAACCTATCATTGATTCTTTTGTACTCAAGAATTTGTTGATCTTTCTACAATTTCTCACGGGGACTTATTGATGTATTGATTGGCTTACAATCCTCCATTTTGAAGTGTTAGAGGATTTTATTCGCACACTAAGTTTGGGATATGAATGTTATATCTTGGTCTCTAAACCTCAATTCCCAATCAACAATGCATAAAGCCAAGGTCTTTTATATCAAAGGCTTTTTTAAGGTTCCATTTGGCCTATTTCGTTAGTTCTGTATTATTACCATTGATGAAATGTCATCAACATAGGCAATGAGAACTATTGTCTTTGTCATCATTCTGTGTACACAGATTATAATTTGATGAACTCTTATTGAAGCCCTTTCCACCATGCAAATGTTTGTCAATTTTTGAGTACCAAGCATGAGGTGCTTGTTTCAAACCATGCAAAGCTTTTCATAGGTTGCAACCCTTTTTTTCCTTGCCTTGAACCTCAAACCCAGATGGTTGGACCATATAGACCTCGTCTTTCAGATCACCATTTATAAAAGTGATTTTAAGGTCCATCTGATAAAGAGGCCAGCCATAATAAGTGGCAAGAGCTATGATTATTCTGATCGTATTATGTTTGGCTATGAGCGCAAAGGTCTCATCATCGTCAATATTGGAATTCAAAGCAGATCACATGATCAAATGCAAGATGGAGGGTAAGGTACTAGTCTGATTGATAGATGATAGCAAGTACAAGCGCCATTTTATAGGCTGGGTAGCCTTATCTTTCCACACACATACATCACTGATGATGTTAGGAAGGTACCCTTCATTGACATCATAGATGATGTTGACACACAAGTATACAGTTGGCATCATAGATGATGTCAATCACACAACCACCCAAACATGTCACACACCAACACACTAACTAGAGCACAATCTCTTTCACACTTTGAGCTCCGAGATAGCCAACAAACCCCCCTTCAGAGCAAATTTGGTGAGACCCAACACGAAAGAAATGGTTGTACAAGTCTTTAGGTGCGTAGCATTCGAGGTGCGTTAGGTGTGAGCTTCAGAAAACTTCTATTTTTGAAATTTTAACGTGTGATCTTTGGGAAAAAGTTATGTTTGAGATTTGAAAAAGAGAGAAGGGGAGGGAAAATATTCACATGAGATCCCTCGAAGTGATGGCAAACCCTTGATAGGAGTCAGGAAGACCACTAAGCATAGTGGACACCATCTATCTATCAGGCACAAATTAATCAATGTTGGCCAACTATTCCTTAAAGTCCTTGACTTCGGTCAAATAGGCATCCATGCCTTTTCCCTCATCCAGTTTCAAGGTATCCAACTGCTGTCTCAAGTATGCAATTCTTGCTTCATTGCGGATCAGATACAAAGAGTCAAATTTATCCCAAGCATCCTTCGCTGTTTTGCAAGACCTGATGTGAGGAATTATCACTCTTTTAACTGACACTGCAATTAAAGCATGAGCATATTGCATCTCTGCCATCCCATCTAGACTGCTCATGAGTTGGAGGCAAGAGAGAAGTTGTGCTGGAAGGTGTTAACAGCACCTGTAGTGACAGGTGCAGTGGCAGGTGCCTGTGATGGGGTCTACCCTCAAAACCTGCAATAATATTCTACAAGGTTTTGGCTACCAACAGATGATATTATGTAGGACCACATTGAGTAGAAGGTGCCATCTAACTTGTCTTCAGGGGCAGACATTCCAAAGAGATCATTGTTTGCCAGCGCAACTGATGCACAAATCCGAAAGTAATTTGACTGCAAAAAGTGACTGTGCTAAATTATGGGCAAATGTCTCTACCACCTATTGAATTAGACTGCTAGTACCTGAAAATCAAATGTTAAGGCACGAGGGCCAAATGCAAGAATAAATGGAGCAGAAGCCCCAAATTCTGAGAGGGCAATGTGCCAAAAGACAGGGCAAATGAGGTCTAAACTTAGCAGGAAAGCCTGCAAAACTGTCTGCAGTAAATGCACCCTGAAAAAGACCAGATTCTGTACAGCCTGTACGGACAGTATGGTGGGATAACAGAAGTAGCTACTAGTTGACTCCCAAAGCATCGAAATCTGTAGCTGAAGTAGGACCTGATGTCGATGGTTGCAGTAGGAGAGGTTTTTCCCAAAATAGAGTGGAAACTGAACAAGACAAAGCTCCCTCCAAAATGTTGGCTTTCAATACTTCCAGTGGCGACTCCAGCAAAGCTGCCGAGTGCAAAACCACAAAAAATGCTGGCAGCAATATAGGCAATGGGTCCTCTGGAACTGGTGGAAAAATGGCACCCAGAGCACCAAGAGCAGTAGTTGCTGCGACTCGTGCCGTGACCAAGAGCACCAGTGCAGCAACTACTTATAGGGACTGCTTGCAGCAGCTGTCTTAAAATGTGGGTAGCGAAATGTCCAGCAAGAGTACTCCACAACACAGGTGACAAAGCAACGCCTATACTGACGCAGTAGCCTGAGTGTGCAAAAACGGCAACTGATCCAGACTAGACCATCCAGTGGTGTGTACACACTGAAACAGCCTTGGGCACTCTTAAAGTTATTGCAGAAGCTACCTGTTGTATGATGGATGAAAAGAACCTACTAAGATGTCATTGAAAAGAAGCCTTGTTGTTTTCAATCTCTAATTTTCGGGTCATTAACATATGCCTATGTGCAAGCTAAGCTTAGAAGAAATCTTGATCCCAAATTACAAAAATGTGTACTTACAGGATACAATGATGAAAGCAAAGCCTATCCGCTATGGAATTCTGCGAAAAGGTAGTTGATTTTTTCTTGTTATGTCATTGTTGATGAAAATAGTAGTAATTATGGTAAGTTGGTAGTTGTGTCAACTTCAGAACCTTTGGAACAATTCCATCAGGTTACATTAGTCAGGCCTACAAGGAATGAGTAATCCATGGTAACAACTCAAGTACCATCCCATGTACTGGTTAATCAAGCTCCAGCAGTCCTAGAAAAAGTAAAGCTATTATGCAACTTGATGGAGTGAATACTTATTACATAGAAAGACCTTTACACTGCTCGTTAGATCAACTTGTAAAAGAAAGTCCCAGATAGATGGAGTTACACTATCAATCATGCAGTTATGGCCAAGGTGATGGAGATTAATAAGCCGACAATGTATCCGGTGTTAGAAAAGACCCAACAGAGGGTACACGCAGCAGAAGACTTATAGTAATGCCCAGGAGCTCACACAGTGTGCGGTGTGGGTGTGGAATCATAGACTTCTTTACTTATGTACATACAATAGGTGTGCAGACTCATCAATAGACAATGAACCAACCAGATAGAGAAACCACCAAAATATATATTTCCGTCCTCAAATATGGACACAATACAAAAGAGACAGATCCAGAGTCCCACCAATGGTGTGGTCCTCTGATCTTACCACAAGTCCTTCTCCTATCTGCTGGCTATCTCCAGACTCGAGTTCGCGTGCTCCACCTCGAGCGTAAGTAGACTTTCCGTCTAGATCCCTTCCACCTTGCTGTCTTTGCACCAGCCTAGGTGGGCAGCACCCTCAGCTAAGTCTGCAGCTACTGTATGCTCTCTTCTCCTCCAATGATGAGGCCCAAGACAAGCTCCCTGCTGTTCCTTTCTGATGGGGCTTTTCTACTGCTCCAAGTGATGTCAAATGAGGCCTAGGGCCTCTCCTTTTATAGGCCCCAAGGGGGCTGGCCAAAAAAAAAACCGACCAGCCTGCTACAGACTGGCCGACCAGACTGGCCGACCAGTCTGTGGCTGGTTCAGCCCTAAAAGGGCACACCCCCCAGGGCTTTTGGCCCACACTTTCAGGGTCCTTTGGCCCTCCATTCAAGGCAAGTATCCAGCCTATAAAAGGCCTGCCTCCTGCCCATTGACAGCCACATTTCCTTCTGCACATGCTGCCATAACTGCGCCTCTGCCAGGCCCTCTCCCAGTTCTGTGCAGAGCCGTACGCTGCTGATGTCATTGCGCCCTTCTGCTCCTTCCATAGGTTCCATCCTTTGCAGCCTTCTTCTCTTGTGAGGTGCTGCCCATGTGGCAGCCCCCTCTCTCTTTCTTCTCTGGCATCTTTTGCCCTAGGTCTCCCTCCCCCACGCTCTCCTCATTTGGGGGCTTACAGATGGGGAGGTGACCTTTCCAACACCCCCTCTCACCGACACATCTCAGCCCAATGCCAACACGTCGATGTCTCTTATCACCTGAGACAAATGAAGAGCAGAGTCTCTCCACAGCATGCTATAAAGGCTCAAATGCAGAATATCAAATACATACCAGACTGTTGTACTGCCTGAATGTTCGCTCTGAAAGCAAATGTCATTGAGGCACCCACCAAGCGCTTGTGTAATCCTGTACTGTCCCCTTTTGAACTCCAGCATCCATCTGACCATGAGACCCCAGGGCCTTCCATGGAATCCACCCTCGTGTCAGTGTCAACAACCACACACCTGGAAGGTACCAAGCGCTCCATGCTGTCCTTCACCTTCACAAAGGCATCTGACTCCTCGTCGACCCACATCTCTATGTTAGACATCCTTACTGTGATTTCTGGATCAACATATCTGACCTCGGTAACACTCGGTGATGTCATCAGGAACAACTCTTGGATTACCACATTTGCTTTGGTCTTTCCCTCTGAATCTGAGTCAGACTCCTGTTTGTTTTTCAGATCCGCCTTTTTCTTTCTGCAGTCCTTTGCAAAATGTCCGAGCGTATCACAATAGAAACACTTCTTCTTGTGCTTTCTCTTTGAAGTCCCCTCGTCGTCAGAGTCGTCTTTATTGGACTTGCCACCGTTAGGCTTGCTCTTTCCTTTGCCAGTGGAATCCTTCACCAGCATCGCCTTCTCATCTTTATCCTCGTTGTAGAGCTTCTCCCGAGCTTCCTCCTGTAGCAGTAATGGACACAACTCCTCCAATGTCAGAGGTTTGGTCCTCTGTCCTGCTGTCACAGTCGTAACAAAGCTCTTGAAACTTCGAGGCAGTCTCCTCAGTACCATCAAGGCCAGATGGCATGAGTCTGTCTTCTGATCAATTGCTGCCAGCTGATCCCTCACCACCTTGACCTTCGTCAAATGGCTATGTACCGTATCTCCTTCTTCCATATCAAGATTGTAGAGTTGATGCTGAAGAAGCACAATCCGGGAGGTGTTGTCTGTCTCGTACAGATCTTTCAGGGTGGCCCACGCCTCTACTGACGTCTCGGCCAGTTGGATATGCGGAAGAACGGAGTCCGCCGTAGTTCCTATGATTATTGCCAGGGCATGGGCATCTCTTTCTTCCCAAGCTTCAAGCTCCTCTCTGTCTACTGCCATGAGTACCTCCCCTTTACTGTCCACCATGTCTTCCGGCTTCGACTCCTGTCCCGTGGTCAGCTTTCACAACTTCCGAGCCACTAAATGATTCCGGATCTTCACTTTCCAGATCGGGTAATTAGTCCCGTCTAGGTTCCCAGACTCTCCAAAATTAGGGATAGTGAAAGAGAGAAAACTGGGGGAGGAGGAAGGGAAAGCAGGGGCTGAAGAGGTTGTAGAGGTCGACATCTCTGCTGTTTATACCACACAGCAAAGTCAACCAAACTCAATTTCAGTAAACTAGAATTCTGAATGCACCTGACTGAACCTGAGTCACCCTCCTTCTCGCAAGGGCACAATGCACAACTCCCAAAAACACAGCCAAGCACTGGCTGTATATGCAACTTAGATTTCTGCACTTGACAGTCATGGAAGTCGATTCCCTAGAGCTTCTGAATCAGGGTCGTCCTTCAGCAAGGTCCCTGCCTTCAGGCTCCCACACCTGTGAGCCTCCTACTTGGGCTCTGATACCATGTTAGAAAAGACCCAACAGAGGGTACACGCAGCGGAAGACTTATAGTAATGCCCAGGAGCTCACACAGTGTGCGGTGTGGGTGTGGAATCACAGACTTCTTTACTTATGTGCATACAATAGGTGTGCAGACTCATCAATAGACAGTGAACCAACCAGATAGAGAAACCACCAAGATATATATTTCCGTCCTCAAATATGGACACAATACAAAAGAGACAGATCGAGAATCCCACCAATGGTGTGGTCCTCTGATCTTACCACAAGGTCCTTCTCCTATCTGCTGGCTGTCTCTAGACTCGAGTCCGCGTGCTCCACCTCAAGCGTAAGTACACTTTCCGTCTAGATCCCTTCCACCTTACTGTCTTTGCACCAGCCTAGGTGGGCAGCACCACTCAGCTAAGTCTGCAGCTACTGTATGCTCTCTTCTCCTCCAGTGATGAGGCCCAAGACAAGCTCCCTGCTGTTCCTTTCTGATGGGGCTTTTCTACTGCTCCAAGTGATGTGAAATGAGGCCTAGGGCCTCTCCTTTTATAGGCCCCAAGGGGGCTGGCAAAAAAAAAAACCGACCAGCCTGCTATAGACTGGCCGACCAGACTGGCCGACCAGTCTGTGGCTGGTCCAGCCCTAAAAGGGCACACCCCCCAGGGCTTTTGGCTCACACTTTCAGGGTCCTTTGGCCCTCCATTCAAGGCAGGTATCCAGCCTATAAAATGCCTGCCTCCTGCCCACTGACAGCCACATTTCCTTCTGCACATGCTGCCATAACTGCGCCTCTGCCAGGCCCTCTCCCAGTTCCGTGCAGAGCCGTATGCTGCTGATGTCATCGCGCCCTGCTGATCTAGGGCTTGCTGTCCCCGCCTTCTGCTCCTTCCATAGGTTCCATCCTTTGCAGCCTTCTTCTCTTGTGAGGTGCTGCCCATGTGGCAGCCCCCTCTCTCTTTCTTCTCTGGGCATCTTCTGCCCTAGGTCTCCCTCCCCCACGCTCTCCTGATTTGGGGGCTTACAGATGGGGAGGTGACCTTTCCAACATCCGGCACAAGACCTATAGTGGCAAGCAACAATGGATGAAGAATATCAGGCCATAATGGATAACAAGACATGGACTCTTGAAGAATTGCCTAAAGACAAACACAGCTTTGGATGCAAGTGGGTTTACAAAGTCAAACTCACGTCTAATGGTCAAATAAACAATTAAAAAGCCAAGCATATTGCCCCAGGGATACTTGTAGGAGTATGTAACAACTAGTGATGAACCTTTGCTCCCATTGCCGAAATGATAACTGTTAGAAGAGTGGTTTCCATCTACCCATTTATTAGATGGACGTGAAGAATGCCTTTCTTAATGGGTACATTTATGAGGTGATCTATATGGACCAACTAGAAGGTTATCTTGTTCCAGGTCAAGAGCATCTCAAATGCAAATTGTTGAAGTCTCTTTATGGCTTGAAGCAACGCCTGAGGGCGTGGAGTGCTCGAATTGATGCTTTTCTATGGTTTTCAAACTTCATCTGCAGACCCTGATTATGCCATATTTGCTATCCTGCTCTTTAATTCTTGATTGTAGCCTATACATGGAGCTTCAACCTCTACCTTGCCAAGGCCTCTTGTGACTCCAATATTGTACACCCAGTGACTGTAAATGACTTTTTCCATGCTTCCTTGCTCCCTATGTCACATGATCCTGAAATTTTCTATTGTATAATTGTGTGGAATGCAATAAATGCATTTTCAAATAATCCTGCCAAGCGGTAAACTTGTGTAACTGTACTCACATTTGGCGTTTTTCCCCTTCAAGGATGTCAATTAGTCCAAATAATCTCCCCTGTACGCTGTCAATCAGTCGAAATAGCCCAATGCTAGAAGCACCTTCATAGCTACACGAACTTGAAGCTATTCGTTTGGCTAAACGAAGGATTGGCATCTGATTCTCAAAACAAGTCAAAGCATAGCTATCATAATTTTCTATGTTGCGTTTTTGCTTATCATAGGATCATGTGCACATAAAAGTGAAAGCACAACTTACAGCACAATTCTCCAAGACATGGGCCATATTCATTTCTTTCTAGGTTTAGAAATTTGGGGATCAGATTCTCAAATCATGTCAAGTTGTTGTAAATATGCTAGAATGCTCTTGAAATATTCCATATGTTGGATAGAAATCCCTTGACACTCCAATCGAATGTACTATTAAGGTGTCATAGTATGTAGCTTTATCAGAGACAGATTTGAGGCCGTACTGCCAACTCCGTAGTAGTCTTATCTATTTGGCAATGACTTGACTTACGGTATTGGTGTCCTCAGGTAACATATGTAACAACCCAAGAGGGTTTATCTTCATGCCACATGGAGAGTGCTCAGATATATGAAATAAACCATCGACTTTGGTTTGAATTTTGATAGTCAATTGATACTTTAATTATCAGTATTCACAAGTGCCAATTGGCTGGTAGCATTGATTACATAAGATCTACCAGTGGTTTCGCATTTTCTCTCGGTTTCACAATTATCTCAATGCCAAGTAGTCCAAGAAGTAGCGATATCCTCAATTTTATTAGTTAGAATCGGACTTGTTTATAGGGGGATCCCGATTGCTAGGCGCCATCAGTACTCACCTTTGTAGTATGTCTCTCAGAGCGCCAAAACATAGAGGTCGCTAGATAGCCTAACCTACACAGAGACCCCAAGGCACTAAAGCGATCTTACAAGAAGCGCACTTTGGGAGCATTGAACCTTATGTCCTACATTCACATGCATGGGGGTGGAGCTTCCCTACCTACATCTCATCTCCCTCTTTCCTATTAAAGAACCCCAGGGTGAGCAACAGATTTCCATGCTGAAGACATTGTCCCTCCTTGCTGTGAGATAACTGCCATCCTCCATATGCTTCACCAGCCTTGCCAACCTTCCTCTCCACCCTATCTAGCAGATTCCCCCTGAAGGACTTTCATTTGCACGCTTCCCACACATTCTGACCCTCCAACAGTCCATTTACATTCTGCCCCTCCAACAGTCCATCTACACGCTGCCCAGAAATTCTGCCCCTCCAGCAGTTCATCTGTTGATTACTCAGAAACTCTGCCACTCCAGAAGCTCATCTGCTCATCACTCAGAAGCTCTGCCGCTCTAGCAGCCCATCTACTCATTTTTCAGAAATTTTGTGGCTTCTACAGTGTGTTCCACTCCTGTTCAGTCAGCCCATGCTAAGACCTTTCCGCCCTTCTGTACGATTAAGTCTAGGCCACTCTCCTGGAAAATTAACCACAAGTCGATACCTCCTTCCCTTTGATTAATCCTGCCAGTCCTCTCCTCTGCTGCTTCAAAAGCACTTTCAGCTGCACTCCCTGCCACGGGTTATGCTCTGACAAAAGTTTCTGCAGTGAACTTTTGCATCGAGATTTGAGTCTGCAATGAACCTCTGAATCTGTAATGAACTGCTAAACTAAACTCTACAGCAAGTACATTCCTTCCCTACAGCTTCCCCTGGAAGCCCCACTTCATGGAAAAGCTCTCCGGCGGATTTCTTCTGCAAAGACCGATCATACGTGCTGGCTGCCATTCCATCTCGTATGCTACACCCATGTCCACAAAATGCTTGTGAATAATAGCTGACAATTTCTGTCCTCCATTCACCTGAAAAGGAGCTAACAGTTGCTGCTGACAATTGCAGTGCCCAAATTCATTTTGAACCAGATGAACTGCCAGTCTAACTGAGCTACTCTTATTTTCCCTAGGCGGTAGTTGGCTAAGGGTGAACAGTCAGATGCACTTCTGAGACCAGTCAGAAGTGTTGTGCACTCACTTTGTCAGACTGCATGTGTTGTCTTTGGTCTCTAAGCCTCATTCAGATCAACCGCAAAGGTGGATTGTGTTGAATAAAATTAGCCTACAGGCGGGGATCCTTACCTTAGCATTCCTGTTTTTTCTGTGTGTCAATACTAAAAAAGAGGTGACACTCAACCTACAACACCAACATGAGGCGCACTCAGTCGGTATCTGAGCCAAGGGCATAATCTTACGTGATTGTTGAGTTGTCCACAGTATGGGTAGTCCCTCTTGCTCCAAGAATGCGAGAATATCGGAGGCCGCATGTGTTCAATGAGAAAATCCCATCTAGCTCAAGTATGTGAAGAAGTTTCACAAGGACAGGAAGTTTTATCACTCCTCCAACTGAACCTAGACCTCCAACTGAACCTAGATCTTTGCATATTGTAGGGAGTATTTCCCAATGCGGGTTTTATGATTTCCCAACCTCTTCTGGCTGAGATACAGGCACTTGTATATGATGGGAAGACTAGGAACCTGGATTTTACAGTTGATACATCTGATCAAAGACTACATAGTTGCCACGATGTCCTTGTCAGCTGGGGATAAATCATATTGATGTCACCTGTTATAGTTGTGATTGCCATCTAATTCCATCCCGTGTTGGTGTCATGAACTACCTGTGTCTGTATCTGCCTAAACACTAATTTACAGGTCTATAATGGTTACCATTTTGTCTCTATGATCGGCTTCTGCTAGGATTAGTCTAGTCCAACTCCAAGTCTAAGTCCTACTAGTAGGTCAGTTCTTTGTCTTTGGATTGTCTTCCAAGACTTGTGGGTAGTTAGTATCATCTTTGATGGTCTACTCTAGTCTTGTCCAGTTTGCACCATGGCATCTTTATTGGCACCTCCTCCCTCGGCTGGTGCCACAAGATCATGAAAGCATTTAGAGGCAATTGAAATTGCAGAAAGAAAACAAATCCTTAAAAAGATCCCAAGGAATTGACAGCGTGATGGAGTTTGGCTGTCCCAATCACCTCTATTGGAGTAAACGACATCACAAGAGGACTGTGACACCAAATAAACCCACGTATGCATCAATTAGGTCATGGAGCAGTACCAGGCCCTCGTAATTGTTCCTTTTTGGTATCACAAATTGCTCTCAAGTGTGGCTGATGCATCAACCGACTCACTTTTTGCACTACATGTAATACGTAAGCACTTGTAGTCAGGTAATGAAGCTGCCACAAGCTGCCTATACAAGGTTGGATCCACAAAAGCTGACTCATTCATGATCCATCATAAGCTGTGAGTTTCTTCTTGGCTTTGGCCAGTCTGTTCCTTATTGTCTTTTAACAAGTAATATATGCTCTAATTTTTTCAAATGAATAAACTCTGTGGAAACAATATATATATATATATATTTTGCATGGGCTTCTATGTAAGAGTTTTTCTTTTTAGACAACATATTTGGTTTGGCTAAGAGCAAGCATTATGAATTCCCTTTGAAGATAGCTCTTACATGGCAGAGTTCTCATTGTGTGCAGTGGTCGTCGAGAATTTGGGGAGTACAGTGTATACAATCCGTCAAAAATGGGAGCAATGCAGAAGGAATGATGCTCTGCACTTTGGCTTGAATCAACACTGGTTTTCAACATCGGGCACCTTAAGGGTATCAGTGATCAAAGGCCATTTTTTCTAAAGTTTACCTTCAAGCTGGGGCACCTAAGGGTATCAGACATAATGCTAGAATTGCACCTGAGCAAAGTGAAAGTTTTCTTCATCCTTCTCCATTGTTTGCTATAGGCTAGCGTATCAATATGGATTGGATCTTCGTGTCAAGATATGACTTTGCTAAACCTTGAAAAAGAAGAGAATACATGAACTGGGAATATACTTGAATGACTTTTGCTCAGAGATGCTCTATGGACACACAAGTACAAATCGTCCATAAAGAGTAACTTTTGGTGAAGGGCTGATAGGTTAGATAGAGTGCTATTAATAGATCTGGGTATCTAGTCATAAACTTAAATTTAAAGATTATTGTCGTGTTACTCCCGAGTGTGCCCAGAATTGTACTCTAACCCTCTCGCTTGTTCAACATGGTACCAGAGATCATGATTGGAGCCTAAGATCTGAGGTGGCTTGAGCTTCATAATTTCATCTGGCATTCCTTAGAAATTTATGCCATTCTTGATGCTGCTTCATCATTGGCAGACCAGTCTGAAATGTATTTGTCCTTGGATTGTCACAATGAACAGACTTCATAAAAAATAGTTTGGTTGATGAGAAGTAATGCTGTTCTTTCACATACAAGAGAAAAAGCATATTCACCTTTTGGTGGATGGGAGTAGTATCTTAAGGTCCTTATTTAGGACGGGATCCACCTCCTAACGAAGTGCTGGATTGGGTCAGCTTTGTAGTAGATGGGGATCAGCATTATCCGAAATGGTTACGATTTTTGAAACAAAACGGTTTCAAGATTTACCTATTCAAATGGCACCCGAAATACCTAATTATAAATTTAACTATAGATGTAACATAATATACTATCTAGTCATACGATTTTTTAGATCTGAAGTGTTTGGAGCTATCAATATTCTTTAAATATAGAATTATGAACATAATTCATAAACCAAGTTGATACAGAAACATGGAAATTAATCTTTATCAGAAGCAACAAATAAAAAATTTTGGTGAAAAAAATTTCCATACAATCAAGAACCCTAAAAACTAAATTCCAATGAAGAAACTAAAAGTAGCATCACGTTCAGGTGTTAAGGAGGAAGTTTAAAATATTCTCCTTGCTTAATTATATTTATGACTTTCAAAGTCTTTTTTTTACAGTCATGAATCAAAGGTTTAAGTCTGGTGATGCTGAAGTCTGTTTTAGGACTTAGTCAAAGAGGTTCGAAATGGCTTTCTTGGCCACTATGATTGGGTTGATGAGTTGCTAGGCTACTATAGAAGGCTTCCCATTGGAGGCGATGAAATAGTCCTTCAAAAGAGACAAGTGCATAAAGGTCAATTACAACACTTGGCACATATAAAAAGCCAATACCAATGCCTCATGTGGAGGATTGGACGGATTTATCAAGCTTTGAGTTTTAAGATCGTCAAGGCTAGTGTACCACCATGGAGAAAAGAGGTAGATATTTGGAAGGACCTCTATTTGCATCAAATGTGCTGACATCCGTGGAGGCCAAAAGAGAAAACCAAATTGCAATAGAGAGGCAGAGGAGATAGACCACCTTAGGACTCGAGGCAAGGTAAAATCTTGCTTAAAGGGATGGGCAAGGTAGCATAAGTTGGTGGCACTTCAAGCAACATGGTACATCAATTGATGTGCTTTCACTTGATTCATTTTACTTATTGGGGGGTGTTCTTGTGGCCTTACTAAAAGGTATTATGGACTAGAAAGTATAACTAGATAATAATTTGACAAGGTATTCCCTCTTACAAGCATATTAACTAGATAATAATTTGACAAGGTATTCCCTCTTACAAGCATATTGAGGAAAGCTCATATATTGTGCACGTTGAAACATATTGCCAACATCATGCTATTAAAGCTCAAAGATTTCAAGGGAGCTATGGAGCCTTATGATTGTGATTTTGCATGTGTAACTTGTCAATGAAATTTTACGGATTTTGCAATCTTCAAAGAGCTTATCGAAGATGATTGTGGAGATTGTGAAGCTTGCCGCGAAAAAAGACAATTAGGTCTCATCCATATACCTTGCATTTTGAGTTTAGACAAATTATTGTTTTGTTCAATGTCCTTTGCATGAACAATCAACCATAAGAAAGACTCGATTTGTTAGGATGTGTTATCAAGCATGGGTTTTCATGGTGGCCATCTAAAAATAAGCGCAAAAAAAACAAAAACAAAGATATATATAGAGCATTTCTACACAAGTCTCTATGTGAGCTACAAAGGAAAGTTGATTTTAATTGAACCAGTCAACGATCTTGGATAGCAACCCCTTGGGCGTGGAGGTTTGGATACCCTTTGGTAGCTTTCATACCAATAAAAATATTATGCCTAGTGTCTTGATCATAAGAGCAACAGTTTGGCCTAAGCTCAATGCCTAACTTTGTGTTCTTACAAGGTCTAGATTGTGTTTTAACTTGGATGGTGTACTATTTGCAAAAAATACTTCATGCACATGGTTTGTAAATGAAGAATCTCAAGGCCTAGAGGAGTCACCCATATCAATGCATTTTTCTCTTTGTTCTATAACTGCTTATCAAGGCACTCCTATGAACTGCAAGGCAAAACGGGGGCAAAACAATTATGCATTACCAAAGTGATGAAAGAGGTATCTTCAACAAAGTGGTGAGACATTTGGCAAATATCTTCAAATGGACATTTGTACAAGTGGAGAATGGCAGTGGTGCCAATCTCTTATTAGGCCCTAAGAAATGGCATGTAGGAGGGCTAAAGGAAGCTTGGTTAGGGGTAACCTAGCAACATTGTTCAAGATCGTAGTACAACTCCTCTATCACAAAGATGCGCACGTCCAAGGTTTTCCTTCCATATCAACCATTTTGTGGCAGAACTTTTGAGTAGCACACCTTTGTTTTTGTGTGGATCCATTCGATCCATTTTGTGGGTGGCATAACCACTAAATCCCTCTATTAAAACAAGAGAGCACATGATGTGATGATAGCAATTCCTTCATTTTTTCGATATTGTAGCTTTTATGGAGTTTCAGATAGAGTAGGAGGATGCTAAGTAGGAGAGAGAGAGAGAGAGAGAGAGAGAGAGAGAGAGAGAGAACTCAAGCATGAGCAAAACTAGAATAGAAAGGAGTTACTGGAGGCATGGGCATGGGATGTGTGTTAGAAAACTATTATTATTATTATTATTATTATTGTTATTATAAAGAGAACATGATGGCATATATTAACAAGAGTGCATGTATGCACAAAAGCACTAGCTTTGGCTTATGAGGCTCTATCAATTAAGGCTCTGTCGTTGAAAAGAAATTTAAAGACAATTTCTGCATCCATGTAGTTGAAAAATGGCAAGGTTACTTCAAAACAGATAGCCTCTACTTAGCCTTGAGAGACCTGCTTATTGTCACTGATAACTCTCTATATTTCAAAGTTTCTTTTTTTGTCATGGAGCACATAACTTCAATCTTAAAATTGAACTTGGATCCTACCATTTAATGAAAATATCATAAGGAGAAAAAAAAAGAACGAAATTGTCTCTCCCCTTTTCCCAATTATTTCCCCCCTGTCTTTCCACCTATCTGTCTTCCACACTGCTCTCTTGCATTCCCTCACCCCATCAAGAAATCTCTCCCTTACCCCCTTGACTGAAATCTCATATTTCCCTTACCCCTCACATCACTCAGCCTCTCCTCTAGGTTGCTCATCTATCCCTCACCCTCTCCTATCTCTTCTTGACCAAGAGCTGAGTCCCCCTCACCCTCTCCCCTCATTCCATCGACTCTCATTCACAAATATCTCCCTCATACTCCTCAGGTTCCTTTTCTCTCTCATTTATCTCTCATTTCATTCATCCGCCCCTCGCGTCCCTCTTCCCTCTCCTTACCCTCTCGGCTCATTCCCTTCACCTCAAAAGCTCTCCTACCCTCATTTTGTCCCCTCCCTACTCTTGAACGTTTCCCCTTCTTTTTCTTTTCCCCCTTTTCTTCCTACCTCTCTCCATTAATTGCTTCTTTCATGCTAGTCCATTAGTCCCGCCTTTCTCACTACAGAATCAAAGAAGATGAGAAGGGCCATTTTCAGATAGAGTGAAAGGTGGTTGGAGACACCTATTCGCATTATGCTGACGTCTTTTCTGCATTCTTTACACGGACAACCTCTTGAGAAGAAAAGAGCATAACAACTCGAATTAGATTCCTTTTGACGTTTCTTTATAGCCAAAATCAGGTTGAAGGCAAGTTAAAGCGCACAGGTTGTACAAGAAGCTTGCTCAATTTTTAGTGGATTTTAAGAAAAGCTGATAAAGGGAATACCGTAGATAGGCAAGCCAACATGTTTGGAGCAAGAAATAATGAGAAGAGTAGCTACAAGCATTGAAGGAAAGCAAAGTGCAAGCTTCGGAGTTTGACTAGAGCCTTTCATACCTGGCTATGGCGGAAAGCACATTCATCCTCAGTAGAGCGCTCCTTCAATTCTTCTCCGATTTTAAATAGTCACTATCTTTGAGCACGTACACGAGATAAATGGTTTAGCTCCTCTTCCACATAGACTGAGTTCATAGCATTTAACCAAGGTCATTTAAAAGATGCTCATAATCTGTGGCAAGACACTTGAGGCAAAGGAGCAAACCATTAGTGGTTGCTCACATAATACTTTTGCCCCTGCAAGAATGGTTCAAGGCCTTGCAGCTTCGGCGGAACTGAGTTTTAGCGATTTTCACCCAAACTATTGCGTTGGTCCTCTCTTCAAGCATCCAATCTCGATTCATCATCTCAGATTTTCTACGTTTGCTTTCCCTACCACTAACGTTATTCCTCAACGACATCACGAAGTAAAGCATTTCCAAGTTTGTGAGTTGAATATGTAATCGTCTCTCTCCACAACAATGCAATTGTAGAGATTCAAGTATGAGATACATGTAAGGATATTTGAACCCACAAACATGCAAAAGATTGAATACATGACACACAAAGCAAGTCACAACATAAAAACTAACCTAGAGTTAGTATTAACCATAGGATAGAATAAACTCACTACAGTTAATTAGACTTAATCCAATTATCCTTAGGTTAGAACAAACTAATTATAGTTAGTTTAACTAAACTCAACTAACCTCATGTAAGATCAGAACTAACTTAGGTAATGTCAATTTAACTAAAGTTAATTTAATCGAACTAAATTAACTCTAGTTAGGTTGTTGAGGTTTAGTCTTCCTAAGACTAAAGCTCGTCACACCTAAGCTTAAACACTGAAGTCTAGTTATGCATAAACTTAAACCCAAAGAGGCCTAAATTTCACCCTAACTTTGAGGTACCAAATTGAACCCAGTTTAAACCATGGCTTCACACACAGAAACATTGCGCTACGGGTAAATTTTCCAACCCATTCCACACCATTTCGGCATCCCTAGCACTCTTTAATTTGCACCCTGATCATACATTTCCATTGTGATCTCCGATTTAAAGATCCATCTGCACCGGTACATTCCCGCACTCAAGGGGGACAATCCTAGGCACAATTATAACATGACGGTCCCTAATACACTAATGTAATTCTAAACCCCCTAACACATATACATCAACACCCAGACTTGTAGAGGAGGTACCCGATCCACATCTCGATAATTTTGCATGCAACTACGCTCTGGCCAACGTCTCTAATCATCCTCTGCCACGAATTCCCCCCTTGAAATTAAGCCAATCAATTTGACTCCTTCAAGTCACAACATGGCAGATTGCCGTTGCGATGATGGTGACCTTGAACTAGAAGCAGATGGGAATCATTTCTTTAACCCTTGCAACAATTTTGGTCGCAACAATAACAATCAAGGCAGGAGACCCTTGGGCAAACTCGAACTTTCCAAATACAATGGTTGGGGTGATCCAGTAATTCCTTCAACATTTTGATGCCGCATACCGAGTTGGAGGAGATCAATCAAAGGAAACCAAGGTCGCATGGTACCCCATGGCCTTAAGAGATGAAACCTCCGAGTGGTACCTAGGCCTCCTATTGGAAGAACGAGCCACATGGGACTTGCTGCAAACTGAATTCAAGAGGCGGTCCTAGACGGAACGAGACTACAAGATGATCCTGCTCTGCAATCGAGCAAGCTCGAACAAGGTCGAAGGGAAGATTCATGCACATTGACAAAATATGAAGAGGGGAGAGGAGAAGAGTAGAGACGAGGAGAGAGGGCAGAGCTAGAGAGCACACCACAAATGACTAACTATACACTAGATTTAGTTGAAATTGTAGAATATATACAAAACCATTTAGGGTTAGGGTTAGGGGTTAGGACATCTAACCTTTTAGGATTAGGATTAGGGTTAGGATTAGGAGCTAGTTGAAATTATAGAATACATACAAAACCTTTTAGGGTTAGGGGTTAGGGCATCTAACCCTTTCCTTTATAGAACTCTATGTGTTAATGCTATGCACAATATCAAATACATAACGTTGAGCATGGTTTCTCAACACCTTCCCTCAAGATCAACATCATGAAGTAGGCCTTCCTTCAAGATAATGATTCTGGGGAATTGAAGAAGGACTGAGCATTACATTCCATCACACCCCTTTAATGGCAATGTACTTCCTCTGCATCAAACTAAGAGCTTGTCGGTGCTTTTTGAAAAGCTCTTTGCCAATTGGTTTGGTAAGATGTCTACAACATTCTCTTTGCTATCACAATGCTACAGTGTGATGTCACCAAGTAACACTCTTTCTATGATGAAGTGATCTCTGACATCAATATGCTTTGTCCTAAAGTGATATACTGGATTCTTGGCCAATGCTTGAGCCAATTGATTATCACAGTATATTGTTGTTGGCTTTGATTTGATTCTAACTTTATTATTGATGATGACCACTTTGCTAGAATGATCTAACTCTACCTCTGCCTCTGCTTCTATCTAAGGCTATAAATGCTTTATCATTGGAATGACCTTTGTGTGTGTGAATGGCTTGCATCCTAAGTTCTTCACCAACTAAAACTGAATGGAGCTCTTCCAGTGTCAGAATTTGTTGTTGGATGGTAATACTCTAGACTAGATTATCGTATCCCTCTCCTAGTTCATTCAGGATGACTTGAACCATTTGTGCTGGATTCATGGTCTCTCTTGCCTGCTGCAAGTTGACTGTTGTAATCCTTGATCTCGAGTACGTAAGCATGACCGGTTTCACTGCTATTGCAGAAAATCTGGTTAATTAGGTTTCTTAGTGTGAGAATCCTAGAAGTGTTCTTGGACTCGTAAAGAGCTGCAAACATATCCCATGCTTGTTTTGATGTCTTGACTATGTTCAGCTATCCTAGCATGACATCTTGCACATTCTGCTTGATCAAATGATATGCTTATTTGTCTTTCTTGTACCATTCAACCTGTGCTTGGGCAATGACACGATTTGCTATAGGTGCGGTCACTGTTGGTGTACCTCTAGATCCCGCTATAGATTCTGCTCTATTGGCACTGTGGCAACAGGTGGAGTAGAGCTACTACTGTGGCTGGATCATCCAATGGTCTAGGTATAAACCCATCGACATACTCCCATTTGTCTCGAAGTACAAGAATGGTAACCATTCGGAATTTCCATGTGCCATAATTGGAGTTGTCTAGCTTAAGAGATGCCTCCAAATTGAGGTTGTTAGTCGTAGACATGGTGCAAGAAATGTACTCAAAGTGTATGTGAAATCACTCTCTGAAACACTGATTGTATCAAGTGAAATCTGAACTACCAGTGAAGATAGAAATACAATGCATAATCCAATTTGTTATAATATGTTACAATGTATAATCCAATCTGTTACAAGGCTTGTGGTAAATGATGCCGAGAATAGCCAAGAGGCTTTACAAGGCTTGAAATAATGTGCACAATGCCAAAAAATAGCCAAATAGGCTTTTCAATGATGGCATGTGTGTGTGAAATCAAATCATGTGCTATCTGCCCACCACTGAACAATCGGTCAAACCTCTGAACACTTTGAAGTTTGCTCACTGAACTGCAAAACATCAGTTTTTAGGGAATGTGATGATCTACATGTGACTGAAAAGACTGACTACGAGTAGGAACTATTTAGGAATTTTTCGGCATGACTTCGATTGGTTGCTCTGGAGTTCTCTCTGTTATGGATGATCTAATCTACTATGAACTAGATCTAGCCCAACCATCGAGTGATGTAAAAGCAACAAATAATTACTTTTCTTTGCTCTTTTTAGGTGCTTGGTCAGATGTGCCAATGTAGAGGCTGATGTGTGTGCAAGAAGTGGATTTATCACCGAAGCTCAAAAGTGTGTGATACTTGCGTCGAAATGTGTGCGTGATGTGACGAGCGTGTAGAGCACAAAAAATGGAGCATTTTTTCTTTTTGGAGCACCTCAAATTCTTCCTGGATTAAGAGATATCGCTTGATCAAGGTGGGGGGGCCAAAAGGGTGCTCGTGATGATGTGGCACTCAGAGTGCCTTTGGGGCACTATGTGATGAGGTGGCAACTGGGTGCTCATGTAGTGCACAGTGTGCCTGCAGAGAGCTAATTGTGCCTGCAAGGGGTCAGTGCCACATGGTAGATGATGAGGTGGATTGATGACTGGGCACTGATGATGTGGTAGTGATGAACTGACAGGGTGACGGGTAGTTGTTGAGATGACATGGTGGTGACACATGTCATTGTTGACATGGCTAAAGTGGATGATGTGTTAGCCAACTAAGCTAGTTGACGTGGCAGGTAGGACTACCAAATGGCAAATTGTGGTCCAATCTTTGGAGGGTGACGTGGTAGACATATGCCACATGTCAACTTGTGTGGACCGGTATGTTGATAATGTGTCACTCGATTGGATAGAATCTAAGTATCCAATGAAATCTTTTAAAGATTTCATTGATGGAGATGGTAATTCAGTGGAGTAGCCGCATAGAAGGCTTGGAGCTACATAATGGCGCTAGTGTTGAAGCGGGCTGATATCATCAACAGCTTGTAGAATCCAGACTTGTAGAGGTCTCTTGTCAATGGAGCCTTGGTGCTGAGGTCGTTCGCTGAGCGTGGCACCTCTGTGGTTGTAAGATGTGGTCATTGGAGCTTTGTATGCTGTGAAGCTTGGAGTTGCCGATGCTGTGGGACAATCGGTGTTTAGAGTTGGACGTGGCTGTTGGAGGCCTCAGTGCTACAGGAGGCATTGGGTTGGAGCGGCTCATTAGACATTGGCTATGGAGGAATCTATTGCAACAGGTTGGTTCACTACCCGTATGGCGAGGCCTGCAGGTCGGTAGTCCGTGATGGAGGAAGGTGGCTTGCCTGGAGGCTCACTGTAGGGTTCGTTGTGGAGCAGCACTCCTTGTGCTGCAACTGTTGTAATTGGTTAGGATAGGAGCTACCTTTGCTCATTGTGTTGAAGGAGTTCTTAGCTACAGGCATTGGAGGTCATCGACAGCTTGGAGGTGCTCAAGTTGGATGTGTCGTTGCAGTCTTGTCAAAGATGGAGGCACTCAGGCTATGGAGACTGAGCGCTCGTTGTTGGAAGGGCTGTTGTGAACCGTTGGTCATGAGGAGCCATTTGAGCTTTTGTTGTGGAGCTGCACATAAGTCTTGCACCACTGGTGGTCATTGGGACTAAGTCTTTGAATAGTCAAGATGGAGCTTTGGGCTTGTAGCCTCTCCAAAATAGACTCTCTATGGAGGGTGTAATTCTGAATAGACAAGAAAGATAAAAACTCTCTCTCGCTCTCAATGCAAGAGATCTCTCAATCCCTCACAAACACAATATGTTTCTCAAAGAAACAATGAATCTAATTGAAGAATATTAACGGAAACCTTTTATTCTCACATGGACGGAAATCTCTCTCAAAGAGATGGAATTTTCTCTCTCATTGAAGAGAAAATTCAATTGCTCGATCTCTCAATCTCTCACACGATGATCTTGATGCCTCAATGGAAGGCAAGGGAGCTCTGATACTATGACAAAATATGAAGAGGGGAGAGGAGAAGAGTGGAGATGAGGAGAGAGGGCACAACTAGAGAGCACACCACAAATGACAAACTGTACACTAGATTTAGTTGAAATTATAGAATATATACAAATGCTTTTAGGGTTATGGTTAGGGCATCTAACCCTTTTCTTTATAGCACTCTATGTGTTAGAACTATGCACAATATTAAACACATGATGTTGAGCATGGTTTCTCAACACACGTACCTGGAAAAAATGAAACGCTTAATTGCCAAATGCGACCCATGCCAATATGATAAGTACCTTACAGCCTGGTTCATTGCGAAGGAAGAAGATCCATAAAGACAAGAAAAAAATTAGCAGCTATGAAACATTCAGTGCTGCTCATGTGGTAGCAATTGACATTGAGGGTGGCATGACAGACTCTGACACAAGCAATGATGATGGCAGAGCAAGTGCATAAGATAAGCACTCTAAAAAGGGAAAAGCCAAGTCCACAATAGAAACGTCTAAGGAAGATCGCCTAGAGGCCATGACCATGAAGCTAAGAGAAGAAATGATGCATGCCATGGACCAAAAGCTTCAAATATCTCAGCCACCACCTCAAACACATCCAAGGCAAGAAAATGTATGGTGTCCACACTATGGCCAATCATACATAAAATGAATGCCCCATCCTAAGAGGCGGGATCAATGTACAATCCAATCCATCGCCAAGGTTGTGCTACCACATTTGCATAGTTGGTGGGCATGATGAAAATAGTTGCATCTTTAACATGCGCAACAACCTGCCTCGACCTCAACAATACCAACCAGCACTCATACTAGTGTACAAGCAACCCGCACTTGCACAAGCACCCCCAACTCTAAGGGTGAGTCTTGTTTTCATCCGAACCCAAGTTCCCCAATTACTCAAAAATCCAAATCCACGACAATATCCAAGAGGGCCAAATACAATTTGATTATGAAGCTGAGTACCCAGTGTACTATGTGGAAGGAGCATAAGGTTTGATCCCTATCTATGCAAATCAAGTTTGGTCCAACACATATCAAGCACCAATTAAGTGCTACGGTTGTGGAGAGAATCACCGAATCTCCGCTCCTCCTATAGATGTGCTGACTAGGACACCCATAGACGCACCAGTCATAGCCAGGCTTCTACGCTGTCTTGACACCCATAGACGCACCAGTCATAGCCAGGCTTCTACGCTGTCTTGACATCCATTTGCATAAGCTCCATATCCTCTATTGCCACAAGTCTAAGTACACATCAAAGTGTGGTCATCTTCACAACCGGAGAGAATATCTCATCAAAGTCCACACCCTTCTCTTGCTTGAACCATTTAGCAACCAAACGGGCCTTGTACTTAGGCACATCATCACCTGTGACCTTCATCTTATAGACCCATTTACATGGCAATGCTTTCTTTCCATGTGGAAAAGAAACCAAGTCCCAAGTCTTATTCTTTATGAGTGAACTCATCTCTAATTGCATCTCTAATTGCATAGCATACTCCCACTTGCACTAATCCTCGCACATCATAGCCTCTGTGTAGCAAGAAGGCTCCCCCCGCAATCAGTAAGCATCACATAGTCTACCCTTGGAGCAAATCTCTCAGGCCGGTCTAGACACTCTAAATGTTCGTCTCAAGGGAATTTCAGCTTGCTATCCCGCCTGCATATTAGCCACATTTGGCTCATCATTGCCACCAATAGATGATAAATCATTTGCCCTTGATTGTGTACCTGTGGGAGTACTTGGTGGCACCATTCACTGCACATTCGGTGCATGGACAACTTGCTATCTATCAACATATGTGGGTGGATTCACATCTTGGAAAGTGATTCTTCTCATTTCCACATCCCTCATGGGTGTCTTATGCATCTTCTTCTCATTGAAGACCACATCATGGATTTGTGTGATTTTCTTTGCTTTTGGATCCCAGAGATGATAGCCCATCTCTCCACTTTCACCATAACCCAAAAAGATGCATTTCCTAGACTTAGGATCTAGCTTCTTCTGAAGCTCTTTTGGCACATGTGCATATGCCTCACACCTAAATATATGCAAATGAGAGTAAGAGGGCTTCTTGCCACTCCATGCCTCTTTAGGAATACCACCATCCAAACTCCTGCTAGCTAATCTATTGATCACATCCACTGTAGTCTTCATTGCCTCAGCCCAAAAACCACCAGAAAGACTTGCATTGGAAAGCATACATTGCAACCTTTCCTGAATGGTGTGGTTCATCTGTTTTGTAATGGGATTTTGCTCTGGAGTACAAGGGGATGTGAGCTTCCTCTTAATCCCACATGTATCACATAAATGCTGAAAGTCATGAGAGATATACTCTCCACCATTATCAGTCTGTAGGCATTTAAGTGTTCTACATGACTGATGTTCAGCCAAAGCCAACCATTTTTGAAATACCTGGAACACATCGCTCTTTCGAGCTATAGCATAAGCCCACACTTTCCTAGTTGCATCATCAATGAATGTCACATAGTATTCAACCCCGCCTAAAGACGATGTAGGCATGGGACCACATACATCTGAATGCACCAAATCAAGCCTTTCAAGCTCTTTCTTTCCCCTTCTTTTATGGGCTGATTTAGTCTGCTTCCCATAGAGACAGTGCTCACAAAATTCAAAATTAGAAAAACTCAAATGCGGTACGTAATCTAAACATCATAAGAGTTTCATTCCACTCTGGCTGATGTGCCCCAACCTGCAATGCCACAAAGAAGTACTTGGCTGCTTGGCTATTTCAACATCATGATCAGACACCCCTGATACATGTAAGGGATATAAAGTCCCACACTTGGCACCCCTGCCCAAAATCATAAAGCCCTTTTAAATTTTCCAACTCTAAAAGCCAAAAGTGGTATAAAAACCATCATCTAGCTGACCCGCTGAAATAAGACTCTTGGTCCTAAGGCACATGTCTCACATTTTTCAAAACAAATGCAGACTCATTTGCAAAATAAAACTTTGTCACTTGCTCCCACTATGTCACATGCATAGTTATTTCCAAGATGCATACAACCTATCTTTCCATTGTCATAAGTGGAGAACCATTCCCTATGGGGAGTGACATGGAATAAAGCACCAGAATCCAAAATCCAATCCTGGGAATATGCATGGGTGGGCAAGTCTGCAGCTAGACTAAACATGAAGAGAATGTCATTGTCACTATCATCAATGACTGCATTAATCTCCTCGATCTTCATTTTTCCTTTGTCCTCCCTTGGACTCTCTTCCTTCTTATTTGCACCCCAATTTGCATTCTTTTTCTTATCCTTTTGCTCTCTTTTCAGCTTGTGGCAATCCTTTTTCATATGGCCCTTCTTGCCAAAGTGGTAACACTCAATGTTCTATGCCATGGACTTGCTACGAGACTTCCCTCTTTCTTGGGACTTCCCCCTGAAATGTGATCTGCCCCTTTGCACATTTAAGGCTACATCCTACTTGTTGCCATCCATAGACTTTCGTCTAAACTCCTTGGCCAACAAGCTATCCACAACATCATCAAACTTCAGTACTCCACCAGGTGCAGAGTTACTGACAGCTGTACGGAAGGTATCCCATGAGGATGGCAATGAACATAAGAGAAATATTGCCTTAGTCTCCGCATCAAAATTCATCTTTTGAGCCCAAACTGGCTGAAAATAATATTGATTTCATTTAAGTGAGAAGCAATGAAGACCCCTTCCTTCATTTGCAGCTCAAACAACCTCTTCATGAGGTAAACTTTGTTAGAGGCAGTTTCCTTCTCATAAGTGGCACACAATTTCTTCCACAAATTTTCCGTAGTCTGCTCATTTACTACTATGAAATAAACTGACTTTGCAAGATGAAGTCTAATAGTAGACTTTGCTAATGCATCCAACTCATTCCAATCATCCTTAGACATATCTGCAGGCTTAGCTTCAATCCCTGCCAAGGGTTTAATTTGCTTCTTTTGAATAAGCACATCCCTTATCTATTCTTTCCACAAAGAAAAGTTTGTCCCATCAAACTTTTTAATGCTGAAAAACTCCTTTTCAAACATGGAAGAGGATGCCATGATGCAAATGAAACAAAATCCCAAATGCTAGTACCTGCAAAAGAGAAATCACACCAAATACCAGGTGCACCCAATATGTCTGCTTTAATGAAGGATAGTGTCACCAAAACTCAAGGCTCAAAGCATCAAAATGCATCTGACTCATGTGCATATACTATGCATCCATCTGAGCAAATCTAGCCCAAAAGAAAATGTGAACCCACAATGACAAAATAATGGCAAATATAATGCCAATAAGAGCCAAATGCCTCAAGCATAAACATCATCCATGGGCATAAGCATTAATGATGTCTCATCCAAAAGATCATAGCACAACCTGTGCATCCACTGCAATATGTAAAAGCTATCCCTCAGCATAAAATAGCATCTGTGTGCTAAATGTCTATCAATAAAGCATCCCACAAGGTAATCTGGGCCTATCAGCGCATCCAACAAGGATCGTAATGCATCCAAATGGCCAGTAAAGCATCCATTGCAACCCAATGCAAACCACAAATGAGCGCACATGGTTCAAACTGTAACTAGAGTGATTTGCATAAAATATATCCAAAAAATCACGGCCTTATAGGAATGACCGCTAGTGAAAGTAGATTCTGTGTCTCAAAACATGGGTGTCACTGCATAATTGAACTCAGCAAGACAATCTGCAAATATCTCTCTTCTGCCACAACTCAAAAATCTCATCCAAGGATGGAGTAAGAGCTAGTCAACCCTTGCATTTACTTGTAAAAATAAACCTTAGGAAACTTAACCTTAGTTAAAATGCCACATGGCAATCAATGAGAAGGTCTTGGAAACTTTGAGAAATTTCCTTCAAAGAAACAATGAAAAAACACAGAGAATCACAACTCCCTCGATTCTTCACGGAATGGCAAGCAGCTTTGTAGAGATATGTTTCAAGCAGCAAATAGAGGCCTGGATGTTGAGATCCCACTCACACAGGAAATGGCAAAATGAAGACGTTGGAGTAGACAGAGATTCACCACAGCTTCAAAACTTCATGTATTCAAAAGCAACTTCTCAAGTAGAAGTTTTGGACCACTCTGGATCCACTAGGAGTGTCAGAATTACAAATGGTGGCCTGGATATGGAGATCCAATACACGAAATCCTCATAGGAAATACCACCAGGCTCTATTGCCAAGCTCTGATACCAGTTGTGAGGACACAATGAAAGCTGAGAGGGAGCTTGAGAGACACAAGTTTTAGTGGGTGCAGAACACCCTAATCTTCTATTTCATCCATATATATATGTGTTTGAGTATTGTACATAACTAAGGTAAGTTACAGTGGCCTTTAACCCCCACACCCTCTACCCATGGAAGACATATAAGATATCCTTGTGCGGATGGGTGACAGAGATGACATACACAACATTAGTGATACCATGCCTTTGATCCATAAAGCATATGATGAAGTACAAGC
Source organism: Dipteris shenzhenensis (assembly GCF_047967505.1). Taxonomy (NCBI): domain Eukaryota; kingdom Viridiplantae; phylum Streptophyta; class Polypodiopsida; order Gleicheniales; family Dipteridaceae; genus Dipteris; species Dipteris shenzhenensis. Next base: position 4,784,453 of record NC_141609.1, on the reverse strand, counting down.
CATTATGGATGGTGAAGCAGGTGTGAATGTACTCTCCAAGGATCTCTATGATGAATGGGGTCTCCCACCAATGCAAAAGGCTAATGTCAACATATGCCTTGTAGATGATTCACATGCAAAGCCCTTGGGAATAGTGAATGGAGTATCCACAAAGGTCGCATGAGTCCGCTTTACTCTTGCTTCTTGTTGCATTTAGGAATGATGAGGATGATGGGTGAAACCCAATCAGTGTGCTCGATCTCATAGATGAATCATGCATCTAAGAGCTTTTCTAGTTCATCATAGACCATGGTACCATATTTTAAATATGGTACCATATTTAGATTTGCTCGATATGGCCCACATACCATAGGGTGGGCACCTTCCCTAATAGGTATCACGTGTACTAACACTTTCGGTAAAATTCCCTTCATTTCCTTGTATGACCATGCTAGGTAGTCTCTAGCTTTGTTTCATCCTCTTGTGTGAGCTATATCCCAATGAATACCAAATGTCTCTTCCTACCTTTCAAGGGCGAGTTTATTGTGCGAGTTTCGGCCGGTCCCTCATAGATTAGAGTCTCTCCAATGTTATTGGTTTTTGCACTTCAAATTCTCTTATTGGCCTTGGCATTGCTATGGGGACACGATCACTAGTGTAGTTCTTGAGGTACTCTAGTACTCGCAAAGATCAACCTCTAATGGTGTTGAACTCGCCTTACATGGGCTATGATCACTGGGTGGCGTAGTATCATTAACCAATTTTAGAGGATCTTGTGGACTTTCGTTTTCTAGAGTCTCATTATCTGGCTTCATCCACACATGGGGCTTAAACTTCTAAAACTTTTTATGTTGGGAATTGTGGGGTAACTTTTCCACTAGCAAAGTATTCCCAAGTAATGGTGCATTTGCTATGCATACTCCTTCAAGTCCATCGAGGGACCATTCAAGAGGAGGTGGCTGAGATTTTGGGGAGTTGGCTTGGTAACGAACATCCTAGCTTAGACTCATTCAAACTCATTGAAGTGGTCGGCCTTGGCTTTGTGGCAATGTCCTCCTCAATTTTCTTGCAAGACCTTCTACTATTGTTCAAATTTTGAGTTTCGACTTTAGGAAGTTCGACCACACCATTAGGGCATGGAGAATGGCTAAATCATTATCAAAGACATGGTCTTCTAATTGAGCATTTTCAGTCTCTTTTTAAAGGTCACAAGGGAAAGTCGTGTCTTTATTATCATGGATAGCTTCTTCAAGATCACTATTCCATTCAAGGTCAACCATAAAGAATGGCACTTCTGGGTTGATTGGTTCTTCATGTGTGAGGGGAGGTTTTACCTGCATGACATCAATTTGCAAGAAGATATGATCTAGATGGCAGTTGTCAATGGTTGCCAATGCTTGGATCCAATTGTTGACATTGCTTTGTGTATCTCCCGCTAAGGCATGTTGTTATGGGAGGGCTGATTTGCTTGAGATTGTGGTTGAAGAGGTTTCATCTAGCACTCTAGGCACAATGGGTTTTATTGCTCCCATCCCCACATTGACTCTTACTACGATGTCGTAATTTTGTATCATCAATCTATCAGTTCCCCAATCATGGAGGACTGATGCTTTATGCAACCAAGGACGTCCAACTGGCTATACCCAAGTGCAAATTGCTCCTGTCGACTAATCCAAAACAACATTTGCTATACAAAATGGGGCATATTTGCCTATAGAGTCATGCCTTCGACCTATATAATGCCCCAGCCACATTCTAGAGAGTCATCTTCACAACTTTCAAGTCATTTTTGAATAAGTTCTTACATGTATTCTTGGATGATTTATGTATCCACTCCAATAAGCAAGACCACTTAAAATGTCTTGAATCTGTTCTAATCAAATGTAGGGAGTATGGTATCTCCCTAAAAAAATGCCAGTTCATGGTGGTCACCCACGGAGTTGTTTTGGGACACATCGTCTCTGAACATGGGATTGCAACTGGCATGGAAAAAATCAAAATCATCATGGAATTGCCTCCTCCTACAAGTTCCAAAGATGTACAGGTCTTTATGGGACATACTGGCTACTATAGAAGATTTACCTTGCGGTATGCCATGATAGCCAGACCACCTTACAAATTGTTGGTGGAATTCTTATGGACTGAAGAGTGCGACCAAGCCTTTGAGCTTTTAAAGTGGTGCCTAATCACATCACCCATCCTTATATCTCCCAATTGAAATATTGATTTTCATGTTCATATTGATGGATCCAAGTATGCAATTGGGAGTGTGCTTTACCAACTTGGTGAACAACATAAGGACTACCCATTCTACTTTTCCAGTCAACAAATAAATGATGCAGAGATCAACTATACCACCACAGAAACAGAAGCCCTGGAAATGGTGTATAGTGTTAAGAAATTTTGACAGTATTTATTGGCAAGTAATATTGTCTTCTACATCGACCTCAAGCATTGCTTTATCTTGTGAACCATATATGTATAATAGGAAGAATAACCACATGTATCCTCTTGCTTCAAGAATTCAATTTCAAGATTGTGGTCCACAAAGGTGCCCAACACTACAATGCCGACCACATGAAGTTGAGAGAAGAACCCCACTAGAATTGTGACCAATTGAAGCTTAAAAACTCATAATCAAATCTACACCCTATCAACTCATCGCCGGCCAACTGTACAAGATGGGCAAGGACCATGTTTTAAGGAGATGTGTAATACCACGTGAGATCATGCCAATCCTCAGTGAAGTCCATGAAGGCATTGCAGGAGGACACTTCCAAGGGGAAGCAACAGCAAGAAAAGTCCTCTTGACAGGCTACTAGTGGCCAACACTTTGGGTAGATGCATATGAATATGTCAAAAGTTGTGATGTATGCCAACGGATTTCTAAGCCACGACACAAGGAATTTCAATTCCCTAACAACAGTCATTTCACGGAAACCATTTGAAAATGGGGGATTGATTTTGTGGGTCCCATCCATCCAACATCAAAGGGAACACAGGCATCCTACATCATTGTGGCCATTGATTATCAAATGGACTGAAGCTAAAGTAGTCAAAAAAGTAGATGCCAGAAGCACAACAACAAGGTTCTTATACAAGAATGTGATAACCCGATTTGGATGTCGCATTGAAATTGTGTCGAATAGAGGCACACATTTTGTCAATGGGGTAATCTAAGAACTCTTGTCTAGCTTTATGGTAATCCATAGAAAAAGCACACCCTACTACCCCCAAGGGAATGGATAGGCCAAATCCACCAACAAAATATTATGCATTATCCTCACCAAGGTAGTAGAACCAAAGCATTCTGATAGGCAGAGAAACTAAATGTAGCCTTATGGGCATATCGAACCACACTAAAGGTCAATACAGGGAATAAACCTTTTCTTGGTGTATGGCCTTGAAGCTATGGTCCCACTGGAATTTGTAATACCGAGCCTATGCATAGCAGTGCAGGAACAGATGGGAGATCATGCATTCCTGAAAGAAATACTCTATCAATTAGAGAAACATACAGAGACCAGATTAGTCACCTACCATGCCATGACAAGTGAAAAATGTTGAAGGAAGGCATGGTTTAATAGAAACCTTAAAGCCAAAGACATCAAGGAAGGTGACCTCATTTTGCTATAAAATGCCAAAAGTCCACAAGGGCAAACTCAAATATCTAAATTCACAAGCAGGGTACGAAGCTATACCAAATCTCCGGATGATTTAATGAAAGAGTTGGCTGCCTCAGCAATGAGACCCTCGCCAAACATCGCAACCATATCCTCATGCACCAATATCACACTTGTATACAAATAGATCTACAAGTTCAATGATCCAAGTGCAATCCCATCCAACATAAATTCAAGATAGAAAAAAATGCCAAAGATGAAAAAGAATTGATAGCCTTAGCAACGAGACCCTCGCCAAACCTCTTCCTAAGAAGATCCGACGATAGAGTCCGCAGCCTCAGCCAACAACATCCCCTCCAAAACTCACAGCCATCTACCTCTCCTCAAGTGGATACAAGCTTCTTGGATACAAAACAGAAATTGTATGGTGCAAAGGAATTACAACAAGATCGACTGGCATGCCACAAGTTCCATAACCACTAGGTTACATGATGGCATCCCAACTCCGTGATCACAATAAGCCATAGCCAGAGGACGTATAATAAAATGGATCCAAGAGAATGTTGAACCTGTGTCAACGTGGACCTAAGTAGCACTGGTGTTGCTGGGGGCCTGACGAGACGTAGGGTTGGCCTGGCCCGAGTGGTGGTATCCATGTAGTTGCTAGTATCGGCATTGGAACGGATGTGCCAATGCCTACATTCATAGGTGCAATGGGTATGGATGGAAAGGGACGTACTCTCGAAGGAGGTGGGTCTTGGGGCATGGGAATGTTAGTTCCATGCAGTGGGTGATAAGGTGGAAACTGTGGTGCCTCATAGTTGACAAAGGTTGGTGGCACCTCGACTGTTGAAAGTTCATAAGGCATCTGTCCTTGGAAGTTCCTAGCATCCCCTCGGTTGGGGTCTTGCCTTCTGAACTCCCTCATCCATGGATCTTCATCATCCATGTGTTCCCATTCGGGAGGTCTCACATAGGCAGAGGGTCTTGGGTCTGCGGAGGTGGTTTCCATCCTGGTCTGTGGTTTGGCTTCTAGTAGGCATGTTGGCAAAGGGGTTCTCCATGGCTGTCGACTCTGTTCGGCCTAGATGGCCGAACATGTTGGAGAATGCTCCTCTCAGCCTGGATGCTACCGAAGGTGCAGGAGAGTTGGGAGAGGCCACACTAGCGAATGGGGATTCAAAGGACCTTGGACCTAAGGGGTCTTACATTACTTTGTCTAAGCTCTCCGTCTCACCGGGAACTAGATAGATCTTCTTGTCAGGGGTCTATTAATGAGTGGGGGCTAGGAATCGTGCTTTTGGATTCCCAGCTAGGGTGAAGTGTGGGCTGAGCGTAGCTCAAAGCACTATCTTTTGGCATGGGATCCTTGGGATAAATTCTCCCGGACCTCAAGTGCATATGGGAGCCCTCTAACTAGGCACACCCAGGTTGAATTGAGGTTTTGGAATTTTAAAATTTTTGGGCTACCCCAGAGGTATCCCAATGGTCGTGGGGATAGCTCTATGGTGACGGTCATAGGGATAGGGTATTGCATCGGATGGCAAGATACTGGTATAGGGACAGGTGGTGGGATGATTATAGCGATGGGCGACGGAGTGAGCGAAATGCGACGGGCGACGGAGTAGATGTATCATGCTGATCAACGAAATAAGCCTTGCCGGGTGCTCAGTGAGAGAAGACGCAAGTGGTATCCCTACGGGCATAAGGATAAGGTTAAGACAATGGATGACGGGATAAGGGGTCAGCGAGATAAGGATCAATGTGCCAGTGGATGGTATAGTTATAGCGATGGGCGTGGGGATCGAAGATAGCAATGGGTGGTGTGATAAGTGTAACACAATGAATGGCAAAATAATTATAGCGACAGGCGATAGGGGGGTGATGTATCACATCGGACGGCATAATACTGGAAGAGCAGTGATCGACAGAATAACAAGATGACAACGGACGACAGGATCGCTCTAAGGCCACGGGTCATCGGCTGTCAAGTCGACAGGATAGCTAACCCTACAATCATTAGCCTTCTTGTATATGGGGATCAAACTCCCTGAGATTATCTATTGAAGTAGATCATGAAGCCTTATCACTTTTAATCATTGATTACCTTGCATTCCGGCGACTATACTCTGTAGATGTTAACAAGTTGTCTAGTTGGTCGTTTGTAGATGGAGCCGTTATCATAGGATTTCTACCGTGGTAGTCATGGGCATTGAGTATCTTTTGTGAGCCAATCATGGGTCTTTGAGTGTCGAAACTCATTTTGGAGATGAAGTTTTGGCTCGAGCTTCGAGCTTGTTGATGGTCACGTTGCTATCGATAGTCGTTGAGTTTAGTCTCGTCGTCTAGTGTAATGAACTAATAGAACCTTAGAAATCTCTCAAAAAACAAAGAACAAAGTAGATATTTCTCATAGAACACTCGAGCATGAACCTCACTAAGAAAATGTGAAGGACATATTGATGTATGGGTGTGTGCCTAAGGGCTAGGAGTGTGTGAGGTGTAAGTGTGCTAGAGTAGAAGGTTCTAGTGTGATTGAGAGATTCATGGGCCTGATTGAGAAATTAGTGGATCTAGATGCTCTACTGAGCTCACATATGAGGTCACTCTTAGATGTAACTTGTGCCTATATATTGGGCATATCTCTCATGAATAAACAACTTCATTTTTGCTTCATTTGCTGAATTCCTTTTGCTACTCCAACATGTGGTATCAGAGCTTGGTTCACCCTCCTTGAGACCTCGTTAAGTGCCATGTCATCATCTTCTTCAACATCTCCACCTTTCTTCACATTTTGTATTCTTCTCTCCAAATTTTGCTAGCCTTGTTATCCTCATATGTTGCACCATTTGCTAGGCCCTCTGAGCTGAAGATCCCTCGTCTTGGGGCGAATCTTTGACTTGGTGAAATTGACGAATGCTTGCCTCGTTTGGCCATGCCAACACGTCTTCTAGTCACCGAATCTGAGCGCAATTCTCCACGTAGGAGCTACCATTCACCAAATGCTCTGGAGTGTTGTTGGGCAACCTTATTAGCCAAACTATTGATGAAGTTTGAAGTGTGTGAGGTCAATAATGGTTCTCTACCATGGATAGTCCATCCTTAAATGATTGTTAGTCTTTTGTTTGAGGTTTTACCTTGTAGGACTCATGGGGATTCCCATACATAGTCATTGTCTATCTCCCTGTTGTAAACCAAGAGTCCTAAGAGGGAGTCATAGGTTGGGGCCATGTGTTGCCACATGATGGTGGGAAAGCCATGGAGCATCCCATGTACTACTGCTGAAGGATGAGGTCATCAATTTGTGGGGGGGAATGAAGGAAAAATTGATGTATGGATGTGTGCCTAAGGGCTAGGAGTCCTATGCTAGGAGTGTGTGAGTGTAAGTGTGCTAGAGTAGAAGGTTCTAGTGTGATTGAGAGATTCATGGGTCTGATTGAGAAATCAGTGGAGTGATTTGTGGATCTAGATGCTCTACTGAGCTCACATATGAGGTCACTCCTAGATGTAACTTGTGCCTATATATTGGGCATATCTCTCATGAATAAACAACTTCATTTTTGCTTCACTTGCTTAATCCCTCTTGCTACTCCAACAAAATGAGCATATATGAAGCTCTGAATGTCAGAATCGGACACTTTTTGCCTCAAAACAAAGATGAGCATGAGCTCCACATGATGACTAAAGATGAATGAAGATGCCTCAAAGGAGGGGGGCTTATTGCCTTGATGAAACGAGGGATTTCTCTCTCACACACAAAACTCTCTCAAGAAGGATGTGCCTCACAAATCTCTCATCAGAGATGGAGGATGCCTTAGAGAAGGAGGGCTTAGTGCCTTGACAATATGCAAGGGCTTGGGATAACCATCGGCTCTAATACCATGATAAAGTGGGGAGAGAGAGAGAGAGAGAGAGAGAGAGAGAGAGAGAGAGAGAGAGAGAGCACAAATTGACTAACTGCACGCTATGTTGTATTGAACATTAACATGAATATATACATGAGTACCCCTTAGGGCTAGGGTTAGGCATAGGATTTTCTCGTAATTCCCTATCTAGATGGTGCAATTTACACCATCCTTAACATAAAATTGCAACATTTTTAACATAATGGCCTCCCTTGCATAGAAGGAGCATGTCTTGTTGGGTATCTTTTGTTATTTTGGCATTGAGAGATCCTACAGGTACCTTGACTCGGTTTAGCCTAAAGCTCCAATTAGACAAAAATTTGTGATGAGTTGTCATGGCTCAGGCGTGCCTAAGCCAATGCAGGTTCGACGTTACTTTGACTTCCCCCTTAGATGCCCTTAGTACATTTATCATATTGAGCAGCACTATGGTTAGAAAATGAAATTCTAGTAGAATGTATCCTACAGAGAAAGACTTCTAGATGAGCCCAAGAATTACATGAAGAAGGGTTTCACTACTACGGAGTCAAACTTCATACAATGTGTGTACTTCACAACCATTCAAGTGTGTGTAGGCTAGTGAATGGATTGTGCAGCCAAGATAAATATAAAAGCAACACTTATATATTTACATCCGTCCACAAACTAGACACAATACATTACCGAAATGTCCTCATACTGTATGCCTGGCACCTCTAAATATTTGAGCCTGTGTGCTCCACGTATTGAGTTTATGTAGACTCTCTAGTCCAAGGACCCCTTCCACATTGTTGTCTAGAAAGCTAGCCTAGGTCGGCAACTCCTCTAGCTTAGTTTGCAGCTTCTTCTGGGTCACCTTCTCCTCTTGAATATAGGACCAAGGTAGGTCCTTCTGCTGCTTGGGTCTGCTCTTCTGAGGGCTACTCTAAGCAATGATGAATAATACCCTCAGTATAAGCCTTCCAAATCTTGTTGAACATGTCTGCCTTCTTCTTGCCTTTGTTCTACACCATTTTAGCTTGTAGAATAACACCATAGATGCATGTATGGTCTGTTGTACCTTTGCTAATGTCAATGCCTTGTTCATGTAGACTTTGTTTGCTAGAAACCCTGTCCAGACGTGCCCTTTCCATCTATGGACAACCTCTACTAGATTTGCCCTCCATGGTGGCTCTCCCCTGCCAAGGATTTCCTCTCTCTCTCTCTCTCTCTCTCTCTCTCTCTCTCTCTCTCTCTCTCTCTCTCTCTCTCCCCCCTACCCACATGGCTGCCCATGTGGTAGCCCTATGTCCCATCCTATCAATCTATGATCCACCCCCCCCTTGCACTACTCATATGGGGGCTCACAGTTGGGGAGGTGACCAAATTTATTCCAACACCCCCTCTCAATTGGCCCACATTGGCTTGATCCAAATCGATCCAAATCCATCGATGAAGATGCTCTAGTAGCTCCGTTGTTGTAGCCCTCTGGAACAGTTCTATGTTGTCATACTCTTTTCCTAGATTTTCAACCAGTGGCTCCTACTCTGTTAGGTCTAGTTCCTCTTTCGCACATCAATTTGGTACATAGGTCCATCTTTTGGAACACCTATTGGCATCACCACCCTTAGTCACAAATCCGCCTCTTCAATTGATCTAGATACCAATATGCTTCAACTGTCCCCCTCACGATGGGTGAACAACCTAAAGTCCTCCATGCACCAAGCTCTTAGGGTCTGTTTCAACCCGTCTGGCTAGGTCTGCAACCAAATTACATATCCGAGACATCATATCCTAGGCATAAATCCAAATTACTTGGATTGTGAAGGTCTAATTGTGTTTTTGTGTTGTCCCCTGCTAAGTCACAACCTCCATCTGACCCTTGAGTCCTCAAGTCACGTCAAAGAATCCCCCTCTGGTTCAGCAATACCAACCAAGCACCTAGATAACTCGAGGCACTCATCAATTAAACATGATCACAAATTCATGATTTACCAAAACCATAGAAACCAAGAACAAGGGAACAAGTGGGGGAGAGAAGAGAAAGAGAGAGCGACACTGCATGGGGTCCAATCTGCCTCTCCTAGATGGTGGCTCTTGCTTCCCATCTAGAGTTATTGTAATTCTAAAAAGCAAAGAGCCAATAATAGTACATCCAAAAGCATCCCTTGTCCACAATTAGAGGGATTGCTCAACATAGCTCCACGAGCTTAAAATATCACAAGGCTTAATATGTCCTCATCCACAATTAATAAAATAAATTAGCCCACGGCTTAATATTCATAACTTTACAATATGACCCATGGCCTTTGACGACCATTCAATACTTTGATCAATCCAAGTCACCTTCACCATCTTCGTTTCTCATTATTCAACTCATCATCTCTACTCAAGTTGCCAATTGTGCTAGTCATTACAATCAATTGATGAATCAATTGTGTTAGTTGTTTTTTTAATCAATTGATGAATCATCACACCAACTAATCCCAACACAATTGTACGCTTGATATACAAACATCAAAATACACGCCTTGTGACCAATTGCAATATTACCAGTAATGCTAGTGACATTAGTATTAACATGGAATCACCCACAATACTAACCATCTAGCCTGGCAAAACATAGGTAGTTAGGCGTCCCCAAACTAAACCCCACAAAGCATCCACTAGGACCCCCACCACGTCCGATGTGCTCCTATGGATTACTCTGCCATAGTCATACTTGACTAAAATAAAATAATTTCCATAGCAAGAAATATTGAAAATACAATTCCGTAGCATTTGAATCCTCTCTTGACCAACCCTCAATGTCAGACATCTTGACAGTAATATATCGAGGTCCATATATCTGATCTTAGCAACACTCACGAATGCCATGAAGAATCCTTTGATTCTAAAATGTCACCACCAATTCAACTGACTCCTCTGATTCTTAGCCAACATGCTTCTTCTTCTAATAATTAGTCTTCTTCTTTTTGCAATCCTTCACAAAATGACTTGGCTCAACACAATAGAAGCACTTCTTTTCTTTCTCTCTTCTTCTTGTTGTCTTCATTAGAAGAGTCCACTCCTTCGTCAGATTTGGCCTAGGCCTATCCTTGCCCTTGCCTTTGCTCGTCTTGAGCTACTAGGGTCTTGTCATCCTTATCCATACCATTGTACTTATTTTCTTGAGCTTCTTGTTTGCAGCAACAATCAGCTTCTCGAAAGTCATTGGCGCTGCCCTCTGCCATCGTTGTCACAAAACTACTATAGCTTGGAGGGAGCATTCCCAGTAATAGCCTTGCCATCCTAGTCGAGCTCGTCCTCGACCAACTGCCACTCGTTGATCTCGCACCACCTTCACCTTGGTGACGTGTTCCTATACCAATTACCCTTCATCCATCCTCATGTTGTACAACTCTTTCTCAAGGTTCTTGCCTTTAAGCTCCACTTTTCGAGAACTTCCGTGAGGGCTCTGATACATCTTAGAAAAAATGAAATCCCACCAAAGGATATCGTGCAGTGAAAGATTGGTAGATGAGCCCACGAATTACACATGAAAGTGGTTCACTATGAAATCAAACTTCATATAGTGTGTGTACTTCACAACCATTCAAGTGTGTGCAAGCCAAAAACATAGACTGTGCTTCCAAGACACATATAGAAGCAACACTTACATAATATATTTCCACCCACCGTCCACAAACTAAACACAACACATTAGCAAAATATCCTCCTACTATACGTATGGTACCTCTAGATCTCTGAGACCGCATGCTCCACTGAGCTTACATAGACTTTCTATCCAAAGATACCTTCCACCTTGCTATTCGGAAAGCCAACCTTGGGGGTCAACACCTCTGGCTCAGTCTGCAGCTTCTTCTGGGTCACCTTCTCCTCCTAAATATAGGCCCAAGGTAGGTCCTTCTAATGCTCCTATCTACTCTTGTAAGGGCTACTCCAAGTGATGAGGAATGAGGCCCCTCAGGTTTCTCATAGTCTCATAGACTCATTGGTCTTCCGAAGACTTTAATAAACTTTCATTCTCTCTCTCTCTCTCTTGTTTTGGGTGAAAACTAGTTAACATTATATTACAAAAAAGAGCCCCAAAGAAAGGGACAATTAGCTACAAGTATAAGACGACCTCATCATAGGAGAAGAAAGAACCCAAACCAAAAATTCTTCCCAAAAGAGGCATGGATGCAAACACACCTGCGCATGCGCACGCGCGCACACACACGTGCAATTGTGCAAGCATGCCTATGTGCTTGTGTGTGTGCATGCATGTGCGTGTGCGCGAGAAAAGAATGGGCACACACGCACGCGTGCGTAGAGAGAGAGAGACACACAAAGAGAGAGAGAGAGAGAAAGAGAGAGAGAGAGAGAGAGAGAGAGAGAGAGAGATCCAACACAAATGTATGCAGCCTGCGGTGTGCTCACGCACCCGCGTGCATAGGCGCACAATTTTCAATGCAAGCTTAGCTAGATCACTTTGGTTTTATCATATGTTGTGTTGAGATGATGGTTTTTAAGTGTTTGGTAACAGAATTTAGTGATAATTTGATGAATAATGATGCTAGATGCAACTTTGATGGCATAATGGATGGGGTAGCAATGAAAAATGGGTGTCAAAGTACCAGCTTGAAGCTGAGAGTGTGAGTATAGGGTGAATGAGCCTCATTAGGGGTAAGGTTAGTTGCTGAGTGGAGATACCTCTGATTATTGGAGGGTTGAGAACCTTAATGAGGGGGTGAGAATGTTTATGTTGTGTATTTGGCTTTCCATGGGTTACACAACTCATAAGGATCCTAGCCTATCTGAAGGGACTAGTTCACTCCTGGATAGGGTTGCCAACATTACATGCATGCACTTCACTAGTTGTGAGAACTCTGCATAGTAGTCCTCTTACTTGCAGCCACCCAGCACGAGTAGAGTATCACTTGTTTATGCACTATAGCTCAGGTTTTGCCTTTAAATATTACGTCGATGAGGGTGTGAGAGGTCTGTTGATGGAGGACTGCGTGGAAGGTGCTTGGCAATCTGATTATACAAGTGATGTACAATTAGTCACTCACTTTCCCTTGTTGCTCATGTCCAGCAATCTGCATTATGCACATTTCCATGCTTCCTTCACCAGGTCACTCCCGTTGTGGATGGCTATACCTTTGGCCAGGCACCTTATTTTGTGGATTCTCCTTCAACTTGCTCGCCTGCTTCCACTATAGCCAGGCTACTGCAACCTTCAATAGGTTTGATCGTTCAACTTAACGCCATGCTGATGCATTTGTGCATACAGTTTTAAGGCGAGTTCACTGTCTCTCCTTGCTCTACCTTTTGCTAGGCACCATATTAGATTTCAACTTGCTTGCCCTCCTCCAGTGGCAGCCAGGCTACTGCAAGCCTTCAGAGCCCCAACAAGTGCTTGACTGTTCACATGGTCACCTTCCTGGCACATCCATGCATACAAATCCAAAGCCAGAGCCTATCTGCTTTTTCAGCAAATCACCGGATCATGGCAGTCCAAGTCAACACGCTATGACTAAGCAGTTTGTCAAACATGCGCCACCCATCCTCCATGTTTCCACATTTGCTTATATATCCACCAGGCCGTTTCCCACACACAAACTTGACCCATGGACACCTTCCTGGTACATATGTGCATAAAATAATAAAGCTAGTGCATGATCTTGCTCAGCGTACCCAAGGATCACGGTAGTCCATGTAAGGACATCAGAGTGATGCAATTCGCCAAAAACACTCAATGCATACTGCATGCTCCCACATTTTGCCTGCAAATAGAACAGAGAGCTTGCCACAAATACATCTGACACACAGCTAATCTGTATTGATTAGGCACCAAGTGATAGTTCTCACTGTGTCCCACCTATTGCAATTTCTTTTTCATCATCAGACACTTTGTGTAGCACAAGGGACAAATCAGGCACATATCCTTCCTTTTCCATTTTGAAAGAAGATCCATGAATTTTGCATTTATATGTTAATCCTGCGTGTCTCATGTCCCTCACCACAAATGTATGCAGCATGGAAAAGGTCAGTCCACCAGCTCTGTTCTGGCTCCTTCCATGCTTGAGCACTCTTTTCCATTACCTGGATCTTATCATAGTCCTCCCACATGTAAGCATCAGCATAGATATTTGCCATCAATGAGTATGCTGCAGAAAGTTTTTCATCCAATCTCACCAATTTATCAAAGGCATGCCTTCCAACCTCTACATGCTTCCATTTCTGGCAAGCACCCAACACGCTCAACCATATAATGACATTAGGTTGGAAAAGCATCTGCTCCACCATTGCCACAGCCTCGTCCACTCGGCCTGCACGGCCAAGGAGATCAACCATGCAAGTATAGTGGTCAATATTTGGGAAAATGTTATATTGCTTGCTCATAGCCTGAAAGTACTCTTGACCTTTCTCCAGGAGCCCCACATGACTGCATACAGTGAGAATACTAAGAAATGTGATCTTATCTGGTACGATACCTTCCAGTCTCATTCTCTCAAAGAAACGAAATGCAAGCAGACTGTTTCCTTGGCGAGCATATCCTGCAATCAAAGCATTACATACTACAACGTCCCTGGTGGGCAACGCATCAAACATCGCTTGGGCATCAACCATACTCGCACACTTAGCATACATGTGTATAAGACTGGTTGCCACAATTGGAACACTGTCAAAACCAGCCCGTCTGATTTCAGAATGCAGTTTCTTTCCAGTTTCCAAAGCTGCTGTGTTGCCACATGCTTTCAGTATAGCGACAAACGTAACACCATTTGGAAAAAGACCTTGCTCTTGCATTTGTACATAAAGTCTAAAAGCCTCCTCACTTTCATCAAGCTCAGCATACCCCAGGATCATGCTAGTCCACGTGACCACATTGCGATCAGGTAAACCATCAAAAACATGTCGTGCATCTTCAATGCTCTCGCATTTCCCATACATATTGACCAGGGTTGCTCCCACGAATACACCTAACTCAAAGCCACTCTTTACTATATCAGTGTGAACTGCTCTACCTTTGGCCAAGCACCCTATTTTCATGGATTTCCCTTCAACCTGCTTGCCTGCTTCCACCAAACTACTGCAAGCCTTCAATGCCGCAATAAAGGTTTGATCATTCGATTCGACACCATGCTGGTGCATCTGTTCATACAATTTCAAGGCGAGTTCACTGCCTTCTTCTTGCTCAGCATACCCTAGGATCATCGTAGTCCATGTGACAACGTTACGATGGGGCAATTCATCAAAGATACACCATGCATCCTCCATGCTCCCACATTTCACGTACATATTCACCAAGGTGTTTCCTACAAATGTATCTGATTCAAATCCACTCTTTACTACTTGAGATTGGATGGCTCTACCTTTCGCTAGGCACCCTATTTTCAGGAATCTCCCTTCAACATGCTTGCCCTCCTCCAGTGCTGCGAGGATGCTGCAAGCCTTCAGTGTCCCAACAAATGTTCGATTGTCCGCTTGGATACCTTCCTGGCACATCCATGCGTACAAATCCAAAGCCATAGCACCGTCTTCTTGTTCAGCATATCCCAGGATCATGGCAGTCCAAGTCACCACGCTAGATTGAGGCAACCCATCAAACACATGCCATGCATCCTCCATGCTCCCACATTTTGCGTACATATCCACCAAGCTATTTCCCACAAACACGTTTGAATCACAGCCAGTCTTAACTATTTTGGAGTGGATAGCTTGACCTTTCGCCAGGCACCCTATTTTTGTGAAATCACCTTCAACTTTCTTGCCCTCTTCCAATGCTGCCACACTACTACAAGCCTTCAGGGCACCAAGGAAGGTTCGATCATTTGGCTGGACACCTTCCTGGTACATACGTGCATAGAATTCTAAAGCCAGCACACTCTCTTCTTGCTCAGCATACCCAAGGATCATGGTACTCCACGTAACAACATCAGGGTGATGCAATTC
Source organism: Dipteris shenzhenensis (assembly GCF_047967505.1). Taxonomy (NCBI): domain Eukaryota; kingdom Viridiplantae; phylum Streptophyta; class Polypodiopsida; order Gleicheniales; family Dipteridaceae; genus Dipteris; species Dipteris shenzhenensis. Next base: position 4,769,044 of record NC_141609.1, on the reverse strand, counting down.
GCCAAAAACACTCAGTGCATCCTCCATGCTTCCGCATTTTGCATACATATTGACCAAGGAGTTTGCCACAAATGCATCTGACTCAAAACCACTCTTTACTCCTTGGCAGTGAATAACTCTACCTTTCACCAAGCACCATAATTTCACGACTTTGCCTTCAACCTGTTTGCCCCCTTCTAGGGGGGCCAGGCTACTGCAAGCCTTTAACGTGCCAACAAAGGTTCTATCATTAGGTTGGACGCCTTCCTGGTGCATCCGTGCAAACAATTCCAAAGCTAGTGCACTGTCTTCTTGCTCAGCATACCCTAGGATCATAGTAGTCCATGTAACAACGTTACGATAAGGCAAATCCTGAAAGACACGCTGTGCATCCTCCATGACCCCACATTTAGTGTACATATTCACCAAGGTGCTTCCCACGAATGCATCTGACTCAAAGCCAGTCTTTACTGCTTGAGAGTGAATAGCTCTACCTCTCACCAGCAACCCTAATTTTGCACATTCCCCTTCAGCTTGAGTTCCCTTTTCCAACAATGCAAGGCTACTGCAAGCCTTCAATGCACCAACGAAGGTCCGATCATTCAATTGGACACCTTGCTGTTGCATCCGTGCATACAGCTCCAAAGCCCGCACAGCCTCTTCATGCTTGGCGTATCCGTGGATCAGAATGTTCCATGACACCACAGTGCGCTTTGGCATGCTGTCAAACACATTGAGAGCATCCAGCATCTTGCCACGCTTCACATACATTTGCAACAATTGGTTTGTTTTAAACACTGGAAACGCATTTGATCCTTCCTCTGTAAGGGTAATAGTTTCCTTGCCCCCCTTCTGCCGAGGCAATCTTTTGTGCACAGCATCTCCATCTCTGCTTACACCAAAGGAATGACTGGAGGGCGGCAGCAGAAGCTGTGAGCCCATAATTGACGGAAGAGGGTAATAATTAAATTCTGGAAACGCATTTGATCCTTCCTCTGTAAGGGTAATAATTTCCTTGCCCCCCTTCAGCTGAGGTAATCTCTTGTGGACAGCATCTCCATCTCTGCCTGCACCAACTGGACGACCAGAGGGCGGCAGCAGAAGCTGTGAGCCCATAATGGAGAAAAACAAAAGGTCGCAGGCATCTCCTCCCTCGTAGCCCGTCACCCCCTTCCCGCTCCCGTCTCCCTGCTCGCTTCTGTCCCCTTACCTTTCCAGCCCATTTCTGTCTGGATCTCAGGACGTTTTTGCACCGGGCTGGGCTTCATCCTATTCCGCCCCTGCCTTCTCGCAAGGGCTCTTGTCCCCCTCTCAAAATGAACAGGGTCTTAGCTAAACTTTGGACAAAGAATCTAGTAAGCCAGAGAAAGAGCCGGTAGCAATGGCTTTCTTTGCCTCTTCCATCTTCCAAAACACGTGAATACAAGTACTCGTGACTCGTGAGCACTGCCTTCAAGTTGGTTCTCTCAAAGGAAAGCAATTGTCAAGATACATAAATGATTAATTTGAACACGTGTGATGGAAGTAGTCCATAAGAAAGTTGAATGATTTGCAAACTGTGTGTGTGAGAGAGAGAGAGAGAGTTCTTAAAAAAAGAGTGTGAGTGTGTGTGTGTGGGAGAGAGAGAGAACCAAACAGTGGCTTGCCCAAAGCTGGTTTAATTATTCGGAATTAAAGTGAAGATGAGTACTCCCTTATGATTAAAGTTGCTTTTGGTTATCCAAATCTATGATCCCTATATTGTTTTTGGTGTGTGTATTAGTTGTGCGAAATTGTTTTCGGCCATGAACGATTTAATTGTGGATGTGCTTGTTGTATGAATGTTGAGGTCTACTCCAAGTACGTATGTATTCATGTTGTCTGGTAGTGTGGATATTATATTTGCAATTGTTGATTCAATGAGTACTGCCTTTGTTTTCAGAGATTTGTAAATGTTAACTTTCGCAATTGGGTCCCTTTCATTGTGCTCATGGATTCTTAGCAAGGTCTCAATCCCATTTTGATTGTGTTGTTCAGTGTGTAAGAGTTTGCTGGCCTACCCTCAATGGGTAGGCCTTCGTAATCGTTTGGCCTCCAAAGAGAAAAATAAGTATTTAGTTCTTTTTATGTTCACTTTTTTTTGGCATCCATTGATTGGAGGAGCATGTGAGAATCCCATGAAATTCTCCACCTTTCTCTCTCTCTCTCTCTCTCTCTCTCTCTTCGTCTTCTTCTCCTTCTCTCTCCCCCATCTTCTTCTCCTTCTCTGTCTTCCCCTCTCAGCTTCCAATTCATCCCCTTTTTCGCTCACCATCTAGGGCAGGCCACATGAATGAAATTCACCTTGTTTTTTTTGTGTGTAAAATGTTGCAATTCCATTTTCCCATTATCGCATATGACATTGAATCTTGGAAGATTCATTTGTTGGGGGTCGTTATCATGTGTTTCTTGCAGACAAAGGAACATTGTGCTCAAGATGCTTTTGCAGGGCATAATGCCTTCTCTATACATCTTGAAGGACCTTGTGTTTAGGGATTGTATGTTTGGGCATATGTTCTATCCATTGAAAGGTCAAGTTGCTTTGTTTCCCATGTGCAGTGTGTTTGCAGCCTCGTGATTTCTTGAAGAATGTTATCGTCGACCTTAACTTGCTTTGACTTTATATTGTTAAGCAAGTGCAAATTAGCGGGGTCCCTGGGTCCCTGATTCGAGAAAGTGTTGTGTACACGAGTCCATGCGATTTGATATTCGATGGGTCAAATGCTAGTTTGTCCATGGAGAGACCTTGCGCTCGGTGTATTGTTCTTGCTATAGCTATTGCATAGGGAATTGAGTTCATGTTACAGTGTTGAGGTTGTTTCTAGCCAATTTGGAATTCCCTTGTGACTGGAAGAATTGGGGTCCAATTTCTTGGCATCGTGCTTGTGTTGTTGTCGATGTTGATGTCGTTGAATTCAATCCATAGTATATTGTTCTTTGCGTTGATATCAACAATTTTAAATGTTCCATCAGCGCCACCAAATCATGTTCGGTATTTAGATTGCCAAATCATATCTCTATAAGCATGCCTTCATTTAGATTGAAAACTGTATTTAAGCCAGTAGTTGTGTTTGGGTCGTTTGGAATCTTCATCGTTTTAGTACATGTCTTGTGCCGTGTATCTTTTGCCTTTATCGTATGTGCTTTAGAATCGAGAACTTGGAGCATGTCATTATTGTGCTTATCCTTGGCTACGTTGGTGTAGAAAAGGTGCGGTACCATATGCTTCTCTAGTGGTTGCCTTTTGTAATTTGTGTTGAGGTATGCAATGTCATCGTTTGTGTGCTACCCAATGCGAATTCCATTTAATATGCAAAGGTAGTGTGAGTTCTTTTGATGCATGGGTTTAGCGAGCTCGTAATATTTGAAGTTGTTTCTCTAGACAGAGGGCAATATTGTGGTGTTTGTGGGCTTATCAAAGAAAATCCATGTGTCCTTTGTTGGGCTTGCTTGGCACAAGTCTCCACATAAGAGCATATCAACTCCTCCAAAGGGCTCCAGGTGATTGTGCTTGATTTTGTGCATCTGCATGTCCGTTGCTACGAACTTGTTTTGACCAGTTAGTGATACTTTGTCGAACATGATAAGCTCCACGTTTTTGTACATTGCTGATAATTGTTGCAACTTGTCAGAAGACAAGCTTTGTGTTAAGTAGATGTAAGTAGATGTAAGAAGAGGCAAGTGCAGTGCAAAATGAATGGTTGCACCTCCTATGATGAATGCTACTCTTAGACCTATGTACGCTAATAGAAGGACCCTTGTTGGAAGATCAATGTTTAATGTTTGTTTGTATAGTTGTAATGTCGAAGGAGTGCTTGAACGATAAGAAGCAATGTGAATGTCTTGCATTAGGGGAGAAATGGGGTCTCAAAAGGACCTCCAATTAGTGTTTCCTAATTTTAAGGGATTAGAGCAATTTGAGTTATACCAATGAGATTGTTCTAAGGTGTGGGGCAATGCCTTGTTGAAGTTGACAAAAGAATTTAAGGGTGTGGAGACCTCTAACCCAGAGTTTATACCCATGATCTTCACTCCCAGCCCTTGATCTAATCTCCAATCCAAGGGATACATTCAAATTTGAGGTAGAGCACTCCCAGTCATTAGATAAAGGGGCAGAACTAAGGGAAACCATCAAAGAATGGGAGGATCAAATATCCACCCTTGATCAAAACAAAGATCTAATGGAGGAGGTGAGAGGAAAATGCGCTTCAATCTAGGCCATGGATTTGATTGTAGATCTAAGGGAGGAGATGAGTGTAGAAGGCGCTTCAATATGGGCCATTGATGTGATGGAGGATCCAAGGGAGGAGATTGTAGATCTAGGTGCTTCAATTTGGGCCATCCATTATGTGCCTTCATCCTAGCCCTCCATTTAAGGAGGCTGATCTCCACCCTCCAATATGCGCCTCAATCCTAGCCCTTCTTTATGCACCTCCATCTTAGCCATTAATCTTGATCTAGGTCAAGGGTCCACATTGAAAGGAGCCTTTCCCTCATAATGAGGCCTCCCCAAAGTCAAAATTTGCCATTTGGAGCCCACCAAAGGCATCCTAAGCCCTTGATACATCCACCATCCACCTCCATCCAAAGGCCAAGGTTGCCTGATTTCAAATTAAAGGAACCCATGTCAGTTTAGTCAATGCTATGGGGCCCTTAGCCCATGGGTTACCATAGTTGGTTCACTCCCCATTAACTTAATCCATTTCTTACGAGGCACTTTTAAGACCCCATTTCTCCCCTAATGCTTGTCCCTGCGGTACCTGTGAGGAATCATTTTATGTGTTCACCGCTTTCTGTTCACTTTTTGAGCATCAAATTTTCCAGTAGGAGCATTTGCTCTTGTGTGAGTTGCCTGAGTTTGTAGTAAAATCTTCATTTGACATTGTTTTGTACGTAAACTTCGTTGACGAAGTAGTTCCTCTCTTTTGACGTTGTAGATCAAGATCTATAGTGAGGTCGAAACCCTCATGAACTTTTGCAACTTCAGAGTTGCTTGACAAAGTAGCGACTGTGGGATTGTGCCCGATGTTGGTAGGCTGCTCGGCTAATAGGTGGTTGTATTGTTTTTTGTTGTGTTCTATTACGTCTTCATTTTCTTTGTATTTGTCGTGCCATGTTGGAAATGTCGAGAACATGCTCATTTGTAATGAATGGCAAGTATAGGAGGCATAGTTCCCGATAATGGTTTTTTGGGTCTCCTGCAGCATTGTAATTGTTAAATCAAATTATCTTTGGATGTTTCCTCTTGTCAATCCTTTTTTGTCACTAGTGTAGTTCACTGTGAAAGAAGCTAGGCATAGATGCTACATGCCATTGTCGCGATTGCACTGCTTTTGTACTTGGTCTTCGAAGAAAACATCTGTACTATCCGGATCCATTATCTTAAGTTAGTAGCATCTTTTTAGCACTAGCATTCGATCTTCAGCAGCACTCATGTTAATGTATGTGAAGTGTTTCTTGTGCTACTTATTAGAGGTTGAGATAGTGCAATGTACACAACTTCTTGTGCACTAACATGTTGTGTGTTAAGAATGGCATTCCCGACATTACGTATTCTTTCTGATGCTGGAGCATTGCTACCTAAGCATGTTGTCATTGCTTACTTGAATGCTTGTGTTGTCGCCTTATCTGCTGTAGTTATATGTGATGTACAGTAACCATGTGAGTTCATATGTACTATATATCAATGTTTGTGTTCCACAATTTAGATATTCTTGGGTTAAAGTTGTTTGTATATACATCCTTAGGTTGCCTTTGTAGCATTAATGTTGGCTGTGCCACTCTCGCCCGAAGGCAGCAAATGCATTCATCATTTGCTAAGCCCACCTTTCCCAGGAAGCTGTTGAAATCTAAACTTATAGTGGAAGGGTCTTCTAAGACCTTCTCAAGGCTTCTTACCTTATCCTTTATGTAGGCGTTATTAGTGCAGGCTCTAGTGGAAAGATAATCATTGTTTTTCACAATGGCAGTCTAGGGAATCCGAACCTGTAATGCCTACCCCATTTTTTGCAAGTTTTTTTGTGTTTATGTGTTTGAAGTTCAATGCTTGTTGATGCTATCATTGTATTGTCTGTTGTGATGTGCGTGTCTATGAAGTTGATAATCTCCTCATATGTTGAGATGCCATATGTGGAGAGTTTTCTACCCACAACAAACCATGGTCATGTTGGCTTCCATGATTTTGGAATTCAATTATGAGAAAAAGTCAACCACTTTCCCAACAATCATTTGACTGGCTTTGTCAACCTCTTCATTGCTTGGAACGTGTTGATGTATTATCTCGTTGTAGTCACAGGATCTGATCTGATGAGATCACTTACTATTTTTTGTGTGGCAATTCCTGCCATGTTGTTGGATGTGTTGTGGAGCTCTTATAGGCACGTCGTCAATGGCTCTCAAAGTCTTTATGCAAAGGAGAAGGTGATGAAGAATGTAGGATGTCCTAATTGTCAAATCATTGTAAACAAGTTCTTCTTTAGCTTGTAATTGTAATCCAAGGATGTACGGAGGCATGTGAAGTCTCGATATCCTATGTTTGATGGCAAAAGCTTCTCGATGTTTGTCTCTTCTATTACATCTCTTGCTTTTAGTGTTTTTCCTTGTAGCTACCCTTTCCTCATGTGAACCCACATCAGACAGAGAACTTGTTGCACAAGAATTTTGACTGTCTTAAAGAATAGGTTCTCTATAGAGTACAAGAACTGACGATCCTTGTTTATAAGCTCCTATTGAGCTATGTCTTGGTAACTTGTTTGTGTAGGGATGTTGTAGTTCCTCGGTTGTCCATAAAACAAGGTCAAAAATGCTAACTCTTAGAAAATTTACGTTCAAAAATGCTGAGTGCAAAAAAGCCTTTGGAAGGAGTTGTGCGGTATATATACCATGCACCAATGTATCTATGTGTATTTCATCTTCATCATCAATGCACTCGTTGGTGTTTGTGGTTTCTTCATGTTCTTTTGTGTACTCTTGCAAGTCAAGTCTGTGGTCAATCCACAATGGATTTAATTTGATATTGTTTTCCTTGTATAATGGTGTTTCTAATTATTCTTTTAAATCATGTACAATTAATGTTGGACGGACAATCTCGCTCATATAATTGCGTGTGTGTACTCTAGCTTTTTTCTAATTCCAACTGCTACTATTGAGTCATCTGTGTGATGAATTTGGGAAGTACTCTTTGTACTCTATCAACATTAGCAAGAACATTAATAATGTTGCCATGCAACTAGAATTCGTATTGCTACTAGCCTAGCTTCAATTTTGTTTTATTTGCATGTGTATCTTGTTTTCTTTGGTAGGTGCATGTGTGCTTTAGAAAATATGGGTACCTTGTTTTGTTTTAGTTGTTTTGCACATACTAAGCAGACTTTCTTTTGCCAGGTTGGTCGTTGACTACATGTTGGTCTATAGGAACAACAAAACATTCATTGAGTCTTACCAATTGTTGTTTGAACATAAGCGATCCACAACAAACACATGGAAAGCGAGGGGTGTCACAAATTGCTCTTTTGTATTCGTCTTCAAAGTGACAATTTCATCTTCCTCTAGCATATTTTCTTGATTGGCTTAGGTACTAAGAAGGATCTTTTGCTGGTAGTCTAGTGTTGGAATTCCAGCCATGATTGTTCTTGGCGTTAAGCGCCAGTGTAAGGGAACTTTGAAGTCTATAGACTTTCTATCTATAGCCTTGATGCTATATCGCTTGTGTGCAAAATCATTGTGATATAGTAGTGCAATTTCTGCAGTAGACAAGGAGGCGTCCCTTCTAAGTAGACAATAAACTTCTTCCTCATCGTTGTTTGTCCATGTGATATACACTTGTGTTGGCTGATTTCTTGTCAAAGGAACAATTACATGGTGTGTGAAACTTTGATCCACTAGCATGTGATAGCATTTTGTGTGTGTGGATGTCTTTAAAAGAAATATTGTTGTGATAATGATTTTTGATCATATTTTAATACCTTGAATGACACATGAAATGTTGTTGAGAAAAATTTCAGAATCTGAAATAACAACAATTTGGAATTCACTCCACTTTCAACTAATTGAAGAACACTTGGCACGGTGGGCAACCATCGATCGCTATGATATTGTAATGACAACTTGTACCACGCAGATGTTCAATTTCGTTCATTATAGATGCTTGCGTAAATTAAATCGAGAAGTTGGTCAAATGAATGCTTCATAAAGAAGAAACCGATGTAGTGAAGAACATTTGTATTTGAGGGGTGCTTCATCTTGAACTCATTAAGTTTCATCATGTCATGCTCATGTACAAGTGTATGTTTTTGTGGTCCATTTGGTCGATCTTTCGAGTTTGCAAGTACAATGAAAAAATTTATAACAAAAGAGAAGATCTAGAAACAAAACATGTTTTAGGCTCCTTCAATATTTAGAACAACTTCTTTTGAGATGGACAACTCCAACATGCAAACTCTTATAGAAGCAAGCTAGTTGGTCACATCACGTAAGTTCAGTATTTCTTCAATCTCAATCCAACCACTGTTTGATTATCTCCTTCATATTCATATGAACATCACAAACAAAGTATACACTCCAATCAATTTCAATTCATTCTTTCCATTACATTTACTGGTGTAGCCCAAACTTGAAAAATCTAATCATGGCAGAGCAGAAAAACTCTCAAATTAACTTCATAATTCTCACAAGGTCAACATAAGTTCTCTAACAATTTTGTAGACTACTCAATGTAAAGTATCCCTATCTGTACAATGTCGCATTCATTTCCAAAACATGGCAGCATGAGCAACATTGCAATTATGCTAGTAATTAGTCACACAATCCACGATAACTTCAATAATTTTGTGGAATATTCCAAGCATAATCGAACCATCTGAGGTAACAAATTAAAATGGCAACACTAAAATTTGTTGCACCTCAAACCTTTTGGCAGAGATATTAAAATGAAATCATAAAAGAAAACTCTACTGCTACATATGAGTTGAAAATCCTTACAATGTCACATTCATTTCTAGACCATGGTAGTAGGAGCAACATTACAATTAAGCTCATAATAATTAGTCACACAATCCGTGGTAATGTTAGGACTTTTGTAGAATATTCAAAGCACAATCAAATTGTTTGTGATAACAAATTAAAATGGCAGCATTAAAGTTTGTTGTGCCTCAAACTTCTCAGCAGAGATATTAAAAGGAAATCACACAATTGAAGTCTATTGCTTACAATTAAACATAGAAAGAAAAAAGAGTAGAAATACATTGAGACAAGTCAATATTTATGAGGCAAATTAATTTTATTTTGTCCAAGCTGAGAAGTTTAAAGAACTCATAGTGCACACAACTTTTTTATAAACAATAGAAGGAGAAAGCCTTTGGTCAACCAAAAAAGAGTAGTGGAAATTTGTGTCACTAGGAAACCACTTATTTCAACACAACTTATTTAGGAAGGAGCTCAATCAACTCGCTCCCTTGTGGTGCACGGTATCATCATGCGTGGGGCTCGAACGCTATGATGGAGCCATCATTGTTTATAGTGAAGGTGCCACTGGGTTTGATGTTAAGCAGAAGCAAGTGAGTTTGGACCACGCTGGCACCATGAAGCTCTAGGAATGGAGTGTCTATGCAGAGAAGAGAATCAACATGGTTACCACAAATCTCTACGGTGACATCAAATGCATCTGGCAATAGGATCTATCCAGTGAGGTAAGGGATCGTCACTATGCATTGCACAAAGTCACATGTAAAGCAAAAAGGACAACTTGACTCATGACTGACTTGTACTCCACCACAAGGAGGGCATTGGTAATCAATAACGTGTGCATTAAAATGAGTGAAACCCTACACGCCCGTCACCTACAACACTGACCAAAGGAAAGTTTCAGTGCAAAAACATTGTCTATGTATGAGACAACTTTAAAATGTTAGAATATTTTAACTTTTGCCCATACCCCAAGTCTGAAACTTGGCTCGGGATGCCTGGTGGGGTTTGACTCTCTTTTGGCCCTTTGTAATCTTAGCTAGAATAGTGAAATTAGAAAAACCCAAACCATTTTTGCCACACATATAGGAGACATATATGAAGTGTACATGACAATGCTCTCTTCATGATACTCTTGGATTAAGTGTGACACGACATTTTTGTGCTTGCCAACAAAGTGAACATATGACAAGATATTTTAAAAATCAAATGGAACACTTAAGATAGGGTTGTTGCCTACAACATTAGCTATGACAATCTATGGCTACTTACAATAGCTTGGTCTTTGTGCAAGGGTCTGTCAGCTATCGTCAAGCTATTTTCATCCGCCTTGATTATTACAAAAGCTATGGTACCCAAAACTGTGGAGATTGTGCTCTTGCTGTGCAAACAATCAATGATGCCCAAGGAACATAGCAGGCAATTGTGGTCTCAGGGAGCACTGTAATGACACCGTCAAATGGTTCATCTCTGGTAACAATCATAGTATCATCTACGTGGAGAGAGAAGCTAGAAGTTCCACCTTCACCAACATCTTTCTTCACAATGGTGGCACCCTTGATTTGGTAGAAGGAGTCAATAACTAGGCCATCTCTATATTGGGGCACATATACATGTGGCACAACCAAAGTGACAGTGTCACAATTATGATTGTCAGTGAAATCAACCCTCAAACATGTCGGGTATGATGACTAACTAGCATTATAAGTCTCATATTTGACCAACAACCTCCCCTTGATGCAAATCAAAAGCGTATGAACTCGAAAACCTTCACCATTTGCAATACTGGGGCAATGAATTCCTATCTCGCACAAAGTTAGATGAAGCATCAACCAATGCTCTTGCATTACACTCTCGTGCTTGCAGAGGAGGCTCAGTGATGACTTAGGTATAGGTTCGTTGAAGGAATTCACTTCATTAGATGTTTCCTTTTTCCCTACAGAGTTTTTCCTTGATGCAAGTATACAGATACATGCGCATTAGAGGAACAACAAATAGAAATCAAACATTTTCTACACATGGTATTATGACCCTCTTGTAGAGTTGGAGTTAAAGTCTCAAGTGCATTTAGCCCACATTCAATGACTGGAGATTTTGTACAAAGAAAGTTTAAAAGTCAATCATAGTAAGAAGAAAGGTCACTACTAGTATTGTCTATGCCCAAGCTGTTTGAACTTCTAGCAAATAGAAATTCTGTTCCTAGGATTAATGAAGCCAAACAGACCACTAGTACTACCTATGGTCGAGCTATTTGAGCTATTAGCACACATGAATTTCTGTTCCCAAAAGGAATGAAAGCAAACTTAGCAGCACACATTCGCTAAATAATGTTGATGCATTACAATGGTAGAGAAAAGGAAATCCCATATCAAAAACTATAAATTCACTCTCAAAAGTAGCCTCATGATGATATATTAAAGGAAGATGGTTGTGCAGACAACACGTTATGCTTCTCTTTCTAAAGCATCTATTTAGGTAGCACCCTGGTTAAGCAATTTTCATTTTTTAGGTTTTACATTTACATACCTTTAATGACCGCTAAACTATTACCCACTTCCTTACCCTAATCCCCCCCTTTTTTTGTGGCTAATTGACACCTCTAATTTTTATATGGCTATTGATGCCTTTTTTGCTCGATTCTTTAATTCTCTTTTAGCATTCTTTAATAGTCATGGATGCCATCATGAATTAATGACATAGTGGATTACCCACCTCATCAAATTGCATTTACAATTATATGTGTACGTAATCATTGTATGGATATAGCATTCTTTTTTTATTTTTTTATTTTTTCTAACCCTCTTGGCCCTTAATAAATGGTTGGTTTGGATGGTGGCAGGTAAGTAGACCTTTAGCTTGGAGCCCAGACTGCCTGATAGATTCGACACTATTGTACTGATTCTTTGCTTAAGTTTGCAAACTCTATTTAAAGAAAAATTCTATTGCTAATCTTCTCGCTTTCTGTACCAAATTTTTGGATTACAATATTGTCAAAATTTACTTCAATTTAGTTTTCTTAATATATCTCAATCCCTTTCTCATATGCATCTTTTTATAATTCTCCAAATGATTGGATTAATTGTATGGTTCATTTATTGATGGGATTATTAAATCTAAACACACACTGTTATGGATAAATTTGACTAAAGTAAAAAGGCATAAATATGAGTGTGTGCTTGTATGTGTGGCAATAGTTTAATAAAATATCATGTGCATAGCTCGGGGGGGTCACTATGTATAAACCCTCTATATCACGTGCGTTCAAGGCCTATATTTAAAATCCCTTATCTGTAATTTTTTCATTAATAAAATGTACCCCTTTTCTATACAAATCTGTAAATTTTTTCCAAAACTATTTTAAATAGTCCCTTATGTATATTTATTTCTGTAAATTTTAGGAATAAAAAATATCCTTCTTTTGAACTCACGTGATAGGGTTACATATGATGAGTGACCCCCCCGAGGTGCATAGGGCCCAGGGTTGAGGTGGTCAGGCATGACCATGTGCCAGCCTTCCACGTAAGAGGACCCATAAGGTGTGTTGTACATAATCCATGGTAGTAATAATATAAAATGATAAGGTGGCATGAGTCCTCCATGTGCCACCCCTCCACCTAGGCGGTCCCACGCCTGCATTTAGTGAGATATGGCCCAAAGTCCATGGGAGAAGTAATATAAAATAGGTGGAGATGGTTATTGTATTGGATTATTCCCTCCATGTAGGATAGGCCCATGTGGGGGAGGTGTAGATAGTCCAAGAGTGCAAGTTAAATAATGGGGAAAGTAGGATGAGGTGGCAAGATTCCTTGTGCCAACCCTCCACTTGTCCTCCTAGATGTTTGAATGTATTATAAAATTGGGAAGAGACCAAGGGAGTATCATAGACTTGGGATATGGGAGTTGATAAATGAGGCCAAGTGTTATCGCACACAATTGAGAGTGCATAACTGCCTAGCCCACATGGGAGACTCTTCCACACACATCATGCATGTGGGAGGATGCATTTATTGGGAGAGACCCCCTCTCTTGGCTATAAAAGGAGGGGGCTATTTCTTGATGAGACACGCTCATTCTTGTAAAGCCACCTAGCTAGTACTTTGATTTCCCCCTTCGCTTCCTTTCAAATCAAGTATGGCCCTCTTCCCTTGATGTCTCCATCATTACATTCCACCTCCCATCATGTACATGCTTCTCTTCCCCCTCTCCCTTTCCCCTTGTGCCATAGTCTCCCTCTTCATTCCCTCCCCTTCTAATCCCTTTTCCCCTCCCATGAGAACATTTCACCCTCACATTCTCCTTTCCTCTATGCCCCTTGAGCGTCGCCATGCTGAGTGTCTTTAAAAAAAAAAGCAACCAATTAAAAAGAAGAAACTAAAAGGTTATGTAAGGCGAATGAGACAAGTAACTATGTAGAGAATAAAATAAAAAAGCAGATGAACAACTTATCAATATAGACTTAAACCAAACAATCATTAGAGGCAAATAGGTAACATAGATCCTACGACAAGAGGGAATCTTACAAAAAAAAGGGGTTTCTACTAGACAATCTAAGAAGTAGGGGAGTATAATGGAAAACCAATCACCACATGACATAAAAAATTAATTTAAACCATGCCACAAAGGTCACATGGGACAAAATGAGAGGGGGAATTTTTTTTAAATTAATCGAAAAGGATTTAAGGTGCCATAGAAATTATTAAAGCTAAAATAAGGGAAATAATTATCAAGAAAAGGACCTACACAAGGATAAAAAGTGAGGGGGGGAGAAAAGTGGGAAGAGAAAGGGGGCCAATGCGACGTTTCAAGATAATTCTGTGTGTTTTTTAGGAGTAGGTGGACATTATACGAGGGAAAGGTGGTCAAGGAGTGGTGGGTATGTGTATGTGTGTGTGTGGCACATGTGTGTGTTTGTAACATAAAGAAAATGTGTGTGTGTGTGTGTGTCCTTGATTTTCACTAAAAAAGTGTGTGTCATATCAAAAATCTAAAACTACTACACTACTAGACCAGTTTCAAATGTTTAAGTACATCAAATGCAATCATATATCATTGCCCTTTTCAAACCACAAATGGGAGTAATCCATGTTATTTAACCCCTTTAGATAGAGCATCAAAGTGATAATCAACATGAACACCCACAATCATATTATTAAATTGTTTGAATTACACAAAGATAGTCAAGATCATTCTTGAACAATTAGTTCATTCTTGTAAGACAATAGTTGGGGAAAATCCTCTGCAAAGTACTTGTCGTAATTGTTGCTAATGCCGTATCTTAAGTCCATCAAAACACGCGAAAGATTTTTAAATGCAAATTCGATCGGTATGCCGACTCACCTGAGCCCATCACAACATAATGAAAGCTAGAACATTTCATTCATGCTGTGGAATTCAGGCTTCAATGTTGGCACAAGTTGTTATCCATGTCACTCTATCTAGATTAGGACTAAACAAATATTGACATTCTTGAATTTCAACGGCAATTAAAGGTTGGCATCTAGAAATAATCAATGTTAAGTTCAAGTCCACAAAAAGGCAAAATGAGTCTTAAGTCTAAGAAAAGTAATGAAGAAGTACTTGCATCCAACTGCTTGTTACCATACTCCAATAATAACGAGGAGAATACTTAGGAAGAATTGAAATGGACACACCTTTTCTCCGTTTAATAAATATACCTACCTCCATAAATTCCCACATAGAGTGAGGAAACCCATGATTCCAAGGATCCATGTTAACCATCTAAGTATAGAGAACTTGTAAACGATCCAAATTATGCCTTATGCCATAAGACAATTAGGATAGAAACCACTTCCATTTTTCATAAGAACTAGGAAGTTCACCAACCCTGCATTAGCAATAGCTCACGGCTATAGAAGGAAGATTGTGGTAATCATAGGGTAACAAAACAGATTCCAATACTAATCATAATGAAATCTTTCCAATATTTCCATGCCAAAAAGAAATCTACCTAAAATTTGAATGTATCCCTTGGATTGAAGATAGATCAAGGCGTGGGAGTAAAGATCATGGGTCCAAACTCTGGGTTAGAGGTCTCCACACACTTAAATGCTTTTTTCAACTCCAACATGGCATTGCCCCACATGTCAGAGCACTCTCATTGGTACACCTCAAATTGCTCTCTAATCCCTTGAAATTATGAAACACTAATTGGAGGCCCTTTTTGAGACCCCAAATCTCCCCTAATGACACATTCCACAAGAATTTCATTCGACTATATATTTGCTGAAGTCACGATCAGAGGGAGGTCACCATATGGCCTTTCAACTGGTAGGTATGTCTTTTGAAATAGTATGTAGACTTTAAATAGGCAGGTCATCATAGGGCCTTTGGAGAGGGAGGTGTGTCTATTCAAACAGTATTTAAATTTGCAATTCTCGTACACCCTACATATACCAAATTTTCATATAGCTTGAAAGGATGATACAACCAAGTATCCAACTTTGGTAGAGGTAAATACTAGAGTCTACTAGTAAGGGAAATATGCTTGAGGCTTTGATGATATGAATACAAAATTATAGTTTCAGTTAGTGTGGCGATAGAGAGTTGTTTCTACCTAATCTCCCAATTTCGACACATGTCCCTGGGACATGTGGCAGCCAGGCATGCTACCAACATGGTATCATATTGGGTGTTCCCTATTTCCATCGCGTGAGTGAGACATGGCAATTGCACTACTATAGCACAGTCTATTGCATTTTGTGTGGCGACTTTGAAATGTGACTCAATTTGTGTATGTCAGTAACAGTATCAACTCTTGATGACTCCATGACATGTGTGTTCCCTTATGTGCCCTTTGGCAAACATGCTACTCATGTGGCATTTGGTGGTGGCCTATGTTTGATTGGCTTGTCCTTGTGGTTTGGTCTTTGTTAGTTTTGACTAGTTACTCATGTTTGTTTGCATTAGGGTTTGTCCACAAGGGAGTGTTGTAGGTGGTGGCCTTCACCCCTTGATTGACCTAAGGGGAGTATGGTTAATTGGTAGTAGTAGCTGTCGCATTATAAGACATGTGGCATTGATGGGATTTAATCCCATAAGCAGTAATGTGGCCCTGTTGGCCTTGGATATATTGTCTTGACTTCCCCTCTCTCTCTCATCCCTCTCAAGACCTTTTGGGGGAGGAGAGGTATATGTGGCTAGGAATTGGGATCTCCTCCACTCGACAGTGTCCTTGGGACACATGGCAGCCATGCAAGCTGCCAACAAGAATGACTATACATTTGATCCTACCAATTAAAAGCAATCCAAGTAAGTTTGACTTCTTAAAAAAAATCACTAAACACATATACACAACCCAAAAAAACACATTTAAAACAGTTACTTTAGAATATTTAAATAGACCACCATGTGGCATTTCAATCATCATAATGCCATGCGGCAAGGTTTTTTCCAATCATCAAAATGTTGTGTGTGTGTGTGTGTGAGAGAGAGAGAGAGAGAGAGAGAGAGAGAGAGAGAGAGAGGACAATAAGAAGGAAGATGTGGGGAGAGAAAGAGAGAGAAGTGAGAAAAAGGGAGGTGAAGGGTAGTTGAGAGAGAGAGAGAGAGAGAGAGAGAGAGAGAGAGAGAGAGAGAGAGAGAGAGAGAGAGAGAGAGCATGTACACACACACACACACACACACACACACCTCTTTTTAATGATCTTGCATCATCATTCCCACACATGCATCTAAAACTTTGTAGCTTGAAATAGACTTTTGATTTGTTGCAAAATCTCAAATCTGAGTACATGATGAGAAAGATCTTGAAGTTTCGTTTTTGGACCACCTCAATTCGAGTTATGCATAAAAAGTTATGGCCCTTCGAAGTTTTGGCTCTATATAGATGAAGAGTGCCCCAAAATAATAAAAAAAGAGGCCCCATGGCATTCCGCCAAAGTGCCACATGGCATCAAATTAGGCACGTGTCTAATTTGATGCCACATGGAAACTTCTCATCATGTGCACAGATTTGAGATTTGGAAACAAATAATAGGTCCTTTTTAAACTATTGTTGGCTACACACGTTGTCCATAAATAATGCCAAGTAGAAGGGGGTCCCAATCCCCCTTCGTCCTAGCTACGCTACCTCTAACACTCTCCCAAAAGGCTGACGAGATTATGAGAGAGTCTTCACAAATCTTTTAAGTATACCAAAGCACCCCATGCTTATGGGATTAGTCTTTCCTTCATCCATGTGTCATACAGTGCATGCTTGAGGCATTATTCCTTCAAATAGCTACCTTATCTTATTAGCCGCACCTATATTTCCTTGTGAAGGGGTTTGTGCCACACAACCCATATTGCAAACCCCCCTCCCCTTTCCCTTTATGGGCCAAACACTTGAAACATCATCTTGGCCTTGAAATACGGGATCTTGACACCACAAATGTGACTCCCACAAAGGTCAAGCCATCACATGGATACAAGGGCTCTCTTAAGTTCCAATTTCTAGTCTATTCCACAATCGTTCATGTTTGAAGTTTGCTTCACTATAATTCATCTCAAGTTTCAACTTCACATGAGAAAAATATGTTTGAGTGGTTTCTTTTCAAGATACGGCAAGATTCAAGCCAATCCTTAAGCGTGAAGGTAAGACTTAATATAATCATGTTTTTGGAAGAGAGGGCAAAGACATGCAAAGAGACTAAGAGACTACCAAATGTCAATAACACCACTAAAGAAGACTAAATAATTTCTTTCTATGGGATGTGATGTAGAGAGAGAGAGAGTGAGGGAGAGAGAGAGAGAGAGAGAGAGAGAGAGAGAGAGAGTCATAGCGCAATAGCAATAGCAATAGCAAGAAAAATTAATAATTTATTTCAATGGAAAGGTGATACACACACACACACACACACACACACACACACACACACAGAGTCATAGCGCAATAACAATAGCAAGAAAAACTAATAATTTATTTCAATGGAAAGGTGACGAGGAGAGAGAGAGAGAGAGAGAGAGAGAGAGAAATAACAATGACAAGGAAAAAATATATTCAATGGAAATGTGACAAAGGGAGGGAGAGAGAGAGAGAGAGAAAGAGGGAGAGAGAGAGAGAGAGAGAGAAAGAGTCATTGTTTGCTTGGGTGTAGCCATTTTTGGTGAGGTTTAGGGACTTTTCTATATATGGGTATCTTGCATGACCCATAACTTATGCATTGCTCAATGGAATTCAGCAAACTTTGTCTTCAAGTTGTAGTACACATTCCAAATTTGAACATGAGAGCAAAAAATTATGGAATAAGGATTTGTAATAAGACCATTAAATCATTACAAGTGCTATCTTGCATGTGAAGCATGCATCCTAAAGACTATAAGATATAGCAATTTATTCAAAAACATCAAAATTTTGTTATATATATACATGCAACCAAGTAATCATTCTAAAGTATACTCTGTAAGCTTCTCCTCAACCCAAGGACACACCTAAATCATTATGCAAGAGTTAATGGGCCTCCAATATTATGCTAAAGTGATGCATACCCATTTGAGGGCACACACCATAGCTTTTTTTTGATTTGTTGAAAACCAAATTGGATTGAATATTTGGAATCCAAACTATTGGGACTAGTGTATGGTGGTCTTAAAACATTGATAGTTGTTGGTATTGGTATCTAGATTCACCCTAAAATGGAAGAAGTTGGAAAAGTGCAATTTGTGCATGTGCAAAGATATTTTAATAAATCCAACACTATTTACAATTTTGAATTGTTTCTTTTTCCATGCACTTGCTTGCTGTATGGCTCATAAGCATGCCAAAGGTCATTGCATTTAATAATGCACATCATCAAACCCAATAGTGTGCCCTTTGGCCTATTTGTGTTTTGAAGCATTTTAGGCCACATTGCACTTGTTTGGGATATCCAAGTTTGCTGACGTGTATCGTCGGAGGGGGAGCAACTTTTGGTGGGTTGAAATTTTGCTACTCTCGCGAATTTCGGATTTTCACACCTCTAGCCCATCAAATCTTGGAAGATTAAGTACCTACAACCTGCCTTGCCCTGCAAATGCCCTGTAACCCACATGCACCTTGACGTGACCTTGCACAGACTTTGGCTTGCCATATATTCTCTCAGGTAAGTTGTTTTCTATTCTTTGCTTGCCTCACAATAAGACAAAGCACCCACAGACGTGCACATAGATGCGTTTACTGAACTAAAAAAAAACGTACGGGCGCATCTATTTGCACATCTATTTGTGCATCTAGAGACCCGCATCTAACAGTGCATCTATATAGCAGATAGATGCATGTATAGATGCGCATCTAGATGCCTAAATAGACGCTCTGCTAAAAAATTTAAAAAATAGATAGACGCATCATTAAACGCATGTATAGATGCATTTAGAAACGGTCTTATAGATGCTTTTATAGATGTGCAAATAAACACTCCTCGAACAGACAAACACGTATATAGACATGTTTATAGACGCACTGATAGACATGCTACATAATATATTTTTTTAAATTTACAGAATGCTGTGTATGTTGTGTATGATATATAGTTACAAGATTCCCATTTCCACATTGCGTAATTCAATTCTTACACCAACTACATTTTAATTACAATTCCAAATAAAACATTACAACTCCAAAATGCAATAAAATTGAAAGCTCAAAAAGTGCTTGTATGTACATATAGCACGAAGCTAAGCCACGTCATGTGGCTTCAAGTACAAAAAATAAGAGTAATGTATATATAAGAGGCATGAAGCCAAGCCAGTGGCTTTAAGTACAAAAAAGAGTAGCTAGCACTACTTCTATGACTAATCTATGTTCTCCACATCCTCGCTCCCTTCCACGCTCCCTTCTACGCTCCCTTCTGTGCTCCCTTCTCCGCCTCCTTCCTCGTCTTCTTCCTCGTCTTCTTATGCAGGGACGTGTAAACAAGCGACAACATATATCAATGTATGAAAAATCAAATCTTTACTTATAATATTGACATTATTTAATTAGTTTCAAATACCTCGGGGGATGCTCCAGTAGCCCGGATATACTGCTCCTCAGTAATCAACCCGTCATGATAGAAGTGCTTCCATGTATCTCCTCTGCAATGGTGGCAGTGGTAGGCTATCTCGACAGGAGTAGGGCATCTACCCACGATCTCAAGCTGCAAGATGACACAATTTGCGGAGGGGTTAGTACAAGAAACAACCTCTTAATAAACTACATAAGCAATATAATTTGAGATCGATACTTACAAGTTGGGCCTCCCATGATTCAACACCCCTTGCTCCAAAATGCACGCTTCCATATTGCTCCATCTGGATCCTTCATGCCTCCACGTGTTGCAGACTGGGGTCCTCCCTCGCTGACTTCATTGCTTTCTTCCACTCATGCTTGTGAGCAGTGTGGGGTGGGTCCCTTGGTGGTTGACCTCCCTCGAGCCTGGCAAGCTCCGCTAGTGCCTGCCTCTTAAAGCGAAGATCTTTTATTGCCAAGTATCGTAACAATCTTTGACTTGGCCCATTTATCTGTGAACTGATGATTGGGGGGGTTAGGATACCTAGAGCAAACAACAGCAAGGGTCTCATCAGCCAACCTCTTTGGATGGTCTTTGTAGTGGATAAAGCAATCTCTGTAATTGTTAGCAATTACAGAGTGCATGAAGGCCATGATGTCCTTCCCCCATGCATCCATCGAGATGCCTCCTGTCTGAGTGATGTCATAGAAGATCGTACCATCACCCGGAGGCACGTTCAAATCATCTGAATCATCATTGTCCCCACCACCACCCCTCCCAAAGAACTATGCCATGCATCCCCCACTGCTCTCCCTACTACTACACCTGCTACCGTGTCGTGTTGAGCTAGTACGCTGGCCACTTATAGCTGGAGATTGCACAGGACTACATGGACCACTCGTAGCTGGAGAACCGAGTCTCGACTGCACAGGAGTACACCGATGGCTTTGTGAGACAGAAGGACCTCCTGACAGCATGGGGGAAGGGGCATAAGACGGCATGGGGAAAGGGGCATAAGACGGCATGGGAGAAGGGCCCCGGCTGTGTAGCCGGCTGGGCTGTGCTGACTCTGCTGGGGTAATCTCAGCTGGTGTGGGGTGGTTTGGAGTCTGTAGTGCCGACTCCTGGGATGTGTTTAGAGTACCCATCATATACCCATATAACTCCGTAGGACTGGGATGGTGCCCTAAAAGGTTATATAAGTCCCTAAAAATAGACTCCCGGAGATCAGGTGAGACCGAAGAGGTTCCTAGCCACATGACGAACTAGAAAAAAGAAAAAAAGGTGATTACTGATGAGCTGAGAAGAAAGGGGAAGGGAAGAAAAGATTACTGTCGGAAAAGATTACTGTCAGGGTGCGTCTATATATGCATCTGAGAAGCGCGTCTATTTTTGCATATAACAGCGTGCCTATAGACGCGGTTGTCTGTATCTACAAATAGTCTAGATGCGCCTATAGATGCAGTTTTAGACACGCTGTGAGACACATCTATAGATGCGCTCCGACAGACGAACTATTCTAAAAAGTAAAAAAGAACATGCACCCGACACAAAAACGTAACACTGATACCAAAATCATTCGTTTCTTATACGCAAAGGACAAATCCAGAGAGAGCAACTTCCAAAAAAGATCAACTGTAAAGAGACTTACCTTGGATAGAGGTATGGAAGCTTCTTCTCCTTCTTCAAAGTTGCTTCTCTTCCTTGTTCACCCTCTTCTCTTGTAAGCTTGGAAGTAAGTGTGGGTGCCTTCCTCTTAAGTGTCGAAACTGTGGATCTGTTAATAGCAAAGCAAGCAAGCTGTGCGAAGTATAAGTAATGTGAAGAAAAGCAAAGCGAGCGCACTAAAAGTAGATTTGAAAACTGCGTCTATAAGCGTGTTTAATAGCACATCTAAATACGTGTGTAATTATGCATCTAGATACATAGAGCAGACATAGTTTTAGATGCGCCTATAGACGCATATCACAAACAGACAGAAGCGGTTTTAGATGCGCCACAGAGTTTTAAATTTAAATATTTGAAGAAAAGCAAAATTTTTTGGGTTGTTTGTTTGTAGGATGTCTTCATCTTCAACAAGTAGCTCCAGTGAGGATGAATCCCTCCGTATCCACCATTATGAAATGTGATTGGAGCAAAAAATCAAATGTATGTGTGATCAATGTCGAGGAAACATGTATCGTGCATGCAGGATTGCACTCAATCACATCTCAAAGTATGGAGAATGGGATACGATTGTAAACATGGTAAGTGTTAAAGAGTTAAGGTTGATTGAGATACCTATGGGTGTTCATATGTTTGAGGTATGATCCCGTTTTAATTTGATACAGGATGCAGTGCCACACCCGTATATGTTGCCCTATGCTCATCATGAGGAGGCGAAGCATCGGGAGAGCATCGGCGATATGAGGTGGGATCTTCAGGAGGGACCGTTATAGATACATGGAGTGATGGTAATAGTAGCCCTCCGCCATTACCTCATGAAGCCGTGGAGGAGGAGGTATTGGTGCAGGATTTATATGTCCATCAATCCGAAGGGAGGGATGATAGCATGGAGCAGGACGATCTTTTTACCATAGCATCGACTCCACTGTTTAAGGGGTGCACTTTCTCTGTTCTACGTGCCTCCCTTGAGTTACTAAACTTGCAAACCATCTATGGATGGAGCAATGCAAGTTTGAATGCATTACTCAAGTAAGCTAGGCTATTGTGTAAAATGCTTCCAAGGGAGAATAAATTACCGGCCTCAAGAGATATGGCAAGGCAACATGTGACCTCTCTTGGAGGATTAGATTACAAGTGCATCCATGCATGCGTCAACGATTGCGTCAGTGTTTCGTGGACTACATAAGGATGCAAGAGAGTGCCCTACTTGTGGAGAGGCAAGATATAGAGCAGATCTCAAAACTTTGGATGTGCCTTGTAAGGTTCTGCGACATTTTCCCATAATCCCTCGCATCCAACATATGTTCAAGTGCAAATCCATTGTAGAGCTCATGTCATGGCATTCCTCCCATCGATCAACCGATGGTAAGTGGAGAACTCCCGCAGACTCTCCTGTGTGGAAGCATATTGAAGACACATGGCCAAGCTTCAAGGAAGAACCTAGGAGCTTGAGACTTGGATTGGGTATGGATGGTGTGAACCCATTTGGTCTCAAAAGCACCTCTTACAGTTTATGGCCAGCGATATTGGTGAATTATAATCTTCCACCCTCTATGGCTATTAAGAAAGGACATGTTATGCTATCCCTTCTAATTCTAGGGAAACATAAAGTCAAAAATCCTGATGTTTGTTTGGATCCTTTGATTAACGAGCTAGAGATACTTTGGAGAGGTATCGAGGTGCATGATGTGAGCAGGCCTCCCTCGTCACGAGACTTCGACTGCAAAGCAGTCTTGATGTGGACGATGCATGACTTCCCATGTTATGGCGAGTGTTCAGGTAAGCATTGCACTTCTAATTATGAATAGGCAAAGGATGTGGCACCCTAAACCCTCCTTCAACTCTTAATTGCATCTATTGTTTATGTCTCACTACATCGGGTTACCATGCATGTCCTGTTTGTGGTCTTCGCTAGTTGCCTCACAGGCAGACGCATTGAATAAGGTCATCTATGAGAATCACCATCAATTTCTCCCACTTGATCATCCTAGATATGTTGACCCTTGGAATGAAGTCCTCTCACAATCACTCACCGCGGGAGATTGGATGAGAATTTGGGACGGTTCCACGACTCCTCCACCACTTGGCATGAGCCGGTAAGGGTAACTATTTTGTGCTATATTGGTTGGAAATAAAGATTGCCCGCTAACACCAGCTTTTGTTTAGATACTCCATCTTTTATCGTTTACCATATTGGTTCAACCACGTGCTTGATCCCATGCATATCTTCAAGAATGTGGCATCTACCATTTGGGAGCATTTG
This sequence comes from Dipteris shenzhenensis, assembly GCF_047967505.1. NCBI lineage: Eukaryota > Viridiplantae > Streptophyta > Polypodiopsida > Gleicheniales > Dipteridaceae > Dipteris > Dipteris shenzhenensis. The sequence continues at coordinate 4,745,194 of NC_141609.1, read as the reverse complement.
AATGGGACACGAGATTTTGTAGGCATAAGGGAGGATCTACGTACCATAGGGAGGATGCATGAAGCTTGGCCACAAGAGAGACCAAATGGGCGTGTTTTTTTACCTCGTGCACCGTGGAGGTTATCAAAGCTAGAGATGGCGGTGGTGAAGCACGCTATTACTACAATTCATACTCCTACTGGATGCATGAGGTGTTTGAAGGGAGCCTTTACAAAGAGCAAGAAAAGAGGTGTAGAGCAATTATATGGCTTGAAATCTCATGATTGGCACAAGATGCTCCAAGTAAGTATTTTATGTGCATAATATCTTTTTCCTTTCAAATTTGTGAGTGAATAATTATAAGCAACTAATCAACCACCTCCTCGTGGGTTCAGTTCATACTACCTACTAGCATTTCTCGTAGTGCATCGAAGGACATGAAGGATTGTATTTACAAGATGGGCGAGCTTGTGAGGTACTTTACATGATACAAAATATGATGCATATCAATGCTCCATGCAAGGTGTTCATATTGCTAATATGGTGTACTTTTTCATTTCTAGGTATGTGAGCTCAAAGGAAATAGATCCCACCACTCTTGAGAATGCTCGAGTTATGTTAGTGGAGGTGGTTTGTTTAGTGGAGGAGACATTTCCACGTTCTATTCTCACAAGCCAACTACATCTTATAGTGCATTTGGTGGATGAGATTGCTATATGTGGTACTATACATGCACGATGGTTTTTCTTCCTCGAGCGCTTCATGAAGACCTTAAAGGGCTTCGTGAGACAAAATGCAAGACCCGAAGGTAGCATGGCCGAGGGTTGGTTGGTACAAGAGTCACTTATATATATTTCTGAGTTTCTTGTTGATGTGGATAGCTCTCTCCCACGACTATGGAGAGATGATGAAGACCTAAGGATGACCTCTATTATGCCTCAAGGGAAAGGACGCAACAAAGTAATAGACACGGAGTTCCATAATAGTATCAACCTCTATTGCGTGCTTAATAGTGATGTGATAAAAAGATGGGTGACAAGATATGAGGATGCAAAGGCAAGAAGACAAGAAGAAAGGGCCCTCTTTCGTACACACCACGAAACTCGTGTGCCATACCCTCAGTATCTAAGAGCACTTCCAAAGGATATTCATGTGGATTGGCTACTTGATAAAATGGAGAAAGCATAGAAAGACAAGGGGATGCATATCACAATGGAAGAATGGGAGTATGCTAGGGGATGCATGAGCAAGGTCGGTATATAGAATGTTATGCATAAGTTAGGAGCTTTCAATAATTTAGATTGCTTATTTAATTGATTTTTTCTTAGTGTAGTGCACTATGTTCAATGCTATATGGTGTGAGGGCAAGCATTTTCGAACACAACAGATTGATGATAAGAGAAACACACAAGATTGTGGCATCATTGCTAGCTTTGAGGGAGCCAATGGAGCCATGGATGATTATTGTGGCATAATCCAAGATATTATTAAGCTTGACTTTCGACGCTTCTTTGTGTATGTTTTGGATGTAAAGTGGTTTAAGGATGTGGTGGAAAGAGGCCCTAATGCAACAATAAAATGCCATGCAAGTGGCTTTGTAACTATTGAATCCACAAAGTTTTGGCAAAGTAGGAAGGACACACTAGTACTACCACAACAATGTGAACAGGTACTGTGCACACATATAAAAATACTTTTAAATATTTGATACCTTTGATGCAATGAAAATAACATGATTGTATTTGTGTTTGAATTAGGTTTTCTATCAATCAATGGTGGATAATAACAGATGGTGGCATGTCATATAACCTATTATGCAATGTTCCAAAGTGATGTATAGTACATTTACTAATATGGAGCGTATGGAGGATGATCATGGCCATGGACATGATGATGACCGTGATACGAGAGAGGAGGATGATCATGAGATAAGCGATACAAATATTGAGGCCATTACCCGTGAGGACGAGCCTACCATTGGTGATGCTGATTTCGATGAGCACATGAGTAGCACAAGTAGTAGTGGGTTGAATGTATTTGTAGATCTAAACACTTGTTTGGATTTTGAAGTAGATAGTTTGGCAAGGGTTGATCTCATTGAGGATGAGATTGAACTGTAGCCCATCATTGATATTGGCAAAACTATTTTACATATTGTCTCATTCTCCTCACCTCACTTAATTCTTGTATATGTGGGCTTGTAAAAAAGCATTGATGTTTTTGTTAAAATTATGTGCTTTGGTAATCATGGGCAATGTTTGGAAAGTAGTGATGTACACCAAAATCTCACTTTATGTATTCTCTGTTTTGCATCTAAATACGCATCTAAATACACGTCTAATTCTCAGTGTAGACGCGCCAATAGATGCGCTAATACACGCGCAAATAGACGCGTTGACAAATGCAACGTTAGACGGGCTCGTATTTTCTCAGTGTAGACGCGCAAATAGACGTGTTAATACACGCGCAAATAGATGAGCTATTAGACGCGCCCGTAATTTCTCTATTCAAGCAACGCTTATAGATGCGCCCACTATTTTACGCATCTATCAAGCGCGTCTATAGTTGCTTTGTGTTGTTGTGCCTCACCAGCTAGCTTCTGTGGGTCTATTCTGGACTGATCAAGGCCATGTTGTCGTGCCTCACCAGCTAGCTTCTGGACTGATCAAGGCCATGGTGTCAATGGCAACATGCAGCTCGCCATGGCTTGCAAGAGAAGTAGACAGAGGCTGCAAGATAGGAAAGCCGAAAAGCTAGGTCAAGGCACAAGGAACAGAGTACAGGTTGAGGAAAGTGCTGGCACGGTATCAAATCGGCAACAACAAAAGATACTTTTGCAACATCTGTGAAGGGAGAAAACAACGAGAAGAAAGAAGACTCTTTGCAAAGCGCAGCAGCAAGAAGCAGTTGCAGATGCACGCATTCGATCATTGCCATCAGAGCGAAGAACATGAGTTATGGTGTCACGATTGGTGGGAGCATTTAAGGCAACAACATCAGGCCATTGACGTGATTACCAATCTCGAGTCTTCACAAGCTTTAGCCTGCACCCTAAAGTTTGTAGAGTAACAACCCTACCAACACCTCGGGAGATGCACGCCTAAGAGGCGATGCTCTCTAGCCTGAGAAATGGACTACAGAAAGTAAAAGGGGTGCATAGCTTAGATGAACTCGTTGCAAAGAGGGTGACATTAGCTATGTTGGTGTCCCCTAAAACAAAGGAGAAATGGCTTGGGCACACAATGTTGAAGATGTTGTCAATCAGAAGGACCAACATGGCTCCAATGGTTGAAAGCAATGCACGATCATCCCGATCCAGTTTGTGGGCTTCAACTGAATGCAAGAAAAGGAGAGACATCCTAAGTGCAGAAGTCATTGCTGTAGTGATGATGTTTTGGCACAAAAATACGAGAGTTTCTCCAAATAGAAAGAACATTTGTAAGAAGCGGACGAGATGCAAGGTGTTTGAGGAGCACATCATACACATGCTAGAGATACAACGTAGGTCAATGGTGCCTAAACCAACCTAGTGGTTGTTTGTGATTGAGCTATGGGATAGTTTACTTGTTTCATTTCTTAAACCAGGCTTGGACTAAATGTGATTGTCCTAAACCAGCCCGGTGGTTAGAACATCATGCAGTCGTAGGCTGGTTCATCTCAATTGCTAGTTATGTGATTATCTTGAACCAACGTGGTTGAACAGACATTAGTTGTTGTCCAGCCCAGTGGCATGGTTGAGTAGAAATAAACAATAATATATTTCACAATATATTGTTATTTTACTAAACCAAGCTGGTGGTTGGAACATCATGCCACTGTAGCTGCTTCAGCTCAATCACCAGTTATGTGATTGTCTTGAACAAGCGTGGTTGAATAGACATTAGTTATTGATCAGCCCGATGGTTGAAATTATTGTGTTTCTTAGTACTTAAATTTGTTAAATTTAATTTCCTGATATTCGGGTCATATACCATTGTTAAATTGTGGAATTTAGAAATGAAAAGCAATATACTGTTATTTTCTGTTCTCACCGGGAGTGGGTTGAGATGTGGCACTTGTGCATTAGGTGCCAGTCCCGGTTGTTTGTACACTGGGATTTGCAGTGACTGTTGGTATTGTTGGGGTCGGGGTTGTGCTACCCTCATATTGTAGAAGCAAGTATTTACATCATACCCTACAGCATTGCAAATGGGGCACCATAAGCATGGGGGCTAAGCCACTTCTGGTGGGTTGAGTCTGTTCCTCAAGATTAGGCATTCAATGGCTGAATGGTTGGCCATACAATGTGGGCACCAAATATTTTCTCTCTGTGGGTACTGTGGTGGCTGAGAGACATGCAACTTTTGCTCGATGGGCATCATTTCTTCTTTTACTCTTAGGGCCATGGCTTCCACTTTGGTGAAATTCAAAAATAAAAAGCAATATGCTTGTTATTGTCTAATATGTGAAGTTGAGTCCATCAAGCTAAACCATCCTGGTGGTTGAAACTGTGACAGTGTCCCAAACCATCCTAGTGGTTGAAATTGTGATTGTCCTAAACGTGTCCTAAACTAGCCCAGTGGTTGATTGTCCTAAACGTGTCCTAAACCAACCCAGTGATTGAAATTGTGAATGTCCTAAACCAGCGCGGTGGTTGAAAATTTTTTTGCTTCATTATATACTTTAATTAGACTGTGTTTTGTATTCTTTTAGTAGGAGCAAAAAGGGGTCTCGTTGTTCTATTGTTCCCTCATGTTGGGTCAGTAGATGGAGTTCTATCTCAAGTTTGAGGATCAGAATCCGAACATTTCAATTGGGTAGAGGAGCTTTGAGAATTGTAAGCCCTGGTACGTCAGGAAACTCAAAGACAGGAAGGTTTGTTGTTGCAAAACACACATAGACTTTGATGTGTCCTGGCAAGCTATGAATGACTTGAGATCTGGTTGTGTTGGAGCATTGCTCCATGGGGACCGATGCCCATGTGTCCCCAATGAATGCACAGTCTATAGGCCACCTGAATCCTCATAATGTGTTGCAAGGGAGAGTAGGTTTTGTAGCCTGAGGTCTCTGTGGGAGCCAGTGGTTTGTCCAAAGGGAGACCGTGAGTGGCACAGGATTGAATGCATTCATGGCACATGTAAGCATTGCAGTTTGAAGCTGAAGAATAAGACATTCAATGTCTGTCCAAATGAAATGACGGAAGACAACCACGTTGCTCTAAAATGGAGGAGATTTGAAGATGTCAATGTTGAAGGATTCGATAAAAAGAGATGGCTACTATCATACAAGAGCACCCAGCCAAGGGAGCTTGTAGGTCACGTGGTTCAATCCATCCCAAAATATGTGCTTCACAATTGCATGACCAGCTGGGAGGATAAGCAGTTTAGGACGTGCCTTGCCAATTTTCCCTGTGACACTATTGTATCTGTCATAGATTTTGCAGAAAATTATTATTTTTGCAGGTGGATACGGCACTTTGGAAGTTATCACTTGGTCTTAGCTTGGCATAATTGACAAGCCGATAAATTATTGTACACCATCTTGTTTCTTCAATGTTCCATGGCCGGTTTAACGATTGTATATGAGATCTACCTCAAAATTGAGTGTGGCGACACGTATTTGTGTGCTGTCATACCTTGCAGTCAAGTGTAGTCTACGGGTGCTTGCATGTGCCACCCTTGGAAAAAAGGATTGATTTGTAATCGAGGTTGCTAGTCAATACTTGTTTGTGTGGTGTCTTTGGTAAAAAGGCTCAGGCTCGAATGACAGTCTCCATGATTGGGCGATTTGACATTACCTTCATTAATATTTGAGAACTGACTTAAGATTCCTTAATTTTAGTTGAACATTCTGTCAAAGCAATAGATCTTTCATTGTTTTGGTCACCATCGTCCTTCCAACAAATCTTTCTACAACACTGAATCCTGTAAAGAGTTGGCTTTGGATTTATTTATGTGTAATGCTATTTTGTAGGTGGGGCTTCTAACTATTGAAGGTTACTACAACTCCTTGCTCGTGTTGTTCTACCTGCAATTGCCAAAAATGCCATTTTGCAAAATATATACTTCTAGAAAAGCTATTTCGTAAAAAAGAGCTTTTGGCTATTGAAGGGGCTTTTTGCCTGCCAAACGAGCTTTATGCCTATCGAACAGGCTTTATGCCTACCTAACGGGCTTTATGCAGATTGTTATTTGCTGCTACATAGAAAAAAAAACAAACAAAGAAAAAAAAGCTATTTTACCCCCCCAAAAAAGGTCCTTCTACCAAACAAGCTGTTCTACCAAAAAACTATTATGCCAAAAAAGCTATTTCACAAAACTATATACTACCAAAAAAGCTATTGCACCAAAAGCAAATGTTTCCTCAAAACTAAAAAAGTTATCTTGCAAACTTACAAACAATGGGTTTTTGCCTTATATTTTGAATTTATTTTTTCATGCGTGTAAAAATTTAAAGACACCTATGTGACTGATGCATGGTATGCAGATATTAATTTCACAGATACCACTACTTCTGATATTCAGGTAATGTGCTAGTGTCCTATCTATTTTGCAAGACTTCTTTGCAATACTATTGGATTATAATATTCTTGATGTTGCTTCAATCTGAATTATGATAAAATTTCTCTCTTTTGATGCATATTCTCGATGCAAGATAAGATTCGGAATCAATAATAGAGATAGCCAACTTGGATGCAGGATTGAAGGATGACATTTGATATGGTTGTAGTCCATGACAGGTGAGTTATGAGCTCTTGTGAGCATAGTCTTATTCATGTGTTTGTTGGGCTTGAATTTCCAAAATGAAAGTGCAAATCTTTGCACATCAGTAAGGCAATAATAAATCAATATCCTTGATATTTACAGGGAGGATTCGGTCTTGATGGACCATATCTGTTTTCATTCTTTTTTTTTCTTTAGGGAAAATCAATTAAACTGTAGGATCCAAGTTCCATTTTAAGGTAGTAGCTATGTGCTCCATGACAAAATGGGACTCTAAAGTATAGTGAGTGAGCAAAGCCAAAGGAAAAAGAAAATTAACAATCCGTAGCAAGTACATAGACAATGGCTATTTGTTGTGAATGCATTTGTGGGAGGCCTCAATAAGGAACTTTTCTTTGACATACCCATAAGAAATTTCATCTTATTGCATGCATTGAATCCAACAATGTGAATAATGACTAGCCTAATGAAACATTTTGTTCTTCTGATACATTGAGAAGAGATATATTCTTATGACGTATTAAGAAGAAATACACCATTCACAACATCAAAGTGGTTCCTATAAAATCTTAAACTACAAATTGGGTTAAGTAGGTGCTACTCACTTTGAAGCAACCTTGAGTTTTTTCAACTATGTATGGATGATCCGTGGAAAACCACATTCTCGCTAAACACATGCTCACTACAATCACATTCTATAGAACTAAATGTAGACTACAACCTCCAAGCCATGCTACATAGTATCATACAATCATTAAACACATGCTCGCTACAATCACATTCTTGGTACAACTGTATGTTCTAAGAAGAATTCCGTATCTACCCACTTGGCATCAAGTGCCAAATAGTATTTTGACTTGACAAGGTACCTGAGGCAATCCTACATCGAGTCCTTTCTTTTCTTTGGAGATTCCCCTCCATCTCTTACACCTCTAGTGGCTTTTAGTAGCTTTTGATCAATAGCTATGATCAGTCTTGTGGTATTCTCTGCTCCCTTCTTTATGATTGGCCTTTTAGGGCACTGGGCAGCCACATGCCCCACTATTCTACATCTAAAGCACTTTGATTCCTTGCAAAGAATCTATGGCGTTTCCTGCTCTTTAAGAGAATTGGGTAGCCATGGGCTCTTCTTTCTTTGCAAACCCATGCTCTTTTTCTAGGCAAGTCCATGCCCTTTTCCTTGTGGATTTCACAAGCGAGGAAAAGCGAGCGAGACCCTAAGAAAGGCCTCCATCAAAGAAAGGTTTAACAATAATAAATGTAAAGATAGAAGCAGGTATTCCAAGAGAACTATGGTAGAAATCCAGTAAATTTCAACTCTACCTTAACATCTTCCTTGTGCATAATCCTTGAACAGTTTTGGAATAAGACCAGCTATAGCGTCAACTTTACTAGTTTAAAGAATACTTAGCTCAAGCTTATTTTTTAGGCCTCATTGAAGGGAAAATTTGAGGTGCTTGGTTTCTTCTGCATTAAAACATTCATTTTTTAAAGGGCATGAACTTACAAATGGCATTATGTCATTACAACTATGGAGCTTAATAAATTGTTTTGGTATTTGTTTCAAATGCAGTATTAATGTCTCAAGTGCATGATCTTACAAATAATATTATGTCGTTGGCAACTACATAGCTCAAGGAAATTTGTGATGTCTAGAGCCTCATAAGCTGCATAAGCCGAAGCTAGTGCTTTTGTGCGTACATGCACTCTTGTTGATAGTGGCATGTGGAGAAAGAAAATAGGTTGGGTCTAGAAAGAGGCACATGCAATTGACTAGAGGAGGATGGAGAGTGCAATAATCATTTGCATATCAAGATGCATTCTCTCTATTATTAAGCACATGCATCATTATATAATGATGCAAGATGGAGAGGAAATCCAAAATCCTCATGTGTATAGAGGCACATGCAATTGACTAGAGGACAATGGAGGGTGTAATAATAATTCACATATCGTCGAGCCTCTGCCATGTCCTACCAAAAGAAACATACATCATGAGCTTGACAAGTACCTTAAAGGAATAGAAAAAATGATAGCCATGGAAATGAATATTCACTGTATCTACTGCCTCCATATCAAACAGCCAATTACAAAGCATGTCCTCTAAAGCACATGCATCATGCTCAAAGGTCTGGATAGGAATTCCCAATTGCTCATGTGTCCATCTCCATGTGGGCTCAATAGCCAATAAACAAGAATGGGCTCAATATCAGATAAATAAGAATAAGAATGGGCTTTCAATATTCCACATCAACATTTGTAATTATAAATTGACAGTAAAATATCTTGTGTGTGTAAAGATGTAGCTATTATGATCTCGAATTCGAAAGATACAAGGTGGAGAAGAAATCAAATGCCACTTGGCACTTAGGGCTCAAATGGCCAAAGAAATGAGATAGGTTGGTATTTTGATATAATTAATGGATTCTTGGACAACAAGCCTTCCATTTTGCATAAATAATTCCATGGGCATGTTTCTCATTTTATATAGGACAACCATCTCTTTGCTATTTTATAAGCTCAACAATGAATCATTCATATATCTACATATATATATATAGGTATATTGTTTTGTTTTAATAAACCCTCAAGATCCTATATCTTGTAATGGAGGATTGAACTCCAAATCCTCTTTTTATAGGCTTGATTAAAGAAAAACAACCATAAGAAGCGACTGGCATGTTGAATTGAGCTTAATTCTTGGGAGAGGAGGTAGTAATAATATATAATCATGTGACACTACCATGTCCATTCAATAGAAGTTCTAATCATCTCATGAAGTGTACTTAGCCAAATGAGGTTAATCACTCATTTGATGAATTTATACATTGCCGAATTTACCAATTGCATTGCCATTAGACACTTAATGGGTCATGATAAGTTTATTTTCAAGTTACAAGGTTGCAAGTGATGATCACAACGACCATAGGGGGATCCTTTAATGATATACGTATTAGGTGAATTAGAACATGGCTAAATCGTTATTGCTAGCAATAGATGTGATACTAGTGGGTCATAGCTCATAATGTTTCAAGCAAACTACAATAGTGATAGATGACCATCACATATTCATGGGTGTGAGGCGTTGAAACTTCTAACGCAACCAAGCTCATTGTCTAGTTCACTCGTTGAAACTTCTAACGCAACCAAGCTCATTGTCTAGTTCACTATTCCAGAAGTTTCTTCACGGATACAACAACGTTTATAGTTTTTTAAGTTAAGAAAGTGGGAGAAACATAACCGAAAAGCTTCTTAGGTTGGTAACGAAAAAGGTTGTCGTATCGTGCGGCAAAGTATGTGACTTTTGACATTTTTCTGACGTGTTTTGAACTCAGACGGCCTGTCGACGGCTGTCGTTACATACCCCGCATGCACATCAAGCAGCTACATCAACTGTACAGGGAGCTTTCCCTCCTCTCGGATTTCGTAACCTCACAATAATTTCTACACGTTTTATATGTGACGGTAATATCGTCCCTTCTCCTGGACTGCTGTTAGCTCTGCTGGAATCAAGCAAAGAAATCATAAGACTCCTAGGCGCATGCATTTTGCCTTCGGCCTGTTCGTTTAGGGCTTGGCATATCGTAATATGATGATCAAATCTACAACGACTTGATTCGGTTCTCTCTTAAATCTTACACCCTCGTTTTGAGGACCACCACAGATTGCTTGGCGATGCTGAGACTGAACTGCCCACCCGTTTCTCTCATGTCTACTTTGTCCATTCCTGGAGGAGGACACAGGTGGTATGCTTGCACCAGGCTGCCGATAATAAGAGCAAGCATCGGCAGTGCGATGATCATGCCCGGGCAGCTTCTCCTCCCGGAACCGAAAGGAATAAAGGTGAAGTCATTGCCATTGGGTTCGATCTTATCTTCTATGAACCTTTCAGGTATGAATTCTTCTGGTCTCTTCCAGTATCGAGAATCGTTGGCTATGCCCCACGCATTCACCAATATTCTGCTGCCGGCCGGTATGTCATAGCCACCAAGTTTGGCGTTCTGGAGATTCATGTGTGGAACCAGCATGGGAATCACCATGTGCGTACGAAGGGTCTCCTTCACTATTGCTTGAAGATACGGCAGTCTGGGAATATCAGGCTCGGTTACAGGTACTCCCTTGCCCAAGACGCTATCAAGCTCTTCACGCAATTTCCTCTGTATTTCAGGATGGTTCACGAGTTCTGCAATTGCCCACTCCGAAGACCAAATCGTCGTCTCTATTGCTGCAACGGATTCACCATAACGTGAGCAAATATCACGCGTGCACGACGGAAACTCAACGATTTCTGGGCCGAAATTTGCGGACAT